>NC_143201.1:4172500-4530000 GCF_051530095.1 Phoenix dactylifera
ATTTACTTGAGGAGGGACAAACTGATGCAACAAAGATGTAATCTGATTAATCTGAGCCCTCAAAGATTGTATCTCTGTCTGGTGGCTCTGCTTCAACTCTTGTATCTCTGCTTTCAGATCATTAACCTCTGCAGTGCTTTTACTCTGTCTAGCATCTTGAGTATATCTATCCACTGCAGACAACTGAGTGGGGGTAACTCCAACGCCATAACTCCTCACTCGACCATAACGCTCCGGGCCCATCAATTTGGTAAATACCAGAGCTTCGATACATCTGGTGTTGCCGATTGAAGATGACTCTCCTATACACTTTGAAATAAGGGATGTAGCTCTGTCCTATATCTCTCAAAAACAAACAAATTAATTTTTGAAAAATTGAAATACATGAAAAATCATTGCACAAATTATTAATGAATACATACAACTATATCACTCGACTCTTTCCGGATAAAGCTGCCATCTCGGTAGATGTGAGTCATCTTATAGAACTCCAACTTACCAGGTTTCCTCCCATGGTCTTTCATCTACAACAAAAAGTATATTGGAAGTGTTATATATCATGATACATGCTATATGATACAAGAGTTTCAAAGAGTTCAAAGAAACTTACGAATTCAGCTCTGAGCCTCACATAACTCTTTGAGCCTGAAGTATGAGGAACTGTCTAAGATGCTCGTGCGGCTCGACTAATGTCAGAATATGTCTACCACGGAAAAAGTAAACATTGTAATATATTAAATGTATTAAATATTATATAAGGTATGAGAGAGTATATACAACCTGTCCTCTCTCGAAAAATCAATAGTGAACAAGCTCCCTCCACTGATGATGCTATACATCAGGAGGACAAATACGAGCAACCTCCTCCTCTATCATACCCTCACGCTTCCAGTCGGTCTTCAACTTCGATTTATATTCTTTCCATTTGTGGTTGAGGGATTTTAACACCCAATCATGGTTCTCTGGAGCGAGCACAAACTTTTTCTACACCAAAGTAAAAAATGTTATAACAAATTAAATCAAAAAATTAAAATTGTAATAGTAAGCAAATTAACATACAGTAGGTATCAAATTAACAATATTAAATTCGATTCTTTACTTGTATAACTTTAAAAAGCTTAACTTTATAAGAAGGAAGCATATCATTCCACTTATGATAGTTGAGTGGACACAATTGAACCCTACGCACAACCGATCCTAGGAAACTTGATAAAAGGCTTCCAGCCCTCTTGATGGGCTGCCCTAGTTCGTTGCATTCAACGACTGTCTTCTCATCCTTACGAAGCTGCTACACATCCCATGCTCGAGAGGAACCCCGTGTCGTCCTCACTCTCCCCTGTTCATCTATAAAAAATAACAAAATATCCATTAAAACATTAGAGGCAAATTAATTAAAATAATTAGATTGTAAATGAACTTAATATATGCACTTTAAATCAATTACCTTGGATATGCAAGTCATCCATAACCTCCTGGCCTGGATCGTGCTGAGACTCGGACTCGTGCTGCTGGGCTGCTGGGATTGCATGGACTAAGCAGAAGAAGATCCCATTTGAGACTGCTGGAACTCCACATCTCTGAATCGTTTTTCTCGGAGCATTTTGTGACCTAGTATGCACGAAAATGAATCAATATCAGTTAAATAATAATTAAATACTAAATAAATTAGTAATAAAAAATACATTATTTAATATATACATCGTAAATTTTTTTTATCATTATAAAACTATACTTCTCATTGTCCAGCAGTCGGTACAATATTAAAAGGCATACACTTAGTATAAGTCTCATTATCCTCCTCTTCCAACCATTTTCCTATATCATACAAGTTCCTAGGTTTAGTCTTAATGACAACAGACTAATCTTTATCTTTTGAGTCTTGTACAAAAAATAATTGTCGAGCTTGAGATGAAAAAATGAATGGATCATCTTTCAATAGCACACCGGTATGTATCAACCTTAAAAAATTTACAAGTGTGAAACCATTTATGTCTTGTCTCAAACCTCTAGATGAGTTTATATCCACCCAATCACATTAAAATAGTACTACCTTAAAGTTTTCATAATAATCCAGCTCATAAAAATCCTTCAGGGTACCGTAATAAGTTTTTCAATTCGCCTCAACCATAACCTCATTGTTTTGGATTTTTCTAAATTTCTCACGATCTTTAGTATGAAATTTAAAATCATTTATAATGAACTCATCATATCTGTTGACAATATTGTCTGGATCTCGAGTAATGACTATTAATTCATCGGAACAATTTTTCTCCATCATCATGGGTACCTAAAAAATTATAGAAGCAATGATTAATTATTCAATGACAATATCCAAAAAAATTGAAAAAATACCTAATGTATTAAATGTCTAACCAGTTTGAATAGCCATTCATGAAATAACTCAACCAATCATCTTTGCTCAATCCTTGGGGTAGGACGAATGTTATTGTTGATGCTTCGCTAAGTTACTAAAAATTCTCTACACGATCAGAAACTCTTTAGCTAAGCATATTATATTTGATATGACAGATAAGAAGATTACAATTATACTAACCTGCAATACTCGGATATTATATCACTGTGAAGTAACACATCGCGATATGCTTGTGCCAATGATTTTTGGTCAAGAACAACACTTTTGACTATCTTCAAAACTCTTCCCGCAGATGAAAACTTGTAAATTTCTGCATTTTTTACAATATCACAATCCCTAAACAAACCGATTATAAAAACAAAAGAAAATCCAAAACATACAGAATTTAAAGATCGAAGCAAGAGAAGAAGATCCCAATCCTGGCCTTGTCATTGTCCTTGCCGGCTCCAAACTTCAAACACCGCGTGAGTGCTCTACGGCGGAGGAGGAAGTTATCCATGGAGAGGAGGCCAATGGAGAGGGGGAGGAGGGGAAGGAGATACGGCGGATGAACGCGATTTGGGGTCGCTCGGCGGAGGAGAATGGCTGAGATCAGTGAAAAGGGCTGAGGAGGGAGGGAGTTGGTCGGCGTGAGCTAGAAATTTAGGGCTATGGAGGGAGGGGGTCGATTAGGTTTTGTGGTGGGAGGAATGAAGTCCGACGACGCTTATGAGCGTCGTCGTATTCCTCTGTTATGCCGACGCTTATAAGCATCGGTGATTAAATATTTCGATGCTTATAAGCGTCGGTAATGGACCAAGACGCCGATGCTAAAAAAAGCGTCGGCGGAACATTTTTTACGGACGCTTTTTAGAAGTGTCGGTGGTTACTGTCGCAAGAAAAAAAAATCGCAGACGCTTTTATCTAGCGTCAGCAATATAGAGTCGGCAAAAACCTTTTTTGTTGTAGTGAGAAGAGTGCTATCTTACCTCTTCAGAAAGATCCGAAGGAATATAGCTCAAAGAAAGGCTTGATGATATATATCCTCAATCAGGAAGATATCCTCTGGGGGTGGAAGTCAAGGCGTGGAATGGCTGAAATGTAGCGATCGTCATGCGAAGTTTTTTCACGCCTACGCCAGTGCAAGAAAGTGGAAGAACACCATTAGCAAAATGGAGTACTTGGGTACGTAAAACGCTCGACAAAATGGAGGACATCAAAGAAGCCTTCATTCAGTTCTACTCAGGCCTTCTTAATTAGAAACCAATCTGATATTCGCTCAGATTGGAAACCACGCTTTCAAGATTGGATATTCGCCCAGATTGGAGAAAGAAATAAGAAACTTGGTCTTCAGTTTGGCTAAAGATAAGGCGCTGGGAGCATGATCGAAAGAGATATCTACAAGTTGTTTGAGGCCATTCACAATGGCTCAACAGATCTCACAAGGTTAAATTATACTAACATGGGCTTGAAAGCAGGATATATGGCCAAGGATTACAGGCTTATTAGCCTTGTAAGTGGAGTTACAAAAATTATCTCCAAGACATTGTGCAATTGGCTTTTGAAATTCATAGATCAACTACTCTCTCAGTCTCCATTGTCGTTCTGAGACTCTTTGCAAGTTTCTGTTGTGAAGAAATCCATGTTGCATATTTTCTTGGAGATTTTTCACATGATTTTAAAGTCCACTGTAGGATAAATTATGTTCTTTGCCAAGCTAATATATCTTAATAATTGGCCTGAATACCTTAAAGGTGAGCACTGCCTTTGTTTTCTATTTTGGAACCCTGTTATTTTTATTTATTTATTTTTTTTGCTGAAACAGACATTTCATACATCACGGGTACGAATACACCTAATAGAATCGGCAAACAAAAAGTTCCGTAATGCAACAGGCATCTCACCCTCCCCAACTTATAGAGTGCCTCCTGAGTGGCTTGCTACATATGCCGCTATCCAGTCCACCGCCTCGTTAGCCTTATGATGTACATGCAGAGCCTGAAGTATAATGCCCTCCCTCACCATCAACCAAATATCATGAAGCAGGGGATGAACACCTCTAGCCCTGCTCGTGCCCCATCGGACCCAGCCGATCACCGTGGCCGAATCACCCTCCAGGAGGATGGAGGTCGCCTGAAGCACGTGCCGCGCATAACGCAATCCCATCGAAGCCGCCCGTAACTCCGCTCCTGGAACCAAGGTGTCGAAAATCTGACACTCTCCATTGCCACCACACTCGAACTTGGGCCCTTGATGACAAAACCGTTCCCTCCCCTATTGCCTCCATCCAGGACAGAGCCATCAAAATTGACCTTGAGAAAACTCGGGGGTGGGGGCTCCCAGGTGAAGAAAACCATATAAGGAGCTGCCGAAGCAATGTAGGGGCCCCAGGTGTCTCGAGTTGTCAAAGTTCTGTGGTCTAACCCTGCCTGAAGAATCTCTGCTGCCTGTGCTCAAGCCCGCTCCGTCACGAAACGTGGAGACAGACTAAGCTCGCCAAATACTCGAGCGTTCCTGGCCATCCGTACCTGATAAGCTATACAAACCGTCCTAATGGCCACATGACGCATCTGGGGGGTACCCGACCAATGCCGTACCTTCTCCAAAAAATGGTCCCTCCGACTCAAAGCATCCACTGGAATCCCGAACAGCCTTCAAGTCTCCCTCACCCACACACACTGGAACAGTGCATGGTCCACCGACTCGTCTACCTCACAGTCCAAGCACAAGGGAGGGATGCCAACTCGTCGTCTGCTCAGCACGTAGCTCGTCGGCAAACGCTTCCAGGCCACCTTCCAGAGGAATAGTGCAACCCTCTGGTGTAACCCAAACCTCCATACCTAGCCACAGTCCATACCCAACTCTAACTCCTGCTGAAGAACCCGAGAAATATCGACGACCCCAACCCTGGCTCCGTAAGTGATACTCCATACCCTAACATCTGAACCTGCTGATCCCGAGATGGGAAGGGCTCGTATCCGCTCTGCAAGATGCTTCCCAAATAACTGGCTTAATCTATCATCATCCCACTCTGCCTCCCCTGGTCTCAGGAGGTCGCACACCCGGAGCCCTACAATTCCCTCGCCACTAATCATCGTCGGCCACAGTCTCAATGGGAGTGCATCCACTCATGGGTCCTTCATCATATCAATGCTCCGTCCGTCGCCGATCAGCCACCTAGAATGCGCCAAAGTCATAGGCAGGTACCTCCCAATTGCCCGCCACATGAAGGAGCCCCTCCGACTGCTCGCCACCTGGCCAACTGAGCCTGCCTGACCATGTCTATCTATCATGACCTGACTCCAAAGGTTGTGTGGCTCCAGAACAATCTGCATCGCCCGCCGCGCCAGAAGTGCCTCGTGCCTTGCCAGTAATGACTGCACTTCCAAACCACCCTTGCTCAGTGGTAAACAGACTCTCTCCCAGGCCACTAGATGTACCCCTTGGCGCCCCACAAGGGAGCCCTACAAGCAGCTCCGCATGAGCCACTCAATCCCCGCCAGCACTGTCTTCAGCATAATAGTATGAGCCATAAGATAAATAGGCATAGAGCAAATGACTGACCTGACCAGCATTAATCTACCCATCATAGGAACCCTGTTATTTTCTCCATGCTTTCTTTTAGGGCTAGACTCTTAGCTCTGACCTGGTTTTGGTGTGGTCTGATGGTTAAGCAGTTCGATGGTGCCAGCCCTGTTTCTTCCCCTTTTTTCTTTCCTCTTCCATTTCTCTTCTGATGAATATTTCATATTCGTAATGAATGGTGGTGCTTCAGCAACATATTTCTCAACTGAAAAAAATCCTTAATGTTTTAATGCATGACAAGTTGGTTTCAGGCAATGATACTCTGGAATCTTATTCATGGGTTACTTGTGCAGATTGCTCAAAGAATTGGAAGCCGAGTTTGAGGAAAGCAGTCATGCTTGTGCCACTAAATAATGAATTCTTCAGATCGTATGTACAGGATTTCATCTCCTGTCTGGCATTAAGTTTCTGACAATAGCTGCATTATGTAAATTTGGAGGAAAAAAATAGTTAGGAAGAAGGGATATGTATCAGAACAATGGGATGCTCATGAATTTTCAGTTCTTTGGAGATGTATAAGAACAACTGGATCTTCATGAATTTTCAGTTTCATATGTTGGAAATAATTATGTGAACTTGGCTATCCATCATAACCATCTACTGCAAGATTTTTGCTGTTGGAAACATTTGGTAACATGAGTAAGGAACCCGCAACAAAAGCAAAGAAAACAAAAATCTTCTCTTGAGGAGGCTACATAACCTATATTGGAGTGGGTTTGAGGAATATTGCAGTATATTTATCTATCGAGAACCAGGAATTTTGCAATGATTTATCTATTGAGAGCCAGGATGGAAAGAAACCTGGCAGAGATTCAGGTGGGGGCAGGACTGGTGAGTGTTTTTTTAGTGGAATTTTGTAATATATTTGGGTTATCCTTTTTGATTTTTCAGATTGCAGAGTCAAATACACCTCAGTCGTGACTTGTAAGTCTTTTTAAGCTAGCCAAAACCACACCTAGCTATTCTAGGCTGAAGGTGAAGCATATAGACTTTTTTGTCCTTTAATATACTCACTTGGTGTTTCAGCTTAAATACTGATGCATCAATCGTGTTTGCTATTTTTATAAGATAAGGCTCATAGAGCAGCTAATATGATACACATTTTTCACTAGCATGATATCAATTGAAGTCCATAAAAGATGTTCAAATATTATTTTTTGTGAATTCAATGAACTATCAACATGTTAGTAGTTCCCTGGATCTGCCTTGTAAAGTGGTGTATCTAGCATTTCTCAGCTGGTAATTCTGCTGGAAAATATTTCCCACTTGACCCTGTGAAGGTGGTTCCCACTGCCTTGTATCGATGCTGCTTTGTTTTGTAGAGTTGATGGTGGGCATGTCTACCAATCTTACCTGTATTGTAAGTTCAATTTGTTTCTGTAATGGAGTTTGCTGCTTGCCAATGAATTTGGCCAGTCTTCAGTAAGATCAGAAAATACCTTCATGTATTGTCCATAAACATTTAATAGTTAATTGAACTCTTCGACCAGAACTTCTTTGATCAAATACATATGTGTCAGAGGAAAATCAGGTAATTATAAGTATCAAAAATAATCAATGAGCTGGATAATTGAATGGCGTGTTATTACTAAGTACCTTTTTTTAATGGAATAGAGTTTTACTTAAAAAGGTTGAGGTAAATTCAGTAGGAAAACGGGCACTCATAATTAAGCTCAACCTGATTCCTTTCAATATTTGTATAGAAAGGTATTTCTGAAACAATTAGATGACAGCCTGATCCTCATGCTTCTTGCAGCCATGGATGTAATCAACATAAGTGTCTGTTTACATGCAATGAGTTAAACATTTATCTATGTTGCGCAGGGCTGCAAATTGATTTGATTGAGCAGCTTTCAGTCTGGGGCCAACCTGAAAATAACTTTGGTACAATCTGAACCAGGTTATTTGGATTAGGCTTGGATTGAAAAGGCATGACCAAGCATCCTGATCCAAATCCAAACTATAAGCTGAAGTGATCAAAATTTTATGTAGTGTTTTTTGATTTAATGATTTCAATTTTAAGTGTTGGAGCACAACTGCTCCTACCTTTTGTCCAATTTGCCTTGTGAAGCTGACTCTCATGACACCAGTATTAGTTGTCCCTCACAACCCCCCACACAACCTGTCACGCCCCGAGCCCGAGGCGCGGCAGACGCCGCACGCCCGCACGGCGGGCCGCACAGGCGTGCAAGGCATCGGATCATATCAAAGCAGATACAGATGTTCAAAACTGACATAATTATTTAAATTTATTCAAAAGCAGTCTTACAAAATTTCAAATAACATATGCTTACATAAGTCAAATACTTTAATCAATCTAACTAAAGGACCAATAACTGAAGGACTCGTCGGAAAATCTAACGCACTCCTCAATCCCGTGAGATCAAGCCTCTGGATCTGAAAAATGGAGAAAATAGAATAATGAGCTACACTAGCCCAGTAAGCAACAAAATACCCCAGAGTGGGGTCAGAGCATATCAGATCAAAATACAGGATAATGTCTGGAATAAATCATAAATAACATCGTTTTGTTGTTTTCAAAACTTATTATCATTTTTCCAAAAACTCTTATACCAGAATCTCAACATAATAGGCTACGGCCACGTAACCCAGTGGCATGGGTTGCACAAGGTGCCAAACACCACTATTATTAAGCACCGGTGGTACGGTGTCCAAATACCACTATTCTAATCACCGGTGGTACGGTGTCGAAACCGGTTCCTCACAGATTACAAGTCGACAGGGCCAACGTATAATCCCCATTGGCGGGGCCAGAACAGAACAGAACAGATCATAGCCATGCTGAGAATACATATATATAAAAACAGATTTCATAAATTTTTCAGTCATAGTTTGCGGATTTCAAAGCATAATTTTCAGAAATTTAACATGCCAGACCCATTTTACTAAATACAAAACATATTTCAGAATTTAATCTATTTATCAAATAATTTAGAAATCACACTCGAAGTATTAAGTTACTTACCTCTTCTCGCTTGATTCCTACTTCAGGTAGACGGATCAGGTTCACCTGTTAAAGTTTAATTAATTTCTTGTTAATTTCAGACTAAGCAAAATTCAAAAATAATACTATTGGACATGGCCCAACAGAGCCCAAAGTTGGCCTATAATGGGCACGGCCTGATAGGGCCCATATCGGACTCGGCCTAATGGGCCCGCATAGACTCGGCTAAATAGGGCCCCCAAGGTTGGCTTCTAATTTGTTCATTTATACAATAAGATTTATTGCAGGGACTAATACTTAATTACAGGGTACTATTCTATAATAAAACTTGAGTGAGGGGACTAAATAAATATAGTTGGGGACCTTTATGTAATAAATCTTTCCTATAGGGATCAAATACAAATTACAGGAGTCCCTATTTCTGAAATAGCATACTGCCAAGGGCTTAACTGCAAAAAAATCTGTTTATTGGTCAAATGGGTTTGGGTTTCGGATCTCGGGTTTCGGGTTCGGGTTCCAGTTCAGGTTCAGGTTCAGGTTTGGGTTCGGGTTCGAGTTCGGATTCGGATTCTCGGGTTTGATCTGGATCCAAGTTGGGCCCATGGGGTATTGCCCAACTGGGCCCAACCGGACTGGACTGGGCCCAAGTTGGGCCTGCAATGGACTGGGCCCAACGGCCCAGTTTGGCCCGTGATGGGCCTCCTCCTTCCCCAAACTCCCCCCCACGAACAGGGGGAGAAGAAGAGACGGAGGAGAGAGGGAGGTGGCCGGCGGGGGTGGCCGGCTTGGGTGGCCGGGGGCCACCCCTCGATCGACTGCCAGCCAGCCGCCATGGCGGCCGGCGGCGTTGCAGGGACCGACGGGGAGGAGAAGCACCCGAGATGATGATCTCGGCTGCTTGGGCTGAAACAGAGGAGAGGAGGATCTCGACGGAGGAGGGCTTACCGGCGGTGGCAGAGGCGGCGGAGGGATCTCGGCCGAGGGAGGCTCGGTCCGGTGTCAAGCGGCGGCGGCGACGCTTGAACCCAAGGAGATGGGTCTCAGAACAGGGGGTGGCCGCAAGGGGGATCCGGGCGGCGCTCGGTCGGGAGGGTACACCGGTCGGAGAAGAGGAGGAGGGAAGGAAGAAGAGGAGGAGGAGGAGCTCGGGATGCCCTAGGGGAAGGAGTAGATGGGGCTTTATAGCCCCATCGTAACGGTTCTCCGCCGCGAAAATCGCGGCGGTGGGGCGAAATCCACGGCCGCTCGTGCGGCCGTGGGGTGGCCGCGGAATGACCGCGGGGCTGCCGCGTAACGCCCGCGGCGCCCCGCCCTCGCTGCACCCGAAGAAGCCGGAGGGGATCGCATCTGCGATCCCCTGCTCTGGCCCCTTCCAAAAGAGGAAGACGGGGCTGAAGTCGGCTGGGGCTGCCGACTTTAGCCCGTATCTCACACAACCTTCCAATTTTAGACCACATAGAAAGGTGAACCCAGCATTATTTTTGCTACCATGATTATTGATTATGTTACTGCTACACTGTATCGCTCCTTTTATTTGTTGTGATTGCTATAACCACCGATCGGTTGTCCTGAAAGGTAAACCCAGCATTATTCTTGCTAATGCCTGTTTCTTGATCATGAATTAGGCAGTCTTTCCACTGAGAAATTTGCAGATTTTGTGTTACTACCAGCCAATTCATAGAATGAATTTATGAAGGATATACACTCATCTATGCTAGCTACTTATGTAAATGGAGTGTAGGTGTACCCATGAAATAATAGAATGATTTTGTGTTACTACCAGCCAATTCATAGAATGAATTTATGAAGGATATACACTCCCAAGAATTGTATCCCCAAGAATTTGGACCTGAACAAAGAAAAATATCATAGAATTAATATTATGTATATCATTTAGATAAATGTTTCATACTGATATGGACCTGTATTTCCATTAAGTTAAAAATGTAAAAGACCATGTTGTTTGTGCGTAGGTCAGAATGTACATCTATATTTGTACATTAGTTTTTGTGCACAAACTTACACATTTACACATCTATGTATTATAACTTATGTACAAAATTACATATGGAGTAGCATAATAAAGTAACATAGAAATGTTAGATGGAATTGAGTTGTGCAGGCCAATTCTTAAGCTTGGACTAAGGGATTTTTTGAAGTCAAAACAGGGCTAGGTTTAATTCTGTTCCATGCATGCAGCTGTAGGCCTATTTATTTCTTTTCCTTTGACTACTAAGATGTTTCAGTTCGCCATATTGTCTCTTGCCCGCCCATAGATTCAGCAGCAATTCAAAAGATTGACCTATTGAAAAATTTCTGGATCTATGTTTATTTTCAACTCCTCGAAGCATTTTGTTGCTTGGCACATCCTTTCCTATTCTACTATTCCGTTACGGCCGGCTGCTTATTCAACCAAGGCCAGCTACTTACTCAAAGACAAGATTCTGAAGTCACTTCTAGTTTATCCTTTTTCTCAATACTAAACTATTTAAAAATCAGAGTTTAAAATGATATTCATCTTGTATCATAAATAATTAATGGGTGTAATGGTATTAAGGTGTGCTCACTCTCCAACTAAACCTGTTATTCAAAGACACTCCAACTAAGCCTGTTGCAGTACTATATGTTTTCATAAAATAAACAAAATCCTAAACTTCAATCAATGTGCATCATACTCCAAATGAGGATAGTGACATTGCCAAAGAGACAAATTGTTCCTTGCTACTCGTTTGAGAGATATATTTGACTTTTTTTTTTTGTAAATACGATTTATTTGTATGACTGAAGGGATATAAAGAAACGTGAAGAAACAAAGTTGGTCAAATCCTACCAAAGTTGTTGGCGGTGCATACATTTCTCCCATTTTTCTTCTTACTCCTAAGACAAACTATGGGTGAGAAAACTATGTTGACCGCACACAGTGAGTATTGGATCAACAGTAGTTGCCAGGTGGTGTAACCTAAACAACACCTATAAACATCAGTAGTTTGCAATGGAAATTTTAGTATCCTGTCCTTATCAATGACTTCTTCACAAGGCTGGTTTGGGTTGTGGAAATTTCTATTGTTATGAATTAAAGATTAGCAAGCAAACATTTCTTATCAAAACTTTTACTGGGTCTCAATGAATGCGTAGGCAGTAGCAGCAATGGTATGGTGATGAAAAATGCAATGATAGTTTATTAAAAGTGATACGATTGGGAGGAATAAAGCAATTTTTTTTCAATCTATTCAACTCAAATCTTTAAAAAAGATTTAGAAAATAGAAAGATCGGCAAAAGTAGAACCTAGGTCCACTTATTTTTGTTAATGAATAATAAAATTAAGTTACAAAGCACTATTTATACTAATGAAGTATGTCTTTACACAATTTGGTTAGATTTTTCTTCTAATTTAAAGAGGATATAGCTTTTCTGAAATGGACAAAATATAATAGAATATAGATCTCGGTTTCTACGTTGACTTTGTTCCTAGCCGTTTTGCCTAATTATTTCTTAATTGAGAGATATGCCTGGTCAAATTCTTTTTCAAAAAAAAAAAAAATTATGTTGACAAGCTTGTTTCAAGATCCAACTGGTGAAATTTGTCCCTGATCACTTTTGATTGAGATGTCATACATGCAATTTGGCTTCCGAAAGTTTGACATACACTTTGTTAAATTTTCTAATAGCTAAACTGACAGCTGTTGGCGTCATCCTTGTATTTTTTTCCTTTGGGATTTTCCAGAAATTTCTACTGCAAACATATCCCAGTTTGGATTTAATCTATTCTTGATTCTACACCACAAAGATCATACAGATCCTGGCTAACCTTTCCATTTCAATCTATCTTCGAAGTAACTTCAGATTCTTTTTGAATAAGAGAACTTAAGAAATATATGAGAAACAGTTTCCTCACGCTAACCGCAAAGAAAATAGTTTGATAGAGCTAGTCAAAACCTCTTTCTCAAATTATCGATAGTAAGAATCATTTCAAAGCTATTGGATAAAAATCTAAATCTTCTAAGGTATAGAAAAGAGATGCCATACTCTAATATATATACCTCTAAAGTCTGAGGAATTTGGAAAAAAAAGCTGACAGTAAGAAACTGTAACAACCCAGGACCTCACGCAAAATGGCTAGCCGGAAGATATTATTTGGGTTCCTTGATTCTGTATAAGTACCCAAGATCTACCCAGCGAATAACCGATGTGGGACTAAACACACGCCCGCACGGATCCTCACATACTCCCTCCGTTCAAGCCCTGACATCCTCGTCAGGCTAAAAGTTCAAATTTATTCAAATCTAATTATAAATAACACGATTGGCCCGTGGTCAGCCCCAACGGATCCGGGCTGCAGTATCCCCTAGTCCATATAGGTTATGGTCCGGGTCCGCTCTGATACCATTTGTAACAACCCAATACCTCATCTAAAATGGCTAGCTGGAAGGTATTATTTGGGTTCCTTGATCCTGTATAAGTACCCAAGATCTACTCAGCAAATAATCGATGTGGGACTAAACACACGCCCCCATGGATCCTTATAGAAACTGTATGAGGCTTTTCATATCCATCCATCTGAATTTAAACTAGAACTGATAGAAGTGTAAAATATCCCGCATATTCTGAAATTCAGATCTTCAAAGATTTCTTCTGAAAAAAAAAAATATTTTTTTTGAGAGAAAACTTCACCATTTTGAATGCATGCCAAAGCAGAAACTGTAGCCTCTTTACTGTCAAAAATTCTCAGAAACAATGTTTAGCCTGGCAATCTATCCTCCCAACACTTTGTTATTTTACCAATTCCAAGAAGATAAGATACTTCAAAATTTTTAGAACCCCTTTTTTAAAAACAAGAAGCTTGTGTCAGAGGAGCATTATTCTTCTTTTATAATTAATAGCATGAATTAACCAATGATGTCCGTTAGAATTAAGATATATCCACCATCTTCCAAGCAATGCAATATTTGTAACTCTCAGGTCCAGAACACCAAGACCACCTCGAGCTTTAGACATACAGACGTGTTACAGATTCATTAAAAAACTCCAGCATTTCACTGATTAAGATTTCTTCCAATAATAAAGCATTTTTTAAATTTTTGCAGAAACAACGAGTAATAATAATATGAGGGGAGATTAAAAGGAATAGAATCTACCATTGCGAATCTGCCACTAATTAATAATATTTTAGATGACCAACCTGACAACCTTTTATCATTTGCAAGTACAAAATCCGGCCAAAAGCTATAAATTTCAAATTAACCTTCATAATGTGATGTGGTCAGCTGTGTTCATGAGTTGAAGTTTATGATAGATAGTGTGAATCAATCATTTTAGATGTCCCATTTAATTGCCTGCACCTTCTGAACATAAAGCAAATACTATATAATTAATACTAGTTTAAGCGTAGGAAGGTTCCTGAAATTAGTTTCTTCTTCTTCTTCTTCTTCTTCTTGTTTTTGTATTGTGTTATTGGACTTTTGTTTATCAAATGTTGGGAGCACCATTAATGAGAATGACATAGAAAAATTGTTTGGGAAATAATACTGTCAAGATTTGAATCCGGCCAGAACTTCCCATATATATGAAGGACAGAAACAACCGCTGAACTACAACCCAGTCGGCCAATTACAAGTCATTTTATATTTCTATGCGTTGACACATGAGTTTTATTCCCTACATTATACTAAAATAAGGTTCTTTCCTTACAAGATTGACTGAGATCAAAAGCATGCCTTCTTTCCTTTTCCACTACCTTCTCGTTTATTTAAAAGAAGATTGGAAATAGATATATAAAGTAATCGAGCATTACAAAATAGAGCTAAGATAGAATGGGTGCTTCATATCCCACTGCTAGTTGCCCGATGGAACGTAAAATAATTTCTTTTCTATAACATGCAACTGAATTTATCTTAAAGTTGGAGGGGATGGAATAACTTAGGAGGTATTGCAATCTTCCAAACATATGTATAGAATTTTTGTGCAAAATCCAACTTGTTTATTAGACAATTTGAAGCTATTTTATCTACGTTTACCAAGGAAAGTAAATATATCTACATGGAATCATGTACAAGAAAAAGCAATATATGTACTATGTGTAGGTCGATGGGTTGCAAATGGGTGCAACATGGAATATGACCTTTGTGCTTGTGCTTACAAATGATGAGTTGGATGTATACTGAGATGGGTTAATTGTTACCTAACCAAATGATCTTAAAAGAATTAACCTAAGAGAGAATGGGTCAACAATATATGTTAGGCGTAATGTTAATCTCTTTTTTCGAGAAGATAATTCTATAATTTACGATATAGTGAACATAAACTAGATGTATCAAAGCATGAAATAACATAATGCTATAACTTATAGTAGCATATTTTGACCCAAAAATGAAAAATTACATGTCTTGTCAAGAAACTTGACTCGATTTCTAATTAAGCATATTTGAATCACAGGGAGCACAAGTTGTTTTGTTAACTACATAAAAGTAAATTTTGAGTTACATGCATGACTGAAAAGCTTTTGGAAGCAACCTTGAGCTGCATTTCTTTCTTTCATACGCTATACTTTTTACTTTGCAAAATCATATTGGTCAATGAATTAGAAAGTTATTAATGAAAGTAACCATAAACTACTAGCACAAAATAATTATAAGCTACAGATATGAGAGAGTATAAGAGATAAGGCTGTTATTGTTATTTACTTCTTTTTGCGTTAGCAAACATTGCTTGACACCATTTATGACTGTGGTGGATGGCCATTTGACTTAAAATTCAAGATCTTATTTGTTGTAGTAATTATAATGTATAATTTAATAATTAAACTTTATCAACAAGCTATTAGTTTTTAAATTGATTCTTTTAAAATATAGCTTCAAACCAAGGATAGCAAAGTAGTGAAATAGTAGAAGTCAAACACCAACTTTTATGGTTTGTATAACAAAAATGTTGTGGGTGTACATACATATATTCATACGTACATGATGCATATGCATGCATGTATCATACATATGTACATACATATATGCATACATACATACACACAAACACACACACACACGCACACATATATATATGCATACATGCACGCAAATGTGCACGCACTTGCGCGCGCGCGCGCGCACACAGATATATATATATATATATATATATATATATATATATATATATATATATATATATATATATATGTATGTATGTATATGTATGTATGTATGTATATGTATATGCATATATAGACATACTCCTTTCTTGGTCAAAGAGAGACATTGCATGCATGGCTGATTAGGTTGCTGAATATTTGACAATTTCATTTTAAAAGATTCTATAATGCACGTATCTTCAAGTAACATACCCCATGTAATTATTAGTATGATTATAATGAAATAAGTATCATTATTAATTGCATTTATATACCTTCTTGCATGCATTAGATTGGACATTTGATCTATTTTATTTTTATATTAAGAGACTTCAATTAAGGAGAATTGATCCGATCGAGGAGAAAGAAGAATTTTCTCAACTTGCCTAACTCGAATCTCTCAAAAAAATTTTTGTAAAAAATAAAAAAAGAGAGATAAAAGTAGAGTTTAGATCTCTTTTACTTTCATTGATCAACTGATGAATCAAAACAGAAATACATAGCCTCTGTTTATAATAGAAGCAAGGTCCGTCCTTGCATAATTTTTGTTGGTTTTTTTCTTCTAATTCAAATAGGACTAGTTTTTCAAAAATAAATATAACTAGTAAAAATAAATAAAAAAATAAAATATTACAACAAATAGATCTCAACTCTTATATCAACTTTACCTTCTATTACTTCATCTAATTTTTCCTCCTTAATATGTCCGGTCAAAGCTTTTTTTGAAAAGAAAACTTTTAGTTTGACTAGTCCATTTTGAAGCCCAAATAATGGAATTTCAACCCTCTAGAGGGTTGGCGTTACGCCATAGATCCCGAAATATTATTTGATTTGAAGAAAAAGATAATCTTAATTGGGTGTTGTATGATCAAGTTATAGCCTTTGAAAGTTTTGCATACTATTCGGCTTCCTAATGGATGGATCTCACTCTTGGAACCTAACTCTGTCCACTGTGGCCAAAATGGTCTATATCAAGTTTGATGATCCTCTTGGATTCAGGCTTTTTCTGTTTAGGAGATTTAGTTCCTGCTAAATCGGAACTGAAGATAGAAAAACACCTGCTTTCTCGCATTATGGATGAACCACTTGGCTTTGGTAGAAAATGGTTTTTGATTTTACTCTTCTTCGTTAGATGGTAGATGCTTGTCTTCAGACATAGAAGATAGTTTCATTATAGGAGTTACTGGTGCTTGTTTTGAAGATGTTGTCAATCGAGACACAATCTTGGAAAGTTAAGCAATCTTTTCCTCTAGTTATGTGAGGCCTCTCTTCATCTTATCATCCATCGAGGTTAAACTAGTAGCCATACTTGTCTTTATCCTTTGATGTACTTTAAGCACGGATAACCCTTCTTTTGTATGCTTGTATTGATTATGCATTTAAACCATAGACAAAGGCCTCCATATATGTAGAGGACAGAAGCTCTAATACCAATTTGATCTGATTAGGGAGAAGAAAGAATTCTCTCAATTTGCTCAATTCGAATCTCTTAAAAAAAAATAAGAAAAAGATAGAAAAATTGATGAAAGTTGGGTTTAGGTCTTTTTTTATTGATTAATTGAAAGAGTTAAAATTTTGCAAAAGATAGATCTCGTCTCTTACATCAACTTTTCTTATGTTCGTTTGTTTAATTTTTTCTGAATTAGAAAATACATTTGATCAAAGTCCTTTTTGGAAAAAAAAAATAGTTTTACCACCCCATTTCAGGGCCCAAGTAATGAAATTTTAGCCCATTTCAACCCTTCAGGAGGTTGGCACTACACCATTGATCTCGAAATGTTACCTAATTTGAGGAATAAAAGATCATCTCAATCAGACCTTCGTAACCTTCAGATGTTTGGTGTGCAATTTGGCTTTCCGATATGACGAAACCCTATTGGGTCTCAAAACATTGATTATAATGACAAGTCAAGAACAATTATATTAGGAATAACGCGAGTCTTAGTGCCAGATTTGACATACATGTTGGAACCCACTTGAATGGCCCGACATCTTTACTAACTCTTCTATCTCCAACTAATTATTCTGTCAAACTAGACCTTCACATGTGGCACTCAATAATCTCCCCCTTCATGTGCTAACCAAACGAACTCCCCCTTAACTCTAATACACTACTCTCATCAAGCCCTAGATGATCATTTATTCTTTTTTGACTGCACCACATACTACCACTCTAGCTCAAGAGTCCCACTCTCCAAGAGCCTTACCCATATATTACCTAGCTAGGGCACCACTTTCCAAGAGCCAGGTTCAGTTTCAAAGTGTTTAGAATGAAAGATACATGTTTCGAAGGCCTTTAACCAACATAACAACTAGGTGAACAAGAAGACAGCTTTAATGACATGATAACAAAAAAGGAGCACGAAGTGCAAGATAAAAAAAAAGGGAGGGAAGGAAACAGTGTAGCAAAGTACACATTTCAATTTACAAAGTATATGTTCAATTTATATGCTTTTCATGTGTTTTAATTATCACAATCTGAGTCATACACCCACATGATTCATAAGTAGGAAACCACAAAAACATATAATTTGATAAGTGATAGAGGCCAGTAGGCCCATTTTGATCGCCAAGATAAGCCATCAATTTAAACCTTGGATGGTTGGTTCCAAATGAACAAATTAGCGCTAATTCAAAACATGACAGCTCTAGTTTGGCACGTGTAGAGTAATTGGAATGCCACTGCATCATTTTAGCATGTGGGTGCTTCAAAGCCAATACCCTCCTCTTAAACGAGGAATATAAACTTAATTAATAAACTTTGAGAATCATAACTTGATGCAACATATAATAAACTTCAGCATGCAACCTGCAGCTGACTTGGAGCCGTGAACTATATATGTCATTCCAACGCCTACCTTTGAATTGAATACAAAGTATGCAAACAAATTTAAGACAATCCAAGAAAAAACAGTAATTGCATGGATTCCAAGGCACAATAAATCCATAGATTCGGAACCAACTTGGTTTAGAAAACCAGGTTTCCGTCTTCTGAATCAACCAAAAAGGAGAGAAAAGAGGCAGCAATTTGAATTCTCCAGGTTTCCGTGTTCTGAATCAACCAAAAAGGAGAGAAAAGAGGCAGCAATTTGAATTCTCAATCATAAACCTTTGGGGTCCAAAGTCAAGTGCTAGTCCGAGTTAGGAAGCGTCAGGGATCTTTGGCCACAAATATTTTCCATTAAGTTATGGGGTGAAGAATTGCTGTGTCCCCCCTTTGCTTTGCTTCCTTATTGACAGAAGTTCATTTATAATATACACATGACGTCTGACGAAAGAATGGTCAGTACAACTAAATTTGACCATATTTTTCGGCTGTGAAAAGGATTCAACAATTGTGTGATATTGACTTAGTTCTGTAATGAGTGGTTAGAAGAATATTATTGAACTTCAAATTGGATAGGCTTTGGCTAGAGTATGACAAAGCAACTTTGATTTGTTGACTTCCATCCCCTCGATTATATTAATTCTTCTCCTTTATAAGATTCAAAGATTATCTTGGCAGATTAAGATACTTCGCCATGGTTTGCAACAGTAGATATATCAAATTTGGAAGTGCTTTAAGACTTTTGGTAACTCCCAAATGGTGAAAGAAGTGCTCTCTGTAGGATATTGCTCGGTAGGGCTTGTGACAAGCTATCACATAGCATTTAATGCTTGCATGCTTAGACATCCATTCTCCATTGTTGGTTCCAATAGGATATTGTTATGCTGTTGGTAGATTTGCGGGAGACCTACTTATGTATAAAGAGTCCCTTAATTACCTTTAGGATGAAGAGATAATTACAATTTCCTTATCATATTGCTACTGTTGTGCGTGTCTTTCATCCAAAGAATTAATTGGAAAATGGGCTTCCTTCTTGAACTTTGAGATGCTTACATATGTGTTTTTTTGCCCTCTCTAGATTTTAGGATTATCTCTTCATTTTGAGGGGATTAACTTTTGCCGAGATCGAGTTATGCAATTTTTTCTTCTTTGTACTCTTCCACCATTATTAGCTTTCTTCAATCATCTCCATTAGAGGATATAATTAAGCTTTAAGCTAAACCACGTAAGTTCTTTGTTTTCTTTAGTATTCTTCATTTTCTCTACTTATCCTAAATCTAACTTCTTTCATAACATGCACTACCTAATATATTAACTAATGATATTATAATAGTTTTCTAGTTACCTTTTTTTAAAAAAGGAAAAGAAAATAGCAAATGTCGTAAAGATGAAAATCAAGGTGATGTGTGGAAAGCGATACACCACGTTATCACGATCAAAATATTGTCGAAAGAATTTGTGAGGTAGAGATACAACCACATCTTCAAATAAATATGTTGAAGATGAAATTAGCTGACGGCAACCTAAAACTTACTAGTCAAAGAAGAAGACCTAGTCGCCCTGCTTTACATAAGATCAGATAGAAGAGTGTAAACCTAGAATTGCAAACCATTGGCACATTGATATAATTTGATTAATAACAAAAATCAAGTGTGGTAGAAAAAAATAGTAAGGGTTGAATAAAATTAATATGTTGAATAAAATTATAGTATATGAGGATAACATGATGTAGCATCCATTAATTTCTCATTCCTGAAATTGAAAGTGATCGAGACTAAGTAAGCTCTTGAAATAAGGAAGTGATCATTTTATGATTTTTTTTTTTTGATGAAAATGGGGGGCAAAGCTACCACCCAGGCATGCATCATTTTACGATATTTAAGCTGACCTACATTCAAAGTAGAAGCAAAAAGCATAAATTATTCCATTTGAAATAGTTTAGGTCTAGTGGATCTCGTTGATAATTTCAATTATCTTCAATGACTATTTCAGCGCCATTGAGAATGCTTTGTTGGTTAAACATGCGATAGTCCATTTTTCATGACCAAAACATCCTCAACACCATCAAAGGATGGATACCGTTATGATGAACTTGTCCTGGAGTAATCTCTATTTTACTAGAGATTACCGGACCATGCATATATCTAATGTTTATTATGCATCCTAATCATATATAGTTTGGCCGATCTTTGCACTCAAGTGCTTGAGAGAATCCAATGTACTCTCATAGCCATAAGTTGTGATGTATCTTGATCCAGTTTAACCATGAGAGCAAGCTTGTAGCACCTAAATAATTAAGAAAAATGTAGAACAGCGTATCATTATGTTTGCAATCAATTTATTTGCGTTACAATCTGTCAAAGCAAAAGGCTGCATCAAGTGACATTTTAAGTCAAAAGCTACCAAAAGATGGCATCTTTCTCTTTCTTGAAGAGTGGGCGTTATTAAGCTGGGTAAAGCATCAGAAGGCCTAATGCATAGGTAGAGCCTTTCTTTCTGGATGTTACCTTTTGACTTCAACCCAAGAGTTCAACATGTGAGCCAACAAGGTAACAAGCTAAAGATCACTTTTTTCTTCACAAGGCATGAACCTAACAACATCTTAAGAAAGCAATTGTAATCCTACTACTACTTTTTCCTCCAGAAAAGCACTCTCTACTCCTTAGAAACAATGATGTAGCAATCCATCTGTACAATATTATTGGGGTCCAAAATTCTTAGAGATGCATCATTGTCTCAAACCTATAACCTTTGATTAAAAGGGCATGCGACCATTCGATTAAGATTCAATTCACAACTAAAATTTGTTGATTACTTGCAAATTGGAAATAAAATTAAAGTGGATGGTACAATCTAGTGCAGCTTCTCCTTGTAAAGCCAAGGGGTTCTCTCTCTCTCACACACACACACAGAGAAAGAGAGAGGGAGAGAGAGAGAGAGAGAGAGAGGAGGGGGAAAATTATAATTTTAAAAAGACACACACACAGAGAGAGAAGGGGAAGTAAATGTTTTCTATAAGATTATAATTTTAAAATTACGAACTTCCAAATGCTGCCCCAATGGTCCCATTATAGGTTACATTTGACATAGTGAAAGCAAATATATAATGTTCATATACTAATTTTAGGGATAAAAAAATATATTTTAAATATATTACAATATCTCTGTTTCTTATTTTTTAAGAAATGTGACCGGTGGAAGCCTCTCTGTTATGAGATTATGACAGGCCTAAACCTTAGACCAACAGTATCAAGCCTCGATGACTTTACCAAATTGTCCCCCCGTGCATGGTTTATGATCTTTTCTGCCCCGCAACCCAGTTCTTCTCCTCTCCCGGCCGGCTTCCTTTCCTCACCAGGTTCAACCTGCCGAAGATATCTAGCTTTTATCTAATAAATAGATATTTGATTCAAAGATAATATAGGTGAAGATGATGAGATCACCGTATTTAGTTGCATCATGGAAATTCTATATGGCAGTAATCTAAAATCATTCCCATTTCTCAAATCACTGTCCAACCTAGTGATAGGATAACCGTCCTTGAGATCGAAAATTCAATATCACCCTAAAGTAGTAATCTTAGCCTAAAATTTGAGAACAAAAATACCCTTTACTCCAATAGAAAAACTTGGTATATCAACATACCATCAATATATATTATATCAATATTATATATACGATATTATATTATATTAATATTATGTATATTGTTTTGATGATATAATATATTATAATATATTAGTAATCATGTTATTATTTAATAATAATTTTGAATTATAGTAGAAATATATTATTGTATTTTATATTTATATAATAAAATTATTAAATATTTTACTTCTATTGGTCTTATTTTTTAATCAAAATAGATATTAGTATTAAAAAACATATTATGTATAAATAAAATTATTAATTCTATAATAATAATAATTAATATATCTTTATATAATTAATAATTTATAGGACTAATAAATATATCTTTATGAAATATATTAATAATTAGTATCTTAATAAATATATTATTTATTTGATTATAACATATTTTATATGATTAATAAATATAAATTTATGAAATATATCAGGGATAGTTTTGGTATTCTATGGTCAGTGATTCTGAATTTTTATCGAATATCAAGCAGGTTACTTATTGATGTCTGAAATCTTTAATCATTGAAACATTGCATACTAAATACGGTAATTTTAGATTATTGAAGTTGATATTATTTTAAAACAAAAAATTATCAATGATCTAAGATTATCCTGACGGTTTTATTTAGAAACACCACATTAGGATTTCGCATACTCTTGCTTTTTTTTTCAATAATAAAAAAAAATTTCTCCCGATCCGTTGCACATGCCCTATTAATTATGCTACTACGATTGATGCTGGAAAAATAGAGGAGAAAGACAACAACAAATATTCGAATACCAATCAGGAATTTGAGAATAGTGGTAAACCCAAAATCTCCAAGAACAAAAATAATGGATAGATAAAAACTCACCATTTAAAGAAATCCACCATAGGGATACAGAGTTCTAGTGATCACCACTCAGAGACAATCTCCTTAAGATACAAGGCAAGAGTATGTTCACTACCCAAAGAAAAGTATAGAGACACAGAACACCCAAAAGAAGAAAAACAAGTCAAAAGCTTAATTTCTTAATTCACTCAAACTTGAATTAAATTCTCTCAGAAAACAAAACATAGGGCATGCCTTTATATAGGCACGTTTGGAATATTTTTTAAACAATTACAAATAATTCTAAACTTAGAAAAGAAATACAAAATGCTATAAATAGGCATTCCCTAATTAAGCATCCCATAAAAAAGAAAAATACTATATATTGGCGTTCTATAAGAGCCCTAAATTTTTTTTAAAAAAATATCATATTTAGGCATTCTAAAATTTACTTTTATTTAAGCATAAAGCAAAAATAAATTATCATTAAAAAAAAAAGCTTTTGAAGCATTTATTTATTTATTTTTGGCTCGTCAGGCACCCGTGTCAACGATGCAAAACATTGTCCTACTCACCGACCCAAAGCGCACGGTCCCCTCGACCCAACATGTTACAATATGCTCCATGTACAAGCGAGCATCACCCATTTCGCTGGAACATTAATTACCTTCTTTATAGCAATCTCATCTTTCGAGATCCTTTTAACGTCTCTTGTCATTTATACTTTTTGTATATACATATGGTCACGTATTACCTCTCCTTTCCTTGTCCAGCCAGCCTTGAGAGCCGACTCGCCATCAACATCAATGGCCACAGATTTTCCAAGCCAATATTATTAATACCAAAAAGGCAACCGACCAAAAGGACATGTGAAGGCCAGACACCATAAATAGGACTAGATATCTCCTCTAGCTTGCCCCAATTCCTACTCCACCACAGACTTGGCTCCATCCAATCCAATCCAGACCCATGCACGCGTTAGATTTGGAGCAGTAGCTTTCATAACTGGGTACGAGCAAAAGCCCCCATTTATCTCCCACGCAAGTTTAGGCGGGGAATTTTCCCCTCTCCGTTGGGAGTTGACGGACCTCTCCACCAATTACTGAAGCCGTCGGTTCTGACCACCGACCGGATCCCAGCTCAATCCCGGATTTGTCCAAGTCAAGGCATCCGCAAGTTTCTTATAAAGCCAGCCACCGAAGCTTCACCAAATCTAAACCATCCCCGATAATAAAACCATCACTTCTTCCCTTCTCTCAACTAATTCAATACAAACAGAGGCAATTACCATGGGCAATGGGCTCTCCCCTTGCTTCTGCTCATCGTCCAATAATAGCCTGGTGAAGCTCGTCTTTTGGGGTGGCGCCACCAAGTTCCTCACCGAGAAGCAGCTCGCCGGCGAGCTTATGTTCCAGTTCCCCGACTGCGTCGTTTGCCATGCCGACTCCTTCTACATCGGGCAGCCAGTACCAGTCTTGTCCATCGGCGACGAGCTGCATGCAGGCGAGACTTACTTCGTCATCCCGGTCGACCGCTTCCCATGCAACCAAATCCTCACACCTGTAACCCTAGCATCGTTTTCCCCCAGCCCGACGAAGCCGTCACTTGCCAGCTTTGGTCAGTGCCCGTTCGAGTACGTGAAGGCCGCCGACGGGAGGACGGTCATAAAGGTTCAGCCGAAGTTTATAGCCAAGGTCATCACCGCCGAGGAGGGGGGACAAAAGTATGGTAGAGATGGTGGAACTCTGTGCAGCACGCCGGAGCTAAAGAAGCACTATGCGCAGCTTGTAGGGTCGAGAGACCGTCCTTGGTCTCCGAAGCTCGAAACAATCTCCGAGAGCAAGAGTAGGTTATCCCAAGTGAGATTGTCACCAGTGAGATTGTTTGGTTTGGAAAAGAGATCGGGGTAGAAATTGCTTCCTTCTCTTCGAGAAAAGTTCGGTCATGGATGTTATGAACTCACTTTTCTAAGAGGAAAACAAGATGTAGCACTGATGAATGTGTAGATCTGCACTGTGGATGTAATTGTATAGATTTTTATCACTAACCATGAATCATGATTTGCCCTTTTTTACTTTGCTAACAAGGATTGACTTGGTGTTGGTTGCCTCAACAAAAGGGAAAAAGAAGTGATGTTTGACAAGCTACGAAGTCCTTATGAGAGGAGGTAAAAGAGGAGACTAGTCCTATAAGGAGGTAGCTAGACTTTCTTCTTGTAGATGATTATGGTGAGTGCATGTGTATGAACAGGAGAAAGGGAGGGGGGGGGGGGGGGGGGACGTCGACAGAGGACTAGGCGGGAGGGTGGGAGACGATGGTCGACAGTGGACAGTGGTCAGGAGCCGTCGACGGCGGAGTAGTGGTTGGAGGCAAAAACAGGTAGGGGAGTGGAGGAGATCGGATGATGAGATTTGATGGGCTAAGGAGAGGAGAGGTGAGATTTGAAGGAGAAAGGAGATTGGCACCAGCAAATTCTCCTAGGCTCACCGGAGCTAACCTGGTTCCCCTTGGTCGACCACCCCAGCAGGCTAAGTGTCACGCCCCGAGACCGAGGCGCAGCAGACGCCGCACGCCCGCACGGCGGGCCGCACAGGTGTGCAAGGCATCGGAACATATCAAAGCAATCACAAATGTTTAAAACTGACATAATTAATTAAAGTAATTCAAAAGCAGTCTTACAAAATTCCAAAATAATATTTGCTAACGTAATTTAAATGTCCAAACTAATCTAACTAAAATGCCAGAAGAAATCATCGGAAAATCTAATGCACTTCCCAATTCCGTGCAATCAAGCCTCTGGATCTGAAAAACAGAAAAAATAAAATAATGAGCTACACTAGCTTGGTAAGCAACAAAATACCCCAAAGTGGGGTCAGAGTATATCAGATCAAAATATAGGATAATGTCTGGAATAAATCATAAATAATATCGTTTTACTGTTTTCAAAACTTATTATCATTTTTCCAAAAACTCTAATACCAGAATCTCAACATAATAGGCTACGGCCACGTAACCCAGTGGCATGAGTTGCACAGAGTGCCAGAAACCACTATTGTTAGTCACCGGTGGCAATGGTGTCCAGAAACCACTATTCTAATCACCGGTGGCGCGGTGTCGAAACCGATTCTTCACAGATTATAAGTCGACAGGTCCCACGTATAATCTCCATTGGCGGGGTCAGAACAAAACAGAACAGGTCATAGCCATGCTGAGAATGCATATATACAAAAATAGATTTCATAAACTGTCCGGTCATATTTCACGGATTTCATAGCATATAACATGATTTTCAAATAAAATTTAACATGCTTGACCCATTTTACTGAATACAAAACATATGTCAAAACTTAATCAATTTATCAAATAATTTAGAAATCACACTTGAAGTATTAAGTTACTTACCTCTTCTCGATTAACCCCTACTTCAGATAGACGGATTAGGTTCACCTGTTTAAATTTAATTAATTCCTTGTTAATTTCAGAGCTAAGCAAAATTCAGAAATAATACTACTAGGTACGGCCCAACAGGGCCCACAGTTAGTCCATAATGAATGGCCCGATAGGGCCCACATTGGACACAGCCCAATAGGCCCGCATAGACTCGGCCCAATAGAGCCCCCAAGGGTGGCCTCTAATTGGTTCATTTATGAAATAAAAATTCATTTCAGGGATCAATATCTAATTACATAGCACCATTCCGTAATAAAAATCGAGAAAAAGACCAAATAGCAAGAAGAAGAGGCTTACCGGCGGTCGACGAAGGCAGCGGATCCCGGCCGCAGGTGGCTCGGTCTGGCAGCTAGCAGCGGCGACGACGGTGGGGTTTCCAACGGCCAAACTAGATCTCAAAATAGAGGAAGCGGAGGGAACCAGAAAAATCCAAAGAAGAAGATAACCTAGGGTGGAGAAGCTTAGTTAGGGTGGCGCACACAATCAACAGAGGAGGAGGGAGAAGATGGAGGAGAGGGCCGGTGGTGATCCGGAAAGGAAAAGAGGGGTTTTTATCATCCCCTCGTAATGGCTTTCAGCCACGAAAATCGCGGCGGTTAAGCGTGATCCACCGCCGTGATTGGCCGCGGTTTGATCGGAGGGGGGGTGCCGCAGAGTGCCCGGGCGCCTTGCCCCAATTGTTTCCGGAGGAGCCGGAGAGGATCGCCATCGCGATCCTCTGTCCGGTTCCTCCCATATTAGGATCGGGGCTGAAGTCGGCTGGGCTGCCGACCAGCCGACTTCAGCCCCGTATCTCACTTCAGCCCCGTATCTCACACTAAGGCACCGAAATCTGAAGCCTCTGACTCTTTCAACCCTATCGCTCAATGCAGGAGGACCACTGGGAGGAAATCTGACCTACCCTCTTCTTTTCTCAAGGATGAGTTGTTAACTTCTCAAAGCTTTAACACTGTAGCTGGATCCCTCCTGAGGAAGTCCTGGAGGGACCTTTTTGGGGTTCCACCTAACTCCAACAACCAAGAGCGGAGCCTTAACTTCATCTTGCTCACTCCTTGCTATACTTTTTGTTATTAACTGTGAATGTTTAGAATCTCATTAGCCTGCTTATTAAACTAACTTGCAATAGTATTCCATATATAACTTACAAAGGGCTGTAGAGCAGCTTTAAATTTTTTTTATCAGACACATGAACAGTATGGTTGTTCAATCCCTCATCGCCACATAATTCCAGCTGTAGTAAAATTTCTCACTACTTTGACAAGATCATGTTTAAGACTGAAACCTAAAGAAACACAACTATAAATCAATCAAGACCGGAGAATTTTAAGCTTGAGTCAACTATGGACTTTCAATTTCAACTTTAGTATTCGAAATCAATGATCATCAGTTTGTTCCTTCTTCTACAACCCACTTGGAAAGGATAAATTCAATTTCCAATCCATTATGGTTTGGATAAACTTGAGAATCACAGAAAGTAATCCTGATTATGTTTTTAGTGCACATGATAGTGAAGCTAGAATACAACAACAAGCATAAAATGAGCACAAGATATTCATTCATTCGACACATGCTATGCATGCATTAAAACCTGCACTTTTACATATTTGATAATTATCTTCATATCTTAAAGCTAAAGTGGTGAAGACCTCGCAAGGGCATCTAGATCAAAATGTTTTCTAGAAATAAAGGTTATCAACATAAATATTTCCTTAGTGAAGGAAAAACATCTCAGCTGCCCCCGTCAAAAAAAAAAAAAAAAAAAAAAATCTAAAATGTAAAAAACCATAGGGAAAATATCCTTCATATAAACCCTAGCATATTGGTTATTGATTGCTATTTTATGTAACTGAACATAAGTTAGCTACCCAGTCACACAACTCTTATAAAATTGCTCTAAATTATAACTTCTATAATTTAGGAAACTGAATTATGGTCAACTATTTGCTCAATCTATATTATGTAATATAAAGCTAATTAGTTAGTCATACAAAACATAATGAAAAGTTTGAAGAACTTTCATAAGTTAAGAGATAATGGATGGGTATGTGCTTTGCATAAACTCTAAAATATTGGATGGTTGTTAGAGAATAATTCAGACGTGGGTTAGCAAGGTGAACAGATGCTGCCTTGCACAATTTATTTATTTATTTTTGTTTGTTCCCCTTGTCTGGCTTGCGGTTATTTGGTTGTTCTAGAATTATGATATCATGTGGAGTCAAGTAGTCGAGAGTCTTTAGGAGTTAAGCAATTTATTAGCAAAGTTAGGAAGTGGGCTGTGTGTGTAACAACTTGGAAGCGAGCTACCAAGTTGTAAAAAGAAATCTATTTAAACCTTGTGTTCCCCAGCTTTTCTGTAACCCTAGAAAGTTTCAGTTCAATAAATATTTGTGAGAGACTTATCCATTCAAAACTCTTTGAGTGCGTCCGTTCTAACAACTTTCCACGTCCTTCTTTAATACTAGTTAGATTACTTCATTACGGCCATCAACTAAAATTGGATGGTCAAACCAACCCAACAAAACTTTTAAATTTTGTCTCTATTCTTTAGGTTAAATCCAAAAAATATATAGAAAATGACTTTTCTTTAATCGATAAGCTACATAATCAGCTTTGGAAGTTGATTACAAATTCCTTCTTGTTGGAAAGATTGGGACTTCCATTCTGTTTCATTCGATAAGCTCTCTCTCTCTCAATGTGTTCTTGTGCCTACATGTCATTCTCTTGCATGCACGCAGCAACGTTTTAATTAATTCCTGTTACTATTCAAAACTTGTCTGTTCCACTCTAATAAGTAAAACTTAGAAACTAGTTTGTGGATTTATGAATTTCAGTAACTGAAAAATTTAAGGTTGGGGGAGTTTGGAGTTTGGAGTTATATGTGTGGAGGGCCTATCCTGCTGTGTAAGCCAAAAAATTGCATAAGAAATAATAGAAGAAGAAGAAGAACTGTTCGTTATGACCACGACATGGTATGGCATAAGTTGGACCATGGCAAAATGCGAGCAGACCTAGCCCAGAAATGCAGCTCTAGCTTATATTTTATTTTAGTTTATATTATTACTAGGTTAACTTAATATTATATGGCCGAGCCTTCACTGGCCTAGCTTGGATTCAGTCAAGCTAGCCTCAGATAATAATACCAGCCTGCCTGCAACCGGAGTTAAAAAAACAAAGAGTTCTTGTCTTCACTAATACGAACTGGGCTTAGCCTAGCTACTTCATTAAAAGTCCCATGTGCTTTGTGACAAAAACTCGTCTGTCTCATGACTCAGTCTGGATCGATTGGCATAAATCAATGCAGTGGATGTTCGTCTGACTTGATACTCGCTGACCAAAATCTGGTCAATAATATGGTGGTTTTGAACCATCTTTTGCCTCGGAGGACGGGAAGAACAGAAGAGAGGACTATAAAAGAAAAGGAATGGGTAGGCCTCTTCCAACTGATCAGTTGGACTGGAGCTCATGCACTCCGTCAACCAATCTTCACAAGGTCAACCATCGGTTGGGCTCATAAATGCTGCTAATTCTTGACTCAACAATAAGACATCTCATTATAGCTGGTTTAAATTCAATATATTTGGGTTCTGGTCATAAACAAGTTGACCCGGCCGCTTTTATTGCATGCATTTAGTTTTGTAGCTTTGAATTGGAGGATTGATCTAATGTGTATATATATATCTGGAATGACCTGTTTAATAATCAGGTCGTGTTTATATATATATATATATATATATATATATATATATATATATATATATATATATATATATATATATATATGTAATCATTGAGTTGCAGGATAATAAGTTGGGTTCACGTACACCTAATTTGGTCAGCCCAGGGTCACCATGACGGCCTGGTTGATCCTTAGTGTTGGTCGAACCCAGAAGAGGAGGTTACAATGAAATCGTTATCTTTGTTTGTGTTGGATTCTGGTTACAATGAAATCGTTATCCTTTTGAGGTGCAACTTGAAGAAGTTCCGGAGATGATAGAAGAAGAAGGAGAACAGGATGATAGAAGAAGGAAGAGAACAGATTGTAATATTATTTTTCACACACAAAGTCTGATCGTCTCCTCGCCTTTATATAGGTCTCTTACAGGAGTATTAGAACAGAGCTGTTTTACTAACAGCCTGTAACAGAGTCCGTTTGAGTGTTTGTTATGTTACCAGAACCCCGTTATGATTTGTTTAGAGACATGTGGGCGTTTCAGACGTGAAACGTTTTGGGTGCTGTTCTGGTGGATAGGCTGTAATGGAGAGTTGATAAGCCGGTGTGATGCACCCAGGGATGTGTGCATTAATACCCCCCCTCAAGCTGAGAGTGCGGGAAGAACTCTGAGCTTGGAACGTAACAGAGAGTGCCTGGTGATGGGAAGGGCCTTCGTAAAGATGTCTGCGGGTTGATCCTGAGTGGAGATATGAGCAAGACAAATCTCTTTGGTCTGAACCTTCTCTCGCACAAAGTGATAGTCAACCTCGATATGTTTGGTGCGAGCATGGAAGACTGGGTTTGTTGCCAAGGTGAGAGCTGAGATGTTATCACAGCTGAGAGCAGTTGGTGTGGGAACAGAGATCCTGAAATCATGTAACAGACGACGGAGCCATATGATCTCAGTTGCTGTGGTAGCAAGGGCTCTATACTCAGCTTCAGTGGATGATTTGGCCACTGTGGGTTGTTTCTTAGCATGCCATGATATGAGATTTGAACCAAGAAAGATGCAGAATCCAGTGGTGGACCGACGATCTGAGGTGTCACCTGCCCAATCTGAGTCGGAGAAAGCAGAGAGGACTAGGGAGCTTGGTTCGTAGTGTAGGGAGTAATCCAGTGTGCCCTTGACATATCGGAGAATCCTTTTCAGTATGTGGAAGTGAACTTGTAGGGGATGATGCATGAATTGGCAGATGAAATTTACTGCAAAAGATATGTCCGGTCTGGTGATTGTAAGGTATTGAAGTGATCCTGCTAGACTTCGAAATTGCTCTGGATCTGAAAAGGCCTCAGACTCTTTGGTAAGTTGTGATTTGGTGGGCAGTGGTGAAAGTACCGATTTGCAATATGACATGCCAGCCCTTTGTAGGAGATTGTGAGCATACTTAGTCTGATTGAGAGCTACTCCAGACGGTGAGTAAGTGGCTTGAATTCCTAAGAAGTAGGAAAGAGTGCCCAGGTCTTTGAGCTTAAACCGACTTTGGAGTTGTAAGATAAGTTTGTGAATAGCAGCTGTATCAGTCCCTGTGATGAGGATGTCATCCACATATACTAGAACATAGATGGCATCTTCTTGTTGATGAGAAAGTAGAAGCGAGGGGTCAGCTGTACTGAACTGAAAACCCAGTTGGAGGAGAAAGGATGTAAACGTTGCAAACCACTGCCGAGGAGCTTGCTTCAGCCCGTAGATTGCTTTCTTGAGTTTGCATATATAGTCACTTCGTAGGGGATCTACAAATCTCCTAGGTTGCTCCATGTAGACAGTCTCTTCCAATTTGCCATGCAGAAATGCATTGGATACATCAAGTTGTTGTATTGACCAATTGTGTGTTAGTGCCAAAACGATTAAAACTCTAATGGTTGGGAATTTTGCCACCGGACTGAAGGTTTCAAGGTAATCAATGCCATATTGTTGTTTGAACCCTTGAGCTACTAGTCGTGCTTTATGTCTTGCGATAGAGCCATCAGAGTTGTATTTGAGGCGATATGTCCATTTGCATCCAAGAATATGTTGATCCGGGGTTCTAGGAACTAGTTCCCATGTATCTTGATCAAGCAATGCATTGAACTCTTGTGACATGGCAGCCCTCCAGTGGGGATTTGTGTTTGCAGAGCTAAAGCATGTAGGTTCTGTATTGGTGACTAAACTGAGCAAGGAAGTGATCTGTTTTGGCTTTAAGGAACCAGTTTGGAGTCGGGTTATCATATGGTGTCGTCGTGGCGGGAGAGCAGGCGAAGTTGGTGCAGGTGAAGGTCTGGCAGATGATGGTGGTGGAGAGATGGGAGAAGGGAGCAGTGGAGGAGGGCTGGAGGAAGTGTGTGGGGTAGATCCTGTTGCTGGTATGATGGTATGGGATGTTGCTGAGGAAAGGTTGGAGGGAAGAATTGAAGCAGGAACTAGAAGAGAATGAGGTAGTGCGACAGGTGTGGGAGGAGATGAATGCACTGTGTGAGAAAATGGAAAATGGGTCTCATGAAATGTAACATGACGAGAGATGAGTATTTTGCCAGTTTGTGGATTATAGCATCTGTATGCTTTGTGGTGAGGAGAGTAACCGAAGAAAATACATGGCGTGGATCGTGGAGAAAGTTTGTTGCGTGTGTGTGGCCTAAGCCAGGGAAAGCATTGGCATCCGAATGTTCGAAGAAAGTTATAGTCAGGTAGTTTATGAAATAGCAGCTCATAGGGAGATTTATGCTTGAGTAGGGGGGTTGGTAGGCGATTAATAAGAAAAACGGCAGTTAGCAAGGCTTCTACCCAGAATTTGGTGGGAACAGAGGAATGAAGGAGGAGGCTTCGGACCATCTCCAGTATATGACGATGTTTCCTTTCGGCGACCCCGTTCTGCTCAGGGGTGTAGGGTGATGACATCTGATGGATGATGCCAGAGGAAGTAAGAAGCTGCTGAAATTGTTTGTTGAAGAATTTACCTCCACCATCAGATCTAAGGACTTTGATGGAGGTGGTGAATTGATTTTCGACTAAAGATTTGAAGTTTACAAAGCAATGAAATACATCTGATTTAGACACCAAGGGATAAACCCAGCTGAAGCGGGAGTAATCATCTACAAACAGGACATAGTAGCGATAACCAATGCCAGAGGATGGAGTGGAAGGACCCCAGACATCCGAGTGTATTAAATCTAGAGGTCGAGTTGAGGAGATGCCAGCGTATTGAAATGGTAGTTTGTGACTTTTCGCCATGCAGCAGGATGAACAAGCAGCAGTTGTCTTGATAAATCCTCGGAGTGGAGTGCGTTTGGCAATTTGGGAAATAACTGATGCCGCCGGATGACCAAGACGATGGTGCCATGAGAGAGAGGAGGGAAGTGTTGAGAGAAATGCTGTGGACGAAGATGGTGGTGGTGTAGAATATTGTTCGAAGATGAATGGAATTTTATATAAGCCTTCAGTGCAGCGGCCGTGAAATAGAATCCGGTTGGTGTTCTTGTCCTTGATGGTACAGCCAGTGGAGTCAAAGATAAGAACACAATTGTTATCAAATGCAAGTTTGTGAACATATAGCAAATTGTGAGAAATGTGGGGCACATGAAGGATTTGAGAGAGATGGAATGTGTGAGTTGGAGTAGGAAGAATACCAGTACCAGAATGGCAGATGGGAGTTGAGGCGCCATTGCCCACAGAGACTTGCTCAGTACCAGAAAATCGTGCCGGTTGATGTAGGTTGGATAGATCTGGTGTTAAATGAGCTGTTGCACCACTGTCCATAATCCATTCGCCTGAGGATGAAGTAGAAGAGGGTGTTGTGAAGAAGGCCTGTTGCCCAGTTGGCTGTTGATACTTATTGGAATAATTGATATCCATTCGATGCCAGCAGTGAAGCGCGGAGTGACCCCGCTTACCACATATTTGGCATTCAATGGAGGAGTTGCCTTCTCTGATGCGTCCTTGGTACATCCATGACCCAGATCTTTGAGGCAGTCTGGCGCGACCTCTTCCTCTGGGCATAGTGGGAAATCGAGCACCACGGCCTCTTCCATGAATTGCAGAGAGGGCAAGGGTGGGTGCAGATATTGTCTCATGTTTCTCCTTATATATTGCTTAGAATGATTTCTTCACTGCAGAGGAGGGCATAGAGTTCATCTAAGGTGATTTGAGAGGGACGTGTCCGGATTGCAGTTGCAAATGAATCATAAGATGGCGGGAGCCCGTTGAGGACATGAAGAATAACGTCTTCTGGATCTATCTTTGAACCAGCAGCAGTCAGTGCATCAACTTTGGTTCGGATGTCATTTAAGTATTGAGACATTGATAGATCTAATTTCCTGACGTTGTGGAGCTCATTTTTGAGTTGAATAACATGGGAACGTGTGGCAGAATTTAATCTGCAGTCAAGCACAGCCCAGATTTGATAACAATTATCCAGATTGATGACATATGGAAGAATAGAAGGGGAAATAATGGAGTTCAGTGCAGTGGCAAGAAATTGATCCGTGAGAATCCATGTATCATATGTTGAAGAATTGGGAGTTTGTGTGGAGGAGCCATCAAGAAAACCAAAGAAACCAGCTGCTTTGAAGATTCTTGTGACTTGAGATCTCCATGTGAGAAAGTTATCCGATGTAAGAGGTGTTGGTACCAGGGATCGAATTTGATTGAGAAGAAACTTCAGCTTGGGTGGAATTACTTGATCATCCCGGGTATGAGTGCCTTCAGCGATGCCTTCAGCATTGACAGATCCTGGTGAAATCATGGGTAATCTGACTTCCAGATTAATAGACTGGTCTGACATTGGCTATCATGGGGCTCCCATCAGGAGAAGAGGTTTGAGAGATAGAGGCGGATCTTCCGCTCTGATACCATGAAGAAGTTCCGGAGATGATAGAAGAAGAAGGAGAACAGGATGATAGAAGAAGGAAGAGAACAGATTGTAATATTATTTTTCACTCAACAAGTCTGATCGTCTCCTCGCCTTTATATAGGTCTCTTACAGGAGTATTAGAACAGAGCTGTTTTACTAATAGCCTGTAACAGAGTCCGTTTGAGTGTTTGTTATGTTACCAGAACCCCGTTATGATTTGTTTAGAGACATGTGGGCGTTTCAGACGTGAAACGTTTTGGGTGCTGTTCTGGTGGATAGGCTGTAATGGAGAGTTGATAAGCCGGTGTGATGCACCCAGGGATGTGTGCATTAATACAGCTTTCTTTCATGGGCTGACCTGCTGATTGGCCCCTTCAAGGTTGCAAGCATCTCACCCAAACCATGCTGAAGCTTCAAATCTGAAGATCCTTCTTTTCCTTTCTTTCCAAATCATGCAGCAAACTGCCGTCACCACACCGTCCCATGCGATCCTTGAAAGATTCTCTAGTCAATCCGGAACTCCGTGATGGTATTCGGCGAGGAGATGAAGGTGTAGATTTCCGGTGATTTGAGTCCAAATGGCTTTGCAGTATCTGCAGGTCGTGAAGAGATGATCCGTTGTTTCTTCCTCCAAACAACACAGCGGACAGTTGGCCGGCCCTTGGATTTTCTTAGATTCTCTGCTGTGAGAATTTTATTGTTGAACAGAAGCCAGTTGAAAATTTTGGCTCTTTCTTGGCAAATTGAGAGTGGATTCCACCGTTACTCAGGAAGTTGCAACAATCCTTCACAGTGAAGGTGCCTTCTTTGTTCCATTTCCAGATCACTGTGTCCGACTTATCTGTTGGTCTCACAGTTCTAATCCGTTCCGAGAGCCTTTGAAGAGCCACAGCACCTAAGAGGTCTGGGTCGTCTCGAAATGAACTTCTTTTATCCACTGTTGAAGGGAAATCAGCCAGTGTGATGTTTCGTTTCATCGTTTTAGTCATGAAGAGGGCCGGAAGTTCATGCCCGAGCGGCTCCTAGCTAGGGATACCAAGGGTCATTCCAGAAAGATATTTCATTTCCATTTCCCGTGTTGTAGAATATACTTTGTCTGAAGAAATTAGCTACTTTGGCAATGCTTTTCCGTGCCGTAGATTAAAATTAGTTAATCCATAGTTAAAATTAGCTACATAAGTTTGTAATTTATGTTAAAGTTACTCTTATGGAAGGATGTATGAAGCAATAAGTTAACCAAATACAAATTAGTGGACTAAAATTAGTTAATGGATTGAAAGTAGATGGAAGAATTGCGAAAGTAGGACTTAAATCTTTTTTACTTTCATTGATAATAAAAAACAAAGGTACACAATCTCTATTTATAATGGTAAAGGTTTGACTTTGCACAATTTAGGTTGGATTCATCTTTTTAATTCTAACAGGACTTTCTTTCCTAAAATAAACATCACTAATAGAAATAAACTCGAAAAAGCTAAAATTCTTCAAGAGGTAGATCTCGACTTCTACATCAATTGTATCTTCTATCGTGATTCTTCTTGGATGGAGAAATACGACTGGTCAAATATTTAACAGAGAATAAGTTTTTCGGTTTGATCGACCCGTTTCAAGCTCCAAATGATAGAAGTTGGCCGGGTTCGATCTCGAAAAACTCCCTCATTAAAAAAAAATCATCTCAATTGGATATCATATGACCAAATTATAATTTCTAAAAGTTTGGCATTAGATTCAGCTTTCCTATATAGTGGATCTTACTCTTGGACTCTATTCATTTACTTGTTGTGGCTAAGATGATCCATATCGAGTTTGGAGATTCTTTTGGATCACAAGTGAACCATGTCAGCTTCCATTAGGGTTTCATTTTACTACAATTTTCTAAAATAGTTGGTTCAAAGGTATATTTTATGATAATTTTGTACAAATCTTGTTAAGTAGGAATAATCTAAAAAAATAAAAAAAAATTGACAAACAAACTTTGAGAATCCCAGTTTAAAATTATGGCCAATGGAAGGACAACATCTATCCCAAATAAAAAGATCTTAAGCCAAGTATATGTAAGGACTTATGTGGGTATGTCATACATCGGCCATATAATGGGCATATCTTGGGTACTTATATCAGACAAAGGAACAAAACTAATACTTTTCAGCTAACTTTTTTTTATGAGGTCCTAAGTTGTTTCAAATTATATTAGAGTAGACTTGGCCAATAGTCTATGTAAACTAGAGGACACTGCAGTGCATGCCTATTTAGGTTAACCACAGACTAATCGTGATATTTGTGATTGAATTTATAGTACTTGCAATTAGATTTGAATGGATATGGACTATTAGTCTAGCGAGCATACCAAAACTTAAATGGAGAAGTAAGGACTTACTTTGTATTGGGTAGATTTTGAATACTTGTATAGGACCAAAAAATAGACTTCTAAATGAGCTAAAATCATACAAAATGAGATAAATAGTACCAACTAAGCTTTGCCAAGTTAGCCAACAAATAGTAACACCCAGCAAGAAGTTCCAACAATGCCTTAACTTTTCATTCATTAAACCCCCATCAGCCCGACTTATCTTTCATTATTTAAATAGTCGAACACATGCAGGTCCATTGGTGTAACCATGATATGCTGTACTGGCCCAAATCGAGCAGTACAGGGCATACCGTACCATATCGGTTCGGTATTGGTACCCGGTATGGGTGGCATGCCGACACTCGGTATGCCAAAAAAATTCCGTATCATACCATACCAAATACTATGCTAGTATGGCATCGGTATAGGGTCCGGTATTGAGATGGTGAATCTTGGGTGTAACAATCCCCTACTCCTTTGTCTCTTCTTTTTTTTTTCTAGGTATAAAAACTTATTCAATAAATAAAGTTGCAATTCAAAATGGAATGAGATAGAAACAATCATTTGCTTCAATAGATCCATCTTATGTTGCTTATTGTCTTCAAAAATACTTCTTCTCTATCCTTCTTCTATCCGGCATCCATTTGGTACTAAAACTTGTTCTGTCCTACATAAGTTTGGTATCAGAGCAAACCTCGATCCACTACCATTTTTGTAGCATCTTCATTGTGCCATTACTATTATTGTCCATCCCTCACCATACTCACACCAAAAAAAAAAAGAAGAAGAAAAAACACAAATTTCCATTCCTGCTTTCCGCCGGTCTCCTACCCTATTCTCTATCAGCCATTGGCAGCCCGCCGCCCTTTGCCCGAGCCCTCTCGGTGATTCAACAAATCCTCTGAGTCAATTACACACATAAGAAGCCTCTTTTTCTATTTTATTGATAAGAAGCAAGCCTCTACATATAAGGAGAGTAGGAGCATTGAAAAAATAAATGGTCTGAAGTTTCCGGCTGGGATCCACAAAGCACGCATGATGCATCTAATTTTATAAAGGACACATGATGCATCTAATTGTACAAAGGAGGGGAACTGAAGGAAGAGGAAGGACTCTCAAAGGTAGCATCACATGAATCTCCCCTCAAAGTAAAAGCCAATACACTGAAATTTGGGAGGAGTGCTCCACATAACTGAAAATAGACTCAAAGTATTAAATCACAAATTGACATTTAGACAAGAAGCGAAAGAAAATATTGAAGATACCATAGCCTGGTGGACGAATCGTATCTAAATAGTTGCTAAAAATTGCGAAGCGATTTTCTTATCCGGTCAACATAGAAGACAAGAATTGTTTCAATCTGCTGAACTCAACCATCTCAAATAAAATTAAAAAAAAAATGAAAAAGGGCTGTTAAGTCTCTTAATAACAAACTATATAATAATTAAAGTCTGTATTTATGCTAGTAAGATCTACCCCTTCAAATTAAATTTCAGTTTATAGTCCACTTAAAAGAGATGAAAGTTTTTCTAAAATAGTAAGGAAATTATATTAGAGTGAACTTGTCTTGGAGTCACACCTTCAGTCCTAAACTAACTTTGTCCCCTAATGCATCATTCAATTTCTCTATAATTGGAGGTTATGTCTAGTTAAAATCCAAAAAGAAAAATTTTTACTTTACTAGCCTTTTTCAGGCCCCAAACATCTTCAAATCTCTACATCAACAAGGTGTAATGAACCTTTAGGAATTGCTGTACCATTATAATATTAAACGATACATTTGTTATGGTGCATCCTAGATGGAAAGTTATAGCATTCAAAATTTACATTTTATGAATAGATTTTTGATTTGGTGCATCCAAACCTCATTCAAACCTATGTATAAACTGGTCAATTATTTTTTTTGGAGCACTTTGGAGTTGTAATAGGTCTTCTATTTGCTCCTAATTCCCATATGATACCCAATAAAGCAAATCTTGGTTTATGTTTCTTTTGTGATGGACTCGGAAGAGGGGGATAAGGATCTCCCCGAGATCATGTCTTCTTAGATATATTATGTATGTACAATGCGATTTTGGTAACATAGGACCTCATCCAAAAATAGCTAGTTAAAAAGATATTACTTGAGTTCCTTGGTCTTGTATAAGTACCCAAGATTTTTTCAACTCATAACTGAGACCAAATACATGTCTGCACAGATCTTCGTATACTCTCTTTGTTTAAGCTCTAGTATCATCAACAGGCTAAGAATCCAAATCTTATCAAATCTAATTATAAACACCACAATCAGCTAACAGTTAATCCCGAATAGCCTGTGTTGCAATGTCTCCAAATTTCCATATGTTATATATGAACCAGGTCTATGGTGATACTATTTGTAATAACTCAAAACCTTATCCAAAAAGGATGGCCACAAGGTATTAGTTGAATTCCTTGATCCTCTAAGATTTATCCAATGTGCAATTAATGTGGGATTAAATAGATGCCCGTATGAGCTCTCACAAGAGCAATGAAGACTTTGGTCATATGATCTATACCAGAAACCAATAAATTGCAGTTCAGAACTACTCAATTCTTCTAAACCCTTCTTTGGCAATACAGCTATATAATCTTACAACAATGTGATGTGTTTCTATAATAGCCATGGCTATTCGACCTTATCAACTTTTTTGAAACAGAGTTTAAAAATAAATAAATATATAGAAATAAATATATGAAACTAGCATTAAACTTTGTTAACGATTATTCTATTATTGTGATGTTATTACTTCTCCGTCATTCCAAATCAATAACACTCATGAGTAGATGACAAAATAATAAAACAATGCAAAACAATTTTTTTGGAATATTTTAACCAAATGACAACATGTTATCATGATCACTGATCGTTCTGAGCTGAAGATACAAGTTCCTTGTCCCCATAAAACACTTCCCAAGCTGCATTTACAGTAAAATATACATAACGAAATACTTCATTTCTTCTTGATTTACGACACAAAATATTTATAACCCATGCCGATGAGTAATGATATGTTATTGTTGTTATCATTACACATAGGAGCATGGAGGTTATCCACAGATCATAGAATAAAGGATAATTAACACAGGGGTATGGTACGTGTTCCCTGCATGGCTTGCACATGCAAAAACAAGCTTTGCACGCGCCGGAACGGCGTCTCCTCGTGGAAACCACGTTCCTCTTAAACTTCTTCCAGCTAGGCTTATTATATACCTCTTATTTCCCTCATCTTTCAGTTGCTTTCAACTATAACATAATTTATAGTAATTTATGTACATAATTTCTCATTTGATTACTTAAGCCAGAGTCACATTTAGCCTAAAACTTATGTATGCACAGCTGATCAATTAGCCTAAACTGAGCTCGGGTTGGCTAGGAAATGAGCCAAAGATCCAACTGCCTAGGTTTGCACAAACAAACAGGAGCTTGACTCAACTCATGTAAGTTCATTCATATATAGTTGCATGACTGAGTAAGCCATTGACTAAACTATGTCCGGTACTTTGATTCAGCTCTGCTGGTTTGCACCAAACAACGAGACTCATATATTATGATTACTGTAGGATCATATCCTCTTGTTTAAGACCACCTGCAGGTTTCAATTTGTTTGATGACATATGCATCCCATTTGATTTCACTATATAATTGGTTTTGGAGAAGAAAAAACTATTTGATGGTTGATAGTGATGTCTAAGGAATTTATGCCATTGTTCTCCAGACAAATACAAACAAGCTTAGAAGACAAATTCTTAACTGTAGCTATTTGGAAGATTCTAATAACATAATTGAAGAAGCCAACGTAAACGACATGAGTGGATTTAGGTTTTCTATTAAATCTGTCATGATCAACGATTAGGCAAGATTCTAATAACATAATTGGTTTTCTTTTTATTTAATTACCTTGAAAAGTCGATTAGGCAAGATTCTATATATTTCACACTTATTTGCATTTGATCAACGATAGCCGATGGATCATTTGCACATGTGGTGTCTGTTGGAGTTTTAATTAAAAAAATAAATTTTTCTTATCCTCTAACTTTTAGTTATTTTAAATATTTTAAAATATTCTTTTGTGAGAGGCTTCTTTGAGAAGAGTTATGACCTTTCAGAAGAGAACGTTGGCTTTCAAACAGATACGGTATTTCCCAAACATTATGTATTTTCAGAACCATTGCATTTCTTCGGTCTTCGAATAGAGTCTACAAATAGACTCCTCCGGAATTAATCCAAAAATAATCCAATTCAATCTCTTTCTCTCTCATTGGTACTTTGTCTCCCCAGAGTTTCTTTCATAGACAGAGTTTTTTTACTCTTCAACTTTCTCTTTTCTATCTTTTATCTTTTCTGGACATCTGAAGGAGTCGATCAGATCAAGTCTTCCCAACGATCGTGCCCGTTAAAGGAGGATCGGGCTGAGCTAAGTTGTTGTACATTGGGAACGAGATTGCCACAAACCTGCACATAGGGGACGAATCATGTTCTCAGGGCAGTGTATATCATATGCCTCGATTCAAGCAAGCTTTTTTCAATCTTCTGGTTTTATTTTAGTAGATTATTTCTTTATAATACTCCTATAGAATAAAGATATAGCAGTTTCTAGGCAAAATATTTCCAACAGTCTAAGAACGTGAATTTGATTATACTAGAAATTGTTATTTGATCATTTATCAAATTTAGTTTAATTGCATAGAATTAAATTTGGTTTTAATTATATCGAATTAGAAAGCTATAAACTTTTTTTTTCTATTTACAAAAATCAGTCCTTTTAGAAAGTCATATTGCTTTGAAAAATTGTACAAATAGAGTTTTTACAACTTTAAAAATCATGCATAAATTTTCTGCAGATTTTTTTTACAACTTTAAAGTCTGTGTAGAATTTTTTTGGAGATTAAAAAAATTTGTATAGAAAATTACTATAACTTTAAAATCCATGCAGATTTTCTACAACATTAAATTCTGTGCAATCTAATTTTTATAATTTTTAATTTCTATGTAGAATTTTTTACATCTTTAAAATTTGTGTCGAAAACTTCTGCATTTTAAAAGTTGCGCAGAAATTATTGTTGCTTTAAAAACGATGCATATATAAGTTGTTCTCAAAATATATACTGATGCTTTGAAAAACATACAGAAATTATAAAGTTACATTACTTGTTATATTTCTTAGTGTGGTTATTTAATTTTATTAATATTATTGCCCTTTATTGCATTTATTTCAAAACCTAGAATGTAACTCAAAATCTTACGAATCAAAAGAGTACTTACAAAAAGATGAACCGATGTATTCGGATTCGTCATAAATTTATAAGATAACTCAAGAAAAATGATATCATTTTCTTGAAATTTGTCAAGTCTGAGAAAAACTTAGGATATCATTCAACTAAGGGTTCGTTCAGGAGTGGAGTTCTAGATTCATCGAGGGGGATAGGGCGGGCTTAAGCCCACTATTTGGTTACCGACAATGGACACCCAACTTCTGTGACTGGAGATCCCATGAAAGATGTTCAATGTGGTAGAAACGAAACTGGTTGAGTGATCGTGTGAGAGCACATTTTTCAGAGCATATCTCCTTCCATTTCTATGATGAGTGCTCTTATGTGACAAAATTATATATTAGAAAGGTTGAGTTATACTCTTAATGAATCCAAGATAAGAAATATGCAGGGTATTAAGTCACAAATACCCTTAGAGGATTTACATATGTGAGAATTGTTGTATAGGCTGCGACTAGGGGTTTGGGCTAACCCTAATAAAATGTTCGTAAAAAAATCAATGTATCAAGCGCAAGGCCTTTTAATGGTGCTGACCTTATAAAGACCTAATTGATCCATATTGTATGTGTTATAAGTAGAAGTTTGAGTCCAAGGACCAAGTTCAAGGTCTAATCTACTATGGTAATTCCTTCAGATAGATAAATACTATCAACACTAAGTGAGGTTTAAGTCTATGGGACCTCTTACCCATTTCACAGTATAAGTTGTTCAGATATTCTACTATATATTTTTTAAAAAAAAATTTAAATCTTTTGTGAGGGATTGTTGGAGTTTTAATTAAAAAAATTAATTTTTTTATCTCTTAACCCTTAGTTGTTTTAAATATTTTAAAATACTTTTTTGTAAGACACCTATTTTAGAAAAGTTGTGACCTTTAGAAGAGAACGTTGGCTTCCGAAAAGATACGGTGTTTCTGAAATGTTACGTATCTTCAAACCATCGCATCTCTACGGTCTTCAGATTGAGTCTATAAATAGATTCCTTCAGGATTAATCCAAAAATAATCCAATCTAATCTCTCTCTCACTGATACTCTATTTTCTGAAAGTTTCTTTCACAAATAGAGTTTTTTTACTCTTCAACTTTATGCTTTCTATCTTTTTATCTTTTTTGGACATTTGAAGGAGTCGATCGGATCAAGTCTCCCTAGTGATTATGCTCGTTAGAGGAGGATCGGGATAAGCCGGGTTGTTGTACCTTCTACCACTACATCAGGTTCTATAATAAGGAAGACAAAATGATTGATAAAGACGACGCGAGTCCACTCAGAACTGAGAAACTCGCGAGATCACCGCAAACCTGCACATAGGGGACAAATCACGTTCTTAGGGTAGTGTAGATCACACGTATCAATCCAGACAAGCTCTTTTCAATCTTCTGATTTTATTCTAGTAGATTTTTTCTTTATAATACTTCTATAACATAAAGATATAGCAGTTTTTAGGCAAAATATTTCTAACAGTGTCAATCTGTGGACCATATGTCAGCTAAACAATGACGACCATTGGATTATTAGCATGCATTATACACCTCAATGGAGCACTTTAACTAATAACATGCAATTGTTGAATTGTTTCCAAATGTGGCATGAATTTTAGTTCATATGGATCCCAAGAAATGTATGCAAATAATCTGCTCATTTGGATCCCAAGAAATATACTCAAATAATCCAATGATCCAAATTGATTTTTTGTCATGCAATTGAGATCTGATGGGCTTGAGCAAAAGTTTGAGTTTTATGCCGGTCTCTCATATGATTTAAGCTTGTGAATGGTGTAGCAGAGGGTAGCTTGGTCATTAAATATGTGGGAAAACAAATAGTTAATTGAGATAATTCAGGAAATAAAAGCAATGGATGGATCATGGATGTTATGGTATACGAACAAAGAAATATGAGGAGACAATTATTAAAACAACTATCTTACAAGAGGCTATTATCATAACCCTTTTAGTTATTAATTTAAGAGGATCCCCAAACTCTATATCGACGACTTTTGCCATTATAGATAGGATTGAGCAGGATTCAGAAGTAAAATATATTATATCAGGATGCTAAACTGTATACCAAACCTCCAAAAATCATAACCAAGCTACACGACACCCAATTAAGATGTTTTTTTTTTTTTCAAATCGAGTAACCTTTTGAGCTCTATAGCATAGCACCAAGCTTAAAGGATGTTGCGCACCAAGTGAGCAGACCTAAATTCTATTGTTTGAACCCTGAAATGGGTGAATTTTTTTTTTCAAAAAAGATTTTAACGGCACTTAACTTCCAATCCAAGAAGAATTTAGTAGAGCATCTAGAGGTAGAGTCGATATATCTAGGATTTTTAGCTTTTTCATGTTTATTTCTACTAGTCATTTAATTTTGGAAAAGCTAAGTCATGTTTGAACCAGAAGGCCAACCTAAATTATATAAGAGCAGACCTCACTAGTATAAATAGAGGCTATATGTCTCAATTTATGATTTATCAATTAAAGAAAATCAGATGTCGACCTTACTTTTGCCATCTTTTTATTTTTTACTAAACCTTTTTTGAGAGATTTGAGTTGAGCATCTTGGAGAAATTTTTTCTTCTTTCTGATCGGATCAGTTATTAATTATCTCTGTTGGTTTGGTTTTACCCAACACCTAAAATTTCTATTTTTATCATCTTATCAGCTGTTAAACATCGGTTAGATGGAACTAGAAGGCTCGTAAGAGTATTTTTGCTTCTTCATGGGTTAACCGATGGATGATCAATGCTGGGTGACCATATGCAAGAGCAAAAAGACTGAATGATCTCTCTCTCTCTCTCTCCCCCTCCCCGCCTCCCCTCTATAGCTGCCACCATAGATGAACAGCCCAAGTTTCCTTTGACATCCCATACCTCCTTGTGGCCTTCACTAGTACATCGATTCATCGGTAGATGATTAATTTACTATATCATCCTATATAATTTGGATGGTCAGGATTGAAAGAAATTATATTTTTTCTAAAAATTTGAAACGTACCGAAGCAATCTCAGGTTTAGAAATATAGACAAGTTTTGTGTTAAATGTTGGGAAATAGAAATCGTAAGAAATGTAGAGTATTCAAGAAGACTGAAATTTTTAGTTTTAGAAGGCAATTTGAATTTCACTGAGATGATGACACAGCTTTTAAGATAAGTAGAGAAATCTCACTTTGTCATGATCTTCTTCTCTTCATAAAATCTTGATCAGGGGCAAGTCACATATAAACCATTTCTGAGAAAGATTGCACACAAACAAAGCACCAAATCATATTGCTTGTGCCTATTACAACAAGAAATTTGCATAGGCCATAAACTATTAGACTTCTTTAAGAGGGATAAACCTATTTACAAGCCTGCAACACTCAAGAGTTTTTCTAATCTCATGTAAATATTCATCAGAGAATTTCCCTCCGGTTCTTAGTTACATACACTGTCTGATGGAACCAAGTCTTGCTTGCTCCCTTATAGTTTTGATGAGATGTTCGCAGAAGATCTGACACTCTATGCTCCCGGATTCGCTTGCCTGTTGATAAAACAACAAAAAGCAAAAGATTTAGCACATCAAACAAAATTACATAGAAAGATTAAGGCAACAGAAGGAAAACCTGAAGATGGAGACTGTAGAAGGTCTTGTCAGCATGGGTGGTGAGAGTGGAGGCATTCATGAGCTGAAGACCCTCTCCTTCCAAAACTCTTAGAACCTTAGAGAAAGGAAGCCTGACATCTTTATGCAAGAAACAGATCTGGAGCATGACTTCTTTGTTGTTAAGACAGGTTGCTGAAACAATAGGATAGATTATGCCACTATTATAGGCATGTTCTTCTTGCCTCGACACCATCAATAAGTTCTCTTCCTTTCTCCGTGTTAGGTTCTCAACCTGTCTTTGTAGCTCAGGAATGTACTTTAGAACACGGGAAACTGTCGATGGAATGCTCAGCTTCTTCTGCTATAAAACTCATGGTGAATACACACTGATCGAGAGAGAGAAAGAAGAGAGAGAGAGAGAGAGAGAGAGAGAGAGAGAGAGAGAGAGAGAGAGAGAGAGGCCATACGCTTTGATCCGTCTCTGGAAGTAGAGATCGGAGGGAGGAGTACAAGCTATTGAGTTTCTTCCTTCGGTCGCGTTCGTAGGCATTGTGGCTCAGCTTCCTGGTGGGGTTTGAGGGGTCTCTGATGGAAAGAGTGGAGGTTTGGAGGTCATCAAGCTCAAACTCTGGCTGAGTGGGGGAAAGGCCAAGAGATTGGTAGGATGCGTCTGTTTCCTTTGGGGTGTGGCTTGCAAAGGCTTCCTCGCAGTTGAGCACATGGCCGATGTTGTCCTCTTCTTGCCAACCCAAGGTGGAAAAGAGATGTGAACACTGGGGAGAGAGGGATAACATGGCGGGTATCCTAAAAGGTCTAATCCCAAGGAAATGTTTTGTGATGAAACAAGGAAGCGTCCTTCGCTAGTTGCTTGGAACTAATAGCAGTGAAGTCCAATTTATAGAGAGACTTGCATGTTCAGCAATCATTATTTTTGTAGGATATGATGTGACCATATGGTATATTATTGGTTGATAGCATATAATTTCAGAACAAATACATACATACATACATATGAAAATGATGCAAATGTATACCAAGGTTTTAATAATGTTAACGCAGATATACCTTATTAAAGGACTTCCTTTTAACAAAAGCAAATTATCAATATTTTGAGAGAAAATGATGCATAGCTCATCTAGGATTGGATTAGTTAGGAAAAAAATATTTGATGATGCACCAACCAATGCTTCTGCCCACAAACCTACCTAAGAGGAGGGGTGTGACATTTTTCGATGAACTTTTTGGAAATACAATAATCACTGCTATACTGGCCATTTTTGGGTGGGTGGTCTAGTAGACAGTAATGAACAATTAGACAATTACATGGAGGTATGAGATTGTAGGAACTACTTGAAGTTTTAAGGCTGTTGGTGCAGTTCTCAGGCCCTTTTTCTCGTGGAGTCCATTTCTCGTTTTATTGTGGGTTACATTCTTATTTTGTTTGGCAGTCCATGTTTTCTGTAAAATCTTGGGAAAGAACCTACACATGGTACTAGGTTTTGGGGTGGTTTCTTAGTCCATGAAACCTTAATTTACTTGCTTTTGGATGGTTTTAGCCCTCCTTTCTTCTTTCACTATCTCACTAAAATGAAGTGAATGGATTATAGATTGGTTTTCTAAAGAAGATTTTATCAGAAAATAAAAGAAATTCATTTTTTTTATTTTCCATAATCAAGTTATTTTAGAAAAGATACAGATTTTATAAACAAATATGCCGTTGGGGTTGCAAAATGTGACTTCATTTCCATTTCCTGTGAACTAAGCTTTTTTCTCAACTTTCTTTCGTTGCTTCATTCGCTAGAAGATTTTCTAAACTTTATCATAGAATTAATAGGCTATAAATCAAATCAAAACTGCTACTTTTTTTTTGTTTAAACATATCTGCAGCTTTTTTTTCTTTAAACATATCTGCTAGCTGCTTTTGAGTCTGCAAAGCTCCAGGATCATCCAATAGTTCAGCTGCTAATTATGACGCCACCAGATGCTTTAAAGTCTTATTTTCACACCTGAACTTTGGGATTAGTTCTAGAAATCCATTTCTTACTATAGTCCTATTAGTTTTATGTGTTCTTTGTAAGTTTTCGTCGACTCCTTTGCTTGGCGCCACTCTATAATAAATTTGGTGTGCATCTGAAGCTTTCCCTTTCGAGAGCATCCTTCGTTGAAGTTGGTGAGATGTCGACATAGGTTACTTGGATAACAATTATGCTACTCTAGTTTAATTACAGGATTCGGTCAATGAGCTTTTGACTAGTTATATTTGTCTAAATTAGCTTTCTAATTATTTTCTTTATTTTTTTTATTTTCATAATTCTTATACAAAATCTTAAAAACAATTATTTTAGTTTTTGCTTGATTAGAATACTCCAAATTAATTAAAGGTGCTAGTTTGTCCAGTTGTTAAAGTTTTCGATAGTTATACCAAATTAATGATCCAGGATTGGATTTTGCCTTGTCGGGTGGTAATAGCATGCTATTACCACCCTAGGATGAATCGGTTTTAAAGCGTTAAAATATTATAACAACCATTTTAATCATCTTATAAGCCTCTCTTTAGATTGTATTAGTTTTTTGCACATGCTATCCATGTGAAGGTGGAGTTGAAAGGAGTAGAAATTATTGGGGAAGAGATGCACCCCATAAAGTTCCCATGGTAATAATAGATATGAATATTGTATGTTTTAAGAAAATTTTATAATAGCATGCGTAAATAATAATCATTGATTGTCTTTTTTGATCCATAACAATCATTGATTGTTATTTTCATTAAAATGACATTTTGAACAATTCAATTCTCCCTAATCAATGATAAATACCATTGATTCCGAACCTCCAGACATTGATAAAGATGAGATTTGAATCCGAATTTCTTCAAACAACCATCAAGAGATTTTATTAACTTGGTTAGCTGGTACTTTCTTTTATTTGATACAAATCAAAAATATACCCAAATGGCACAGTTATTTTTCATTATTTTTTATTATAATGTGTTGGCAGTAATTAACTTAATTTTTCTCACACAATTCTATACAAAGACAGAATTGGACATAGAAGGCCCCACTTAGGGATATGGAGTCGTTTGACTTCGTTTCATCCCTTTGCTCTTATACCTGCAAGTAGGTACAAGGAAAGTACCCCATCTCCCAGGTTTGTTTATGGCGTAGTACAACAAACAAAAGTGTATAAAGACTCGCCAACTTAGAACGGTTGGTGCAGCTTCTCCTCTCCGGCCTGCAGTGGATTTGCATTCACCAGAAGTGCATTCAGAAGCACGCTCCCGGATTCCTTCACCTACCTCAACTTTCGCCAATCAATGCAATCCTTTAATCTACAGTGATTCTTTCTCTTTTTTTTTTTCTTCGAGATGCTTAGCACAGATCATGCAGAATATGAATAGGCAAGGCATCAAAAGCTGCACCTAATTACATGTATCTCAATCCATTGAAAAGGTGGCACAAATTCTTGGACTTCCACAGATAGGCACACTGACCCTTACAAGACATCAAAAGCTGTGCTTTATATATATCACAATACAATTTAGAGGATGTTATTGTTATAACAAGTCGAGGTCTCAACTAAAAAGCTAGCTAGAAGATATTATTTAGCTTTTTCAGTTCTATATAAAATATCCAAAATCTATCTAGTACATAATCAGTATGGGACTAAATATATACCGTCCTCAACAATTTAAAGGTCCATCACTCAAATTTAATCATAAGTACCATAAATTCAATCACAAATACCCCGATCAAGATCAACCCAAAAAGATAGGCCCGAAGGTATTATTTGAATTTTTTTATCATATATAAGTACCCAATATCTACTCAGTGTGTAGCCAGTATGGGACTAGACATGCCTACACAGTCCCCATAATTTCAGTGTTAGAGCATCAAATGGTTCGATGATCAAGCATTTATTATAAGTAGTTTTTCCGCTGATTGCTTACATCAGGATGAAGATGGGAATGGAAAATAAAAAGAAAAAGGAATAAACAGTCCTCTGGTTCTCTTATATGATTGGATTGCCAATTGTGAATTCTAGCCATAGATCTACTAATCAAGATAGATGCTGTGATTATATTCCAAGAAGATGTGGCATGTTATGAGGAAGCCATGGGCATACAAATTAAAAATTGAGTTCATCTGACAATACTCTATTTTTGTTTTTTCTTTCTAGTAGTCAAAGTCCCAATGAGCTGGTCGGTGACCTGCTCGCCCACCAATGCCTTGGCGCGTCATGGCCAAGCAGTTGACGCGGCTAGCTGACCTTATAATTTATAGTTGTAATTATCTTAATTGTTTATGATGTTATTGTAGTAGCCTCTACCAAAAAAATATTTTTCTAGTGCAAATATATGAAGATGGTTGAAAAATTACTGACATTTTTATTATTTATCTTTTATTTTTCTTCTAGATGATGGCCATAATGCCAGTATAAAGGCTAATAACAATTTCTTGCTCAAATGATTATATAGCTATAACGGTATGATTAAAATTGATATTGTCGTTTCTTAATTCAGATGGCACATCATCTCTTGCATTTGAGCAAGGAGGCAAGGGTTCGAACCAAATGATGTCGATGCAATGGGTAACTTGGCGCATCATGGCCAGGCAATTGTTACGATTGAAATTACTGACATTTTTGTTATTTATTTTTTAGTTTTCTTCAAATGATAGTCAAGATTCTAATATAAAGGCTAATAACAGTTTTTCACTCAAATGATTATATCACTATTGTGATATGATTAAAACCGATACCAGCGATTTTTAATTCAGCTGGTATATATCACTTTTTGCCATTTGAGCAAGGGGGAAAGGTTCGATTCCAAGTGATGTTACGATAATGAATATAGGATAGCAGGTAGAGATTACCCCTCCAAATCTTAGTAAAAAGAAAAATAAGAAAGACATCATTAATGTCAATGTTCTCAAACATGGTCCAAATTATACGTTTTAGCGTCCAAGTCTAATATTCTCGATGGCTTAACTATATTGCAACTATGAATCAACTCATTAAGTCGTAATATTATAAACATACAAGGAAATAAATACTATAAAATACTAAAATTTAAAATCAAAGTTATGAGGAAATTAAAAAAATACAACTATAATTCTACTACACATGCAATATTCTTTTAAGCAAATAGACATATAATATCTATATCACATAATATCTTTATCACAAATAATGATAGGATTTCATAATTTATTCTTGCAAAAACAAAAGATATATCGTACCAAGCATATCCTAGAATGAACATATGGGATTTGGGATAGAAAGAAAAATTCATTGTTATTAAAACCAAAACCTAATCCTAAATATAGAATAAATTCTTTTCAGCATCATATCGTTGATCCAAATGGGCCCTCATCGACCCGGATGTATTGAGCGGTTCAACTGAAAATGAATCAATCTTTCAAGAATTATGGAGCTGGGATAGACCCGATCTTTAATAGTCCTCTTAGCGCTGGATCCTATATATCTAGTCGATCCATCCGGATCTTAAGACATGATCTATTACTTCGCTCGAAAGATATCCTGCCGATGGGAACTTTGTCATAGTTGACATTTTCTAGCCACGGGTACGATGCCAAGTGCTCTATATTTCGCTCAGCTGTGGTGGATAAGACATCGCTCTCATGGGGAAAGTGAGCTGATACTGCCATGGCCTTATATTGCTTGGAGCTCGGAGGTGATCTGCAATGCTTGAGTTTATGATGAGTGTCCCACCTGATAGGCATGGCCCTGGCACGAGCAGAGGCAGGGTCAGCGTGTTCCCATGGTTCGCCTCCATGTGGGAACCACGCTCTCTTTCACCTTCTCCTATCAAGACTATTTAATGCCTCTTCCTCCTATCCTGTAGGTATTGCTTTGGACAGCAACCTAATCTAGACTATTATAATACATTAGATTGCCTAAGCAACAAAGCGAGAAGAGTGGAGGAAAGGGAAAGAAGTTATATAGCTACCATTGTTTCTCTCAATATTTTACATGCTATATGCATAACCCTAATCTTGTGTGGCTTCCTTTTGGTGCACTTCCAAAGGTTATAGCACCTATGTCCACAATATCATTTTGAAGGTAACTTGGATTAGTTTAATGGTTGTTTTCTATCATGCCACTTTCCCTTGATGATGAGATGTCTTAGGATTCATACAGTTTTAAAAATAAATGATCCCTGGTGGTGGAGCAGTTGTAAGGACAACAAAACAAGGTGGGTTTCTTATATATTGCATCTGTCGTGATCTAGAGTGGCCTTATTCAATGGAAAAAAAAATATATGATGAGAATGTCAACCATCTATATATGCATGTCATTAAGGGTAAACATTTTGAGAAACATTCTACATAGATTTAGCTAACTGCTTGGCTACTCAACCCTAAATTTGGAGGTCAAAATTATCGAATGTTGATAAAAGTTAAAAGTTTATGCCTTCTAAGGCTTCTTACCATACATGGCCTTTGCTAAGGGTTGAGGAGACTAGTCATTGTCATCCTTTAAATATGTGATGGTAAGCTTAATATGATTGCTCCACTCAAGGTCCCACTTGAAAGGATTGTCATTTATATTAGGTTAAACCTCCCCAGACTTTGTATAGAATTGTAAATACACCCTACAAGTTGAATTATTGCAATATCAACCCTGTATTTTTCAGATTATTGCAACATGGTCTACCCTCCTAATTTGGATCAGGACTCATATTCAAAGATGCTTACATGACAGCTGACATGGAGGAAGTTCACTTACATGGATTTTTTTTATAAAAAAAAGAGAATCTGATGTGGATTCAATTCCTAGTCACCAAAATATCCATATGGTGAAAAAAAAAAATCAAAAATTCAAAGTTAGGGTCGATGGTGCCCTCCATGTTCCAAAAATCTGAGTTAAATCTTTAGGCGATCAGCTAGTCGGCTACCTCCTTCATGGATTGATCGCTTGCGCACGCGCACGAGAGAGAGAGAGAGAGAGTAAGAGTGATGGCGGGCCTCTTCGCCTTCTCTGTTGCTGACCTCAGCTTCCTCCTCACTGCTGCCCTTAAATTCTTTTTTGCCCGTTCTCACCTAGACCCCTTTCTCCCTCCTCCCTCTCCGCTTCCTCTCTATTTCCACACTCTCCTCCCTCACCCTCCTCTCCTTCCTTACCTCCTCCCTCTCCTCTTGTAGCCTCCTCTCCCCCTCTCCTCCCTCGCCGCTGCCACTCTCTTCCTCAAGGTTCACTGACTTGGTACTGGACTATGCCACACTAACACAGTATCGGTATAATACAGGGTACCGGTACTAAATCAGTATGGAACTAGGCCCCCTCCCTCTATGCTTCTTTTGTTAAAAACAAATGTTGGAAAGGCCAACAGTTTGTTTTGGAAGTTTATGGCTAAGCTATCCAAATACTCTCCTCAAGTGGCTATGAGCATAATTGGTTCACCTTCGCTCTCATCCACAGAAGCAGAGGAACCGTTTGACATAGAAGCACCTCAACGACCTTGTATATATTCACTACAGTCTGAGGTTGAGGCTGAAATACATTGAGGAGGAAGTAAAGCTAAAATACACCTATTCAATCCATAGTGCTTTTATTGATTATAAGGATGATCCTACGATTGGATGGCTTATGGGCCAACAGTAGGAGCTAGAGCTTGATGAGCGAGGATCGCCTCTATGACTGACCAGTTTCGTGGCTAATAAGGCTAGGGTCAATGCAGGGCAATGGGCAGAAAGTAACATTTAATGCATCCTTTCAGCTAATCAGCCACAGCTACAGAAGAGTTGGTCACCATATGACTCCTTATCCAAGATATTTTCTCAGAGATATAATCGAGAGATACTTAGATAAGGTCATTATGCTTTCCAATCAACTCGGTCAGGAAGGCAACATGCATCCTCCCAATATAGCCAGACAGAGAAGGGTATGAAGGGTAAGCAGACAAAGAGTGGCACGAAGGGTAAGCATACAAAGAGTGGCACGAAGGTTAAGCAGGCAGCAAGTGGCATGAAGGGTAAGAAGGTACTTAACCAGTACACCAAAAAAGAAAAACAAAAAGCGCATGTAGCCCCAATAGAGAGTGGGGAGGAGGAGCCAGTTCACTTAGATTCAAAGACTAGGAGCGGCACTTCTGGCGGTCATGGATCTGCGGCCAGAGAGGGAGTGGAGGATATGATACCATCATTTATGAGACGCAGTCGCAGGGTGGGCTTCAATTTACTGATAAATTTTAGTTTACATTTGCTACATACGATACGGACCACAGTACACAATCTACTGAAGCCCATGAGAACCAATTGCATATAAGAGACGGGCTCCTCGAAGTCATTCAGAAGAATACGATGCAGCTGTAAATGATCTTGCACATGAAGTAGGATCTATAGATGTATCAAATTTTGAGTCATATATTAGATTTTATTATCTGCAGCCATAGACAGCATATAACCCATATGAATATGGATATAGATATGGTGCGTTTGAAGATCTTCTAGTGGCTACTACCCATTTTATGGGTCAGATTTTGCTGCTGGCTTATTTTAATAAACTCCTTCACAGCCATTTTATCAGCTAGTTTATCGGGTAGAGAATATCTCTCAGAGCCAGAGCTTCAGCGAGAGAACGGAGAATGCTTATAATCCAAAGTGCGTTCCTTATAGGATGAACATACAAGACGACAATGCTGCTTGATTAGAGAAGTGGACTGATGTGCTTTCTGACTATGCTAATGATCTGGATATCTATGAAAAGCATCACCATTCGATAAGATTTTAAATATCAGTATGTATTTTGTACTTTAAATACATATAATTGATTATATTATTTTATATTTTTATCTCACTATTTGATTTGAGGATATTTCATATTGCATGCAGTATCTTACTAATTATTTTATTTTTTGTATTATTCTAAAATAATAGGATACATCATTTAGGTTAAATTGGCATAATAGAAATATCAAAAAATATTAAAAAAATATCAAATTAGACTTAAAATTATTGAAAAAGTTTGATTGATTACAAATTAAATCAACTTGAAAACTTCAAAAAAATAATGTGCTGGTATGGAACCGGTACGCCTAAGCATACCGTATATTGGTACCGTACCAAATCGGTATTGTACAGACCCATCCACCGACCAACCAGTTCGACAAATCTTAATTGGCATCATCCACCCCATCATTATTTATATTAAAAATTGGTTAAATATGAAAGAAACTTTGAAAAGACATTTAAGATTTAATTATGAAAAATATTTAAAAATTTTAAAAATACAAAACCAAAAAAGGGTCCTAGTACAATATTGGGACACAACATAGTGGTGCAGAAGGTTCCGATACTGTACTTCTTTGGTGGAAAATTGATACCGGCCATTGACATCGATATTTAAAAACTTGAAATTTCTTTTTAAAAAAGACAAATTAGGAAAGTTCCTTTATATATATCCTTCTCCAAGAGAAGGCTTAAACCAAATATACTAAATGACTAAAAATCATAAAATAAGTGATGATATGGAAGAGAAGTCACTAAATGTATCAAATTTATTAACGCATTCATCAAATTACTAGTAATATACAACTTTGGTTGGGCTTAACTAGAACCTACCTGCCCAACCCGCTCATTGGGTAGGGTAGGGTAGGGTTAGGCTTTCACAAATGTGTTGGACTTAGACTCAAAAATTCTAACCCAACCTTTGGTTGGGTTGGGTTATTGTTGACTGCTAACCTAACTCAAATTTGATCTTAACCCAATCTAGACCTGACCCAACTTGACTCAACCTGACCTAACTTGATATAAGAATGATCAAACAATTCATTTATGCATACATTTACTATTATCCAATTCATATTTATATATTATACGGATTATTTATCTTCTTTTTCTTGTAAGTTTATCATTTAAGTTGATGAATGATTAAGCCTCAAACTAACAAAAGCATCCCAAACCTTTTCCTTGTTTTCAATTTCTTATTCAATCCAATCTAACCCAATTTGCATGCATGGCTCAATCCAACTTGCCTACCTGACCTAGCCCAAATTTAGTTGAAGTGGGGGTTGGGTTGGTTTAGAAAGAGCCCAAACAAGACTAAGTTGGGTTGTCTTAGATTTGGGAAATATATAGATTGCATTGGATTGGGTTAGGGTTTGTCTTGAACCTGACCCAACCTACCCGAGTTGTAGCCTACTCATGACACAACAAAATAAATCATTATAAAATTATATGTGAGCTCAAGGTTGCAGATAAACTTATTCATCAAAGAATCAACTAGAGAGGCCAAAAACCAGAAAAAATGCAACAACAGCGAGATTTTGAAATGAAAGCCAAAAGGCAATATGCTGGCCAGCAGCCCATGGCCTTCCTAGTGATGATGATAGTGATGATGATGATCAAAAAGAGAAACTAGAAAAGCAAAATTCAGAGACTTGTACCGCTCATTGTTAAACAACTTTTACAGTAGCTAACGAAGCAAATTGAAAACAGGAAGCATTTCCAATTCACTTGGTTATATTTTGCAATGCCTTTTAGTAATGGAGATACGAAACAACTAGAAAGTTGCAATTTTTTAGCAAAAATTACATGCTCACATTGTCAAACAACTTCTGTAATACTCAAGAATGAATAATGATGTCATGAGCTGCTCCAACTAAACATGGAATATTGTGCTCTCAATAAAGAAGTATTCTAAATGATTATCATTGTTAGCACAGTAGTGCACTAGCATGGAGTGTGAAGTTATTTTCTGCACTTGGAGAGCTAAATGAGTTGCTTTCAAGTGTTTTCATAAGAAATGAAATGAGTGAATAAAAAAAGGTAAACAAAATAAAGAATAGGTTAAAAGGTAAGCTAGCTCACCACCACGTATTTGTATCTGGGGTTGATAGGTTTCTGAGATTCATTTTATTCGATATTCTTGCATGATCCATCCTGTTCTGTTTCCTTCCGGTCGTTTGCCCTCATAATATGCAAGAGATTTCTTGTAACCTATCTTCTTCCCCTTTCTGTTTCGGATGCTTTGATCCGACCCAGTGGCCTTCCAGAACCCCATTCCTGCAGAGCGATTTGGTCTCCCTCCATTGGGATATTTACGGATTATTGGAGTAAAAACATACCAAGTGCCCTCCACGCTTGCCTTGTACTTCTCTATCAAAATCATCACATTCCTCCTCAAACTAATCAGTCAATCCTCATACTAATCAGTGAAGATAAAGCACAAAGGTATAATGACCAAACTCAAATGTTCTCCCAAAATTAATTAACATTAACCGTTCATGCTCCATGATGCGTCTTTAGTATAGTACTGTGCAGACATTGTACACTAAATGCACACGTAATAAAAAAGTTGCATAAGATTTGTTCAAGTGTTATTCTATAATTCTTTTTCCAGTATCCCATTCAGCACTTCAGACAATAGACTTGGTTAGCATTTGTTACGAACATCTATTAAGTTTTTACTGTCATTACATTATCTGCAAAGGAGTGTGCTAGAGAAACCTGTCATTCTATATCTACTCTATCTTTAGTAACCAATATCATCTTCTATATCTACTCATTTATTTCTTACGAACAGATCGATTAAGTTCTTATACTGTCATTACATTATCTGCAAAGGAATGTGCTAGAGAAACCTGCCATTCTATATCTACTCTATCTTTAGTAACCAATATCATCTTCTATATCTACTCATTTTTTTGTAACGGAGGATCATCATAGATCCACATTACAAAGCTATATAACCATGCCATCTATGGATTTTCTCTCCTTTTTTTTCTGTTTAGCAGACCGCAAGAACGGAAGAGAAAGAAGAAGATGTTACCTGCAAGTTGCAGAAGATGGTACAGATATAAATCATCTTCAATGAAAAAATCGCACGGAAGCTTTTGATGACAGACCTTACGGCTGAGATGGTACACTATTAGCTCCTCATCCGTGGGTGTAAACCTGATCCAGGAGGGAATGGAGTAGGCCAAAAGCGAGAATGGGACGGCACTTCTGCTTCCAAATCCATCTTCATTCGTTCCATAGATGTCTGATCTCCTGCTTTGGAGGAAGACTCTCCATGAAAGGTAGTGCATACGAGAGCAACAATCTCGGAAGATATTTGGAGTGGGGTAGGATTGCTTTGGTTGTTAGTTGTGATGGCTTTCAGTAGTGGATGGATTCTATCTCGTAGAGTGCTGCTGCACATCTCCTAGGATTTTTTTTTTTTTTTTAAATCTTTTGATACACGCAAATGTGCTGTTGATGTTTCACAAATAAGTGGCGTATCATAAACATGGTATTTTCTCAACATATATCTATCTGACTTATATCCATATTTTGAATTTCCAATTTTGTTTCCATATCTATCTAAAATAATTATAGATATCCAACTAATATTCTATTCGATCCGTATCGGTCAAAAAAAAACAGATATAAATATAAATATACTAATATATATCCATATCCGATCATTTTTAACCTTAAATAAAATCATTATATATGCAAATGGGCTGGCCCAGGGCTGAGAAATTGCAACATTTTAAATAGGCCAGCCCAAATAACAAATTTGGCTCTCTTAATGCAATATCTCCTATTGGTTATTTTAAGCAGCAGTGAGCAAGCATTTTAGTGTATTAGGGGAAAGATGTAAGATCTTAAACATAAATAAGTGTTGCAAACCATATTGGGATGTGATGGTGTCCAATTATAATATCCGGTGATTCCTTCGATATACATGGAAGCATCAGTTGGAATGCATGTTGGAAGTTCTGAGGTATGGTTATAGAGTTGTAATCTCTTGCCACATCTATTAACACGAAGCTGCAATGAGTCAAAAAATGTCAATTCGGAAATTCCAAAGGTCTGAACCATGGGCCTATTGGAACTCTACGATTCATTTGATCTAGGCCCAACTCGCTGACAAATTATGTAATTTGGCACCCAACAAACAAGGGACTCGCAATGTCAAGAGGTATCAGCTCAGACTTGCAACTTGTTTGTTGTTAGGTTTTGATGCGTGGGTACAAAAATGATATTAGAAATATTTTGCCTAAAAATTGATATATCATTATTTTATAGAAGTATTATAGAGGAATAATCTACTAAAATAAAATCAGAAGATTTGAAAAAAATTGCCCAGACCGAGGCGTGTAATATACACTGCCCTAAGAACATGATTTATCCCTTATGTGTAGGTTTGCTGGAGACAAACTCCTTCAAATGTCCAGAAAAAAAAAAGAAAAGATAAAAAGTGGAAAGTTGAAGAGTGAAATAACTCTCTGTCTGTAGAATAAACTCTCGGGAGACAGAGTACTAATGAGAGAGAGATTGGATTGAATTTTGATTAATTTCTAGGAGTCTATTTACAAACTCTATCTGAAAATCGAAGAGGCGATAAGAGTCACAAAGAGGCATCTTACAAAAAAATATTTTAAAATATTTAAAATAACTAAAGTTTAAGAAATAAGAAAATTTTAGTTTTTTTTAATTAGAACTCCAACAAATTAATGATATAAAAGTGGTTTCAAAATGCAGGTTTCTGATAAACAATTTATTTAATGATTCATGTTGTTAGTCTTCTTCTCATGTCACTTCATACTCCTAATATAAGATCTAATCATGGACTATGTTCAGATTATGTTGTTCGGCAATATCTCAAGTTTAGAAATTATAAAATATGATTTGTTCAGTCATGTTTCCAACGTAGTGTTTATTCTTTTGACTTATTTGGTTTGCTAAAAAAAAATCATCGAAATATATTTTTTAAGAATCTAATTTTTAGAAATATAATATTTACGAAAATAATTTTGATATGTTCTATGGAGAAGCGGCCAGTCCGAAGCGGCCTATGTTTGATTTGGCACGAGAGGAAGGGCATGGCGCCAACTCCAAATGGCACTCTCTTGGCAAATTTTCAACTACTTGCGGTGGTGCTGCGAAAGACCTTACGTACCTCTCAACCGTGGGGTAACCTCTGTTCCGGGAAAACTTTGGAGTCATAGAAATCTACTGATTTCTCTATAACCCCCTTGTGGATGGATAATGATCAAGGAATGGTTCCGCCTTTGAGTTTTACTACTCACCTCTTTCGCCATAATTAGTTTTTTTACACAAGGATCTTTTCATCAATGAAGCTCGGGAAGTGTCTCATTTCCCTTATTTTCCCTCAAAAAAAATTACTAGAAAAGTTGGAGAAAAAAAAAAAGAAAGAAAAAAATATAATAGCAAAATTTTGCAAGGATATTGTAACAACCCAGGATCTCACCCAAAATGGCTAGCCGCAAGTTATTATTTGGGTTCCTCCTGATGTCCTCGTCAGGGTAAGGGTTTAAATCCATTCAAATCTAATCACAAGCACCATGATCGGCCTATGGTCAGCTTCAATGGATCCGTGCTGCAGTGTTCCCTAATTCACATAGGTTATAGGCCGGGTCTGCTCTGATACCTTTTGTAACAACATAGGATCTCACCTAAAATGGCTAGACGGAAGTTATTATTTGGGTTCCTTGATCCTGTATAAGTACTCAAGATCTATCCAGCGAATAACCGATGTGAGACTAAACACACGCCCGCACGAGTTCTCACAGATATCATGCTATTTATTTATATTTGTGTATATACTATTAAAAGAAAAATTGCACCCATCTCTATATGTATCTAGCAGATTATTTTTCTCTTATGGATCTCCTTAGGACAAAATCATGGAATTAAATTTCTTACTGTAATATTTTTTCTGAAAAGCTGATGCAAAAATCTATAATACATGGAAAAGTAGTTTCTAGATATTTGGTGTTAACAAAAAAAATGACATATTCCAAAATAGCTTATATTTGATTGAAAATATCTACTATTGTGAGAAAATTATGTAAAATATTCATTATACTCTTAATAAAGAAAAAAATCTTATCGCATTCTATTTAAAAGCTTAAAGATATTTTTGGAGAAAAAATTCTCCAATTTCATCCATAGACGACATTAAACTTTTTCATATAATTTTTTATAAAATATAAAATCTTATTCCCATAAAAACATATTTTTTATTTTTAAAAATTTAATGATATATATTTCATAGGCCATTCCCACCCGTGGACCCCCCAGTCTGTAGGGGGTAGGGCGGCACTCTCGTCCTTCACCGCCACCAACAAAGGAGGGATTTTTGATGCAATTCTCTGGTATTAAAATGCAAACGCCTTTGATGGATGACCAAGACAACAAATATCTACATCTTTTCATACTTGTATCTGCCTCTCTTTATTTAATTAGTATTTTATGAAGGAAAAAGAAGTGCAAAAAGCAAGAGTAAAAATACTTTTGTTAGTTTACATTAGTTGTATTTTAGCATATATAATTTATCAGGTTTACTTAAAAAATATATATTTGATGAATATTTGTGATGGCATTTTGAAGCATATTTGATGAACATAGTTTTTATCTTATACCCCTTTTTTTTTCTTTTTTTCTTTTTTTCTAAACTAATATAAAATGGATAAAGAGAGGGTTTTTTTTTTCTTTGTTTGTTTCCGCAATAGATGAGGTATATTTATTATCCAAGACACGGTGTAGATCCAAAAGGGGAGGAAGGCACACCGTCTAAAAAGTTGATTTGGGAGGTGCCATTGGTGACAGTATGCAGAAACGAAGACCGAAAATTTGAGGATGAAGAGGCGCATCTGCCACTTCTAATGATGTGCATTATAATTTATAATTGGAGTTTTTATAAAATTACGCTAAAAATTTTGTAGAAATCGAACTATTAGCCCATTTAGCTTACCTTTTCTGAAAATCTGCCCAAGCTTAGCTCAGATCTTAGCTTTTACACGGTAAGAAAAAAAAAAAACTATGAAACCTTTTTTTTCTTCCCACAGGATTTGAGTTAGAGTTCAGATGAGACATGGCATACTAAGTAGATGGTTCATTCCATGAATCCTACAAAATTTTCAACCTAATTCTATAGAAACAATAGGGTCTAATTGGATGATTCGGCTGAAAATTATATAAGATTTATGAGTTGGACCAAAACAACTAACAAAATCATAAAATTACAAGCTGGGCTAGGTCTTTTTTTTTTTTTTTCTCCTATAAGATTCAAGCTGGCCTATTTAAAAGTCACTTCTGAATATTTATAAATATAGACCTATCTCAATCTGTAATATTATGATTTTATTGGTTGTACTGACCTAATCGATCAATCTAAAGCCACTTCTAAATATTTATAAATATAGATTTATCTCAATCTGTAATATTATGATTTTGCTCCTCCAAAGCCTGCTCGCTTCTTCAGAATTAACTGCATCGAACACTTGTTTGCTCAATCCATGCCTCAAATTTGGATTCACCGAAATTGCCCATAAGTTGTTCTGTGGAATTCCTGACAGAGATGTTGTCGTCTTCACTTGTATGCTAATGGGCTACGCTGAGGCCGGAGAGCATGCAGAAGCTCTGAGAATTTTCAAAGAAATGGTAGAGAATGATCAATTAGTGATGAACGAGCATGTCTATTCTTGTGCTCTGCGTGCCTGTGCCAGAACTCTTTTCCTATTCGACCGTCGGCGGATACAGGCCCAAGTTATCAAATCAAAAATGGCATCCAATGCGTTTGTGGGCACCAGTTTGGTTGACGTGTATGAAAAATCTGGTGATAAGCAGAGCGCGAAGAAAGCATTTTTGGAGATTTCTGAGCCCAGTGCGGTGTCATGGAATGTTTTGATCGCTGGGGGTTTGAGTGGAGAAGAAGTTCTGCGGTTATTTGGTCGGATGAGGTTGCCGGGCATAAGCCCAGACCACATGACCTTTGCATGTGTTCTTCGAGCTTGTAAAGATATTCTTACCATGCGCATGGTTCAGCGGCTGCATGGTCTAACTGTGAAGATGATGGAGGTAGAATTAGATGTTTTGTATGCGAAAGTCTTTTTGAAGTGTACATGGATCTTGGTTGCTTTAATGAAGCTCCATGAGGCTGTGGGTTTGTTTCTTGAGGCTTTGGAAATGGAAATAGAGTTGAGTGAGGTGACCATGACTTCACTTTTGATGACAGAAGGACTGGATCAGTGGAAGCAGTTTCATGCTTTAGTTATTAAGTTTGGATATTGTGATAATATTGTTAGTGTATCCATGATTGGCTCTTTGATTAGAATGTACTCTGAGCACCACTGTTTGGATGATGCACTTCGTCTTTTTGAGCAGATTGATCACCCGGACCTGGTTTTGTGGACTTCAGCATTCTCAGGTTTTTCTTGGAGTGGCAAGAGCCAAGATGGTATAAACCTGTATGTGAGAATGGTTGCTGAGGGATCAGTGGAACCTCCAAACCACTACACATATGCCACAATCCTAAGGAAGACAGACCCATGCCCAAATTATCAAATCAGATACTTTTGTTGCAAATGGTTTATTATACACGTATGCCAAGTGCAGATACTTGGAAGAAGCAAGTAGGCTGTTTAATGAGATGCCAGAGCGAGATTTGGCCTCTTGGAATGCCATGATTAGTAGCCTAGCTCAGCATGGTTTTGCTGACCAAGCCATTGGAACATTCCAAGAATTGTTGAAACAGACTGACATAAAGCCCAACAATATAACCTCTGTAGGTGTTCTCTCCACATGCAGTCGCCATGGAATGGTGGAGAAGGGATATCAATGTTTCAAGTCCATTCAAGAACCAGCTGTTGATCATTATTCTTGTGTGGTTGATATGTTTGGCAGGACAGGAAGGCTGAAAGAAGCAATGGATGTTGTAGAGGAGATGTCTTTCAAAGCCAATGAGAACATTTGGTCATCACTACTCTCAGATAGCAGAATTCACGGGAATATTGAGTAGATGAGCTATCGCAAACAATTTTAACAGATAATTGCATCCAATATGCATCCATGTTGTGGACAGTGGTGTTGGTGGCTGTCACTGATATGGATGGTGGATGCATTAGAATCTTTGGCATGGGACGTAGCAAATAGTTTCAAGATTTGGCTGCATGTCGGAAGTTTGTAAGTTTACAAGACAAGCAATGAAGATTGCCTTGGAACTTTGTAGACTCTTGCTGTATATGCCTCTTCATTTAAGCAAATGACATCGGCAAAATATCAACAAAAACATTATTGACCATGCGCATGATGATTTGAATGCAAGAACAAGAAGAAACTTGAAACTCATTACATCGGCCTTCTTTTATGTTTTCCAGAGTTCCTTTTTCTTCATTTCAACTATTTCATGTATGACATGATTCAAAGGATCTTAGAGATGCAGAGTACCCGGTCCAAGGATGGAAGACAATTTTCTGTATGCAAAGCCACAAAATAAATGAATGTTACAGTCAAGTTGGCATATTATCAGTTGCTTTGGGAGGATGCTATGTGAAGTGCATAGTAGTGAGCCATTTCTGAGGCACCACCTTGTAGCCAAGAGTTTGATTTGTTCCTATGGAAGTTGCAGAAAACATATCATCAGCTGCAAATTTTTGGCACCTTGTAGCTAGGAGTGGAACAAAGGATGAAGAATGATGTCTATAGGGATGTCAATGTTATCATTATTGGGCCCATATTGTACTGTATACAGCAAATCCCAACAAATCAAGTTGATACTGAAATGTTTTTCGAGTTGGATAGCTAACCAAGAAAACATTATATTGGCAACAATTGTAACATTTTCCTGATGGAATGACTTGAAAGGAAGAAATGAGGAGGAGGGCAGATAACCGAGGTATTGCCTGAAGGATAGTGCATCAAACAGGGGATTACTTGGCAACTCTTAATTAGAAAACTAACTGCTGCCAAGCTAGAGAGAGAGTGATGAGTTGGTCTTCATTGGCTGGGGATTTTGCTTAGGTAAACACTGATCTTGCTGATTAGATCCAGAAAGGTTGCAAAGAATCAGTTCATTTGCAAGGACAAGCAGGGTGGAGATTAAGCAATCTATGATAGAGGATATTGTAGTGTAGAGCTGATGCCAATTTGGAATTCATTGTGGTGACCAGACAAAATAGCTTTCAGAAAGCATGGCTGGAATCAGAAGCCAAAATTGCGGTGGAGTTCCTAAATGCTCACTAATGGCCAAGAGGACTGTTCCTAATTTTGGAGAGCGATGTTTTTGTGCTCTTGCAAGTGTTTATTTCCAAGAAAAAGATTGGATTGTTCTCTCAGAAGTTAACTTGCCTCCCTCTGCTTGGTTTAAATGCAGAGTATTGTGTACAATTGAAGGGAATCTCCATAGTTCAGCCATCAGCGGGAAGAATTCCATCCTTTCCAATGAAGCAGTCATGTATGTTTACCTTTCTACTCTTACAATAGATTTATGAAAGCACATGAAATTATTGTTGTTACTTCTTTCATAAAAAACTCCATCTTAGAATCTGTTTTAGCTATGTCAAAGTATACAACCTTATGTTATCTACTCTTAATAGAACCGCATATTACTTCTTGTGCCTTTGTGATGTTGAGAAGTAACGACAGCATAAATATTATTAGTTATTGCTTTCAATTATTACTACCTAAAGGAGAACACAAAATTGAAATCTTCATCCAGATATATGCACATAGAAATAAGAAAATAGATCTCATGTCTATCTATCCCTTTATATTTTTTTAATATTCTGGTCTAAATGTAGGGGAACAACCAGCTCGAATGTACCACCAAATCTTTAATATTCTCAAATTTCCTCTTGGTACCTTTCTTCTTTTATTAATTATGAGTTGACCTCAGATCACTCCTCAGATGTATAATTTACTAGATTTCGACCTTTTTGTTTTTCTGGCCAAAAAACTTATCAACACCATTTTCTCCCTGTGGTGCTAAAACTAGGCCTAACGATTTCCTCCTTGTACTTCATACCACATTCACTTCAACGTCCGTTCCTTTGGGACTCTCCTTTGGAAGTCATATCTGTACTCCTCTAAAAATAAACATGAGAAAAAATTAGGAGTTGTTCTTTATAGGCCTTAAGAATCCCTGTAACAACTAGATTCCTCTGTTTTTCTGTTTCTTACAACAACAAGCAACTACAGGAAAAAGCAGAAAAAAAAAAAACAGAGAGAAACCTTTTGGTCCCTCTGTGCTGGAAAAAGGCTCAGCTACAGCTTCGGACTCGAATTAATGCCCTGGACAAGGTGCAAAATAACATGCTATCCCGTTATGAATATTATTACCATTATAATGGTTATAGTGGCTGGTATTTATCTGGAAAAACAATGTTTAATATTTTAATGTTAATATAATTACCAAAACAATGATTTTTGTAATGATGTTATAGCAGAAAATAACGGGAAATAACGAAAAGTAATTTTTTTTTCTTTTTACCTAGATAAAAGAAATTTTTTTTGACCCTACAATTATTTTTGAAAGGAATTTTGAGATAAAAGATTTAGATTTTGAAAATAATATTATTTTATTTAAAAAAGGTACAAGTGAAAATAATAGCCATTGTTTTATTCAAGTTATTTATCCCAAATGGGAGGTAGTTGAAACTGTTATAGTGGCCATTATAACGGTTATTATAATGTCATTTAAATCCATTGCCTTAGATGCTTGACTTCTGCATTTGTCCAAAAATTATGATGAAACAAATGGCATAAAGTCCAAGACAAATGGTCCTATTACTGCTATTTGCTGGCTGGCTAATACTCTTCATTTAGAATTTTAGATCCTCTTTTGCTCTTTTTTCCAGGACATCAAATGTAGCTTTTTGATTTTAACACCATAGCTTCTTGAGTGATGTTTTTCAATCGATACTACATTGAAGCTTGACTACCTTTGTGATGATGTTGAAACTCAAGATAGTTTTTAACTTTCGGCAAAATACCATCCCAAAGTAACCATTGAGTGGATAAAAATTTTTGATGACGTTTTATATGAGAGAATACAGATTTCTGCAGGTTTTCTTAACTTCACAATAGTCTCCAAACCTTACTTAAGTTTACCACTTTGTGTCATCATGCAAGCAATTGTTGATAAAATTTGTACAGTTTACCTAGGACTAGTTACATTGGACAACCATTTCCTAGTACTAGAGCTCCTAAAAATAACCAAATAATGACTTGCAAAATCACCATAGAAGTGTGTACAGAAGTCATCGACAGCCCTTCAATGGCATCCACAATTTTCATTACCTCTCTCCTCCTCTCATGTATGTAGTTGTCCTCCCTTAAGTGAACTGATTAAGTAGGAAGGAAAGCCTTTGATTTCCCTCAGAATGCACTCTGATCTGACCCTATTCTTGATACATCTTTAGCAGTGCTCTTATCCCCCAGTTAGAAGAGAATAACAGAATTACATAAAACCATCTCCTCCCTCTTTCTTTGCTTCACAATAATCCAAATTAACTAAACTTCCCTTCTGCTAATCTGGCACATTATCTAAACAAAGTCAAGAACACCCCCCCCTCTCCCCTCCCGAACGCACGCACGCAAAAGGAGAAAAGAAAAGAAAGATAGATGTGTCATTCCATCTTCTGGAAAATGCTTAAACGCACCCTACCTTAAGGATCCCTCTTCATAGAGAGGCAAATAGTCATAAGCTGGCTGATAAATCCCAATCTCAATTTACCCTTGTGAAACTAGCACAAATTAAGCCCCTATAAGGATCAAAAGTTATTAGTAAGATGATCACATGTGATAGATGCTACTAATCCTCAGAGCTGATATCATAATTCGATAGAAGTTTAATACATCTGACAGTCTAAACAGAGACTTGAACTTCTTAGAGTCAAAAGCTCTGAGAGGTAAAATAACCAAATCAAATTATTTTGATTTTGAGGAGAAAAATTAAAACAAACTATTGTCAGAAAGTGTTGAAATGCACAGCTTCTAACTTGTGGCATGTTAACTCCAATATTCGTTGCTATGCAATCCAAAATTCTTCATTAGGACAAAGAGGAAGGCCACCTCACAACTTTTATTTTGGAGTGCCATGAAATGAATATATTGTTACCATTTTTTAAAAATAAAGTAAATTAGCATTTATATTTTATCTGTTCACTAACATTACTCCTACCAAATAATCATCAAATGCTTACATGGACATAAATATAGCATTTCAGCTGTTATAGAAAGCGTGCCATGACATATGAAGTAACATAAGAAAGCAAGAGTAATGAAACCTATAGAGAACCATAGTAGCGATCTAACAACCAAATAGATACATTCAACTAACATTTCTGGCACAGCTTTCTAAGCAGCTAGAAAATTACTTTTTTCTTCCTCTTATGCTTTCAGATTCGATCCCAAATCCAAAGGGGTAAGATTTACTAGCATTGTTATCACTATAATTAGAAGGGATTGGATACACCTGACAATTAGATCAAATAAGTATTCCAGTCATCAGTTATGTCAGCTACATATTATGTTCTTTGGAGCAGATTTGGAAATGCGATAGTATTTCCTTGAGTATTCGAACCTGGATAATTCCACGGGGTGGGTCTTCCTTCATTCAGATGTCGAAACATGTTCAAGTTTTGCAAAAAAAAAATGAGGATACAGATAGAATTTTCAATGTATAAAGTAATCAGTCGACATAAAGACATGATAAATTTAACCAGAGCATGTTCCAAGACCTCTAGACACAGATAAACAGGGATAAAGATATTTGTAAAGTTAATGTCACATAAAATCCATGCACAAGGTATTCTAGCTTAGTTGCTTACAAGAAACTTGCACAGTTGCTGCAGTTTGTCTCTCCTAGAAAGAACAAATTAAGGACAAGGAGTCTACATGGAATGCAAAATATTAAGTAATGAATTGGATAAAAACCCCTTCTGGTTTGACAAGAAAACAACAAGAAAAATTTTGTAAATGTGGTCCTATTTTAAGATGCAGACTGTCCAATTCTAAGACAGTGAGACAAGGGGAAGACTAGCAGCTAGCTATTCATCTTCAATCATAGAACACAATGGCACAAATGGTTATAGTTTCACAGCAGTTTATTAGTAGACAAATAAGGTCGAAGAACCTGTAAGAAGTTAACTGCATCAACAGTTGTAATGTTTGTGCTTGCATTGCAATAAAAGAGCAAATCAGAGAAGTAATATAGGAAAGAATCAAAGAGTTAACACACACAACAGACATCCATCTACACACACACACACACATCAAGTAAAACCAAGTTATTGTCAATTACTATCTCTCATGCAGCTAACACTCTTTTGAAGCAGACACAGTGTATTATCTGGTCAGAAAAAGGCTCTGCTACCATAAAACACTCTGGACTTATCTTTTTTCTTCTGGGGATCCAACTTGTCATTCTGGCTCTGGATTACATCCCCTCCATCCTCAGATCTCGGGTTGTCAAGATCCATTGGCAGTTTCATCTTCGCCAAGGACTCCGTAAATTGCTGCATGCTCTTCATGTACATGTCCACAATTTGCTGCTGCATCGCAGTCTGCTCGGCCTCGAGGTTGATGTTCCCCAAAGGGGACTTGAAAACAGACCCCATTTCCACATTGCTGTGCACTTTGTGTTCTTTTGCAACACCTTCTGCCTCCTCCTTGCTTGATGTCTTGGACTCCTTCCCCTCTCCTCTGCCACCACCGCTCTGCGAAGTGGGAGTATCTGGCGAAGCCCCGGAGCTCTGATTTGCGTCCACAGCTGAATTGTTCGAAGCCACCCGAATCTTTTTATCCAAGGAGTCAGCAGAATTCCTATCGTCGCTCAGGCTAGTCATGGTAGAATTACTGAAGATTCCTGAATTCTGAATACTGCTAGCATCAGGAGAATCAGATTCACCATTGTTCTCCTCGCTCGAATTCAGAGTCATGTCGCAGTCCTCCGCAGACTGCGGCGAAGCTCCTAGATGCAGGAATGGTGCAGCAGGCTGTGCCGTCCCGACGGGCCTCGAAGGAGCCCTGCGTGCCGCCATTTCGAAGTACTCCGAGACCATGATCTGATTCTCCTTCACAACGCTGATGTCGGGAAACTCGATTCTTCCATAATCAACAGGGTCCAGCAGGACAACCTCCGAGCTAATGGATGAATTCATTGTGTTGGACTCCACAAAGGCCTTATCAGGGGCACCTGCATGGCATGAGGAGCTGTCCAAGGCCAGGGTGAGCTGAACAGTCCCGGCGGGGGAGTGGAAGAGATCGGTGGAGGAGAGGGAGAAGTCTTGAGTCAGCTTCCCCTTCGCCGTGGCCACCAAGGAGAGCGGCACCAGGGTGAATCCCAGGAGCTGGTCCTCCAGGAAATTCTTGACCCTGCTGAGCATCCAAATCTCGCATTTGAGGACGGCATCCCGCTGGGCGATCTTGAGCTTGAGGTGCTCGTCGAACTGCGGGTTCCGGCCACCGCCGGCGACGATCCGGGTGGACAGCGCCTCGTCAGGGCTGCATGTGAGGGAGAATTTGGCGTAGACGTCCTGGTTGGCGTAGATGCAGATGTTGTGGATATCGCGAGCATGATGAACGTAGATGTCCAGGAGGCCCGAGAAGGCGCCACCGCCACCCTCGGTATCTTCCATAGCCTCCCGACCATGACCGTAACAGAATCCTGATCTCCCCTTCAAGGAATCCATCTAAAGATCTCCTCTACCTTTCCTGTCGGACGAGTTCCTTCCTAGATTCTTGGAAGAACAGCAGGAAGCTGTATGCTTTGTCAATTTAGGAAGAAAGACATTAGAATACATAACACGAAGTTGTAGAGGGACTTACCTACCTTATGGAAGAAGAGCAGCTTCACTAGTGCGTGGGTTGGTGAGATGGTGGAGTTGATATGATGCTGGTTCTCATCTCTTTCTTCTCCTTGTTGCTCTCACCTCTCAATTGTCTTTCCTCTTCTCTTAGCTGTGTCCTTCCTTTTGGAGGGGTTGAGTGGTGGTGGGAGGATGACTTTCCTTTGCAGCTGTGTTGTGGTGGTTGGTTGTGAATGCTTGACATTGTAGCGTAGAAAGAGAGAGAGAGAGAGAGAGAGGTCGGCTCCACTGGGAGGGAGGACAGAGGACCCACCATGGGCCCATCTCCCCTCGTCACCTCACCTCCCCTTTCTTTTCCTCCTCCTCCTTCTTTTTCTTTTCTTTTCTTTTTTTTTTTTTTTTTTTTTTTTTTTAACAATCTTATTCGCGTAGCAGCTCTCACTAAACCTTTTTTCTGCCAGAGGATGTTCGATACTTTTTTTCATCTATGAAAAGCTCTACTTATAAATACTTTACACCAGCACCATTAGATAGCGACTCTAAGAAAAAATCAAACAAAAAACAATCGGTCTCCTGGCGCTCGCGCATTTGGCAGGTGGATCAAAGCCTCATTTCACCGGCTACCACCTCAATGGTCGCTTCACCCCCCTCCTCCAGCACCAACTTTTGCTTTAGCTGTGTCGTACACGGGCGCACGCACGCAAACGGTGTGGAAACTGGAAAGCAGGAGAGGAAGAGAGAGATGGCTGGGTCCTGAAGGAAATGAGGACGTGGGCTCCCGCGTAGAGAAAGGACAGGGTTTGTCGGTGAAGTGAGAGGTAGAAGGATTCTGTTGAATAAATATACTGTTATTGTGATCTTTAACCAATTCCGTCAGTGTCTCACCTGCTGTCCGCATTAAACGACGGGGGTGGGGCGGCGGTTGGTTGCGCAAGGCGTCACGCACACAACGCTGGATACTAGAATCCTTGGTGAATGGTTTTAGTCTTCAATGTTTGGGCCCACCACAACCACTTGATTGAAGTGGGAAAGTTCCAGTGGGGTTTGGACCTGGAGTGCATGTCCCTAGATGATAATTAGATGCCAAATAATGTCATCCAAGAGAAATCTTTTGTTACTTGTTATTATACTCTCAAAAAGAGAGATGAAAGTGGTCTCTAAGGCTAGCCCTAAAATACTATTTAATATCAACACCCAAATTCAGTATTAAATTATGGATTGAATCCTTTCTGGCACCATTTGTTACAATTTAAAATTTCATTCAAAAATACTAGCTAGAAGATATTATTTAAATTTTTTAATTATATATACTAGGTAGAAGATAAATACATATTAGTACGTACCCTTATAATTAATTTGAGATTTACCAATTGATCCAATTTTTTTTATCCAAGGCGACGGAGGAAGCGTGAGTCATAAGTTAGCTTAATTAAGCAACCATGCAGGATGAATGGATTATAAACTAATGCGTATATGCTTGCATATTATGATTGGTACGTGCACACGCATTCGCGTGGTATTTGAAGGGCTGAGGGGTAAATTTGTATAAAATTTTGCATCTTTATCAATAGAAGGACACACCAAGAGGCGTGCGGATCACTCTTCATTAATTTATGGTATATTATGATGGCAGGACAGAACTAGTGGACTCTGATTGATTTGTTTCAAGGAGAGGTCATGAAAAGTAGAGTAGACCTTTTGTATGAGACTCCATCAAAACTTCAAGAGGGTAGATGGAATTGCCCACTTTGAGACACTTATTGTCTAAGAAGTCAAATGATTATTAGAGAAATCATTTTCTTTGATGTCATCAGCTTCCCTTAATCAAGGTTGGTTGCTAAGGTTGATGTAACCACTATACCAAAGGTTTATCTTCAAATAGGAGAGATTGATGATTATGGGTGGATATAGTGGACCACTAATATTAGAGGGGGGAAAAAACCTTGACAAAAGTTAAGGGCAAGTAGTTACATGAAAAATTGACTAAGTAATGCAGTTGGAAGAATGGAAGAATATCTACAAGATAATTAATATTTCTAATGGGCTAATATTGACAGGGGATTTCAAACTAAAAGGCCCAACTAAGTAAGATTTCGGTCTAGTAATCAGAATATTAAGTGCCTCATGTGGTATTGAACTTTTGCAATAGTTACATATTAAAATCTTAGAAAAAATAAAATATTAAATGGAGTTTATCCTAGAAGTATATCTGTTAGCACCATTGCCATGTGCATTTGAAGATTCAGAATTATGATGCAGCATGGTTTAAATTCCCCTGGGGCTTTCATTTAAAAATCAGTGTTTGAACCATTTGTTTTTTTAGTTCCAAACTAACACATCCATTTTGGTGTACCAAATTAGGCTTGAAAGCAACTAAATTAAGTCTCTGTTCTTCAGTAGCACTTGAATCATTATTGATGGCACTTTGAAGAGTGCATGAAAAACAACTCTTTTCCATACAAACAAGATGCAATTTTTTCTGCTTATATCATGATTTGGGAAAATAATCAACTGGAAAATTGTTTCAGATTTAATGGTCTTTTAGTCCCTGGTTATTGGGGTATGTCCTATTAGTTTGTTGTAATGGTTTCATGAATTTTCTGTAATGAAATAACAACATGAAATTAAAAATATAATTTTGACAGTAGTATTACAGCTTACAATTTTTTTTTTAAGAAAAGAGTATTAATGTGAAATGCAAATCATTCATACATGCACGATAAAATAGAATAAATACCCTTCTAAAAATTTAAATTTGTATAAATACCTCTTTAAAATTTAAATTTATTTTTGTGCTCTCATAAAACACTATTTTTGCACAAATTTCCCTAATATAACTATTTTTCTAACACTGTTAATAAATATACCATATTTATTTTAATTAAAAATAAAATAAAATTTTGAAATTACTTTTTTGTCCTTCATCGCGATTGCTTTATAAATGTTTCTTTTGCACATATACCCATTAAGAGTATTTTAGTTCTTTTAATTTGAAACCGTTAATTTTTTAATGGCTTTAGATGGTGCACGTACATATGCAAAAATAAGGATAAAAAAAGAGTAAAATAGCAAAATAAGCGTTTTATGAGAGTATACATGCAAATATTAATTTTGGAAGAGTATTCATACAAAATTCTATATTTAGAAGGGTATTCATGAAAAAAATCCAAAAATAATAATAATAATAAAGGTCTCATGCTGATGGCTGCTTCACCCTGATTTATTATCAACAAGCAATGGAAATAACCCACCTAGTATAATAATAGGATAATTTAGCCAAAGACAATACCCCTATATGATCCAAATATTTAGCATTGGTTCTGTAGTCTCAGGGTGAAAGCCTTGAAAGATAAGAGAACTACCCTTAACTGTTCTCTGGTTGCAGGATCAATCAAATTGCCTTAAATGTCAATTTCTGGAGGTGGCTGGAAAGAGTAGGTAAAGAGGATCTGTGTAAATTCCAATTTGACAAAGGCATAATATGTAGTATTAAAAAAAAAATGTGCAAGCATCCAGAGCCTTACCCATAAGTTAAAAAATGGCATATCAAATATATTCTGAAGAAAAAAATCGAGCCGTTACACCATGACCTAATGAACAAAGAGAGTTTTTTTTTCCTCAAAATCTGACAATTTCAGAATAGATATTTGATCACCATAAGGTGGTTTTTGAATTTAAATTTATGAAAATATTTTTAATATTTGAGACAAAGGGAGGGAAACCCACGGAGATCAAAATTTTGTGGAACCATCTGAGAACCAAAAAAACCTAAAATGTTGTGGTAGGTGGTGCGACCATAAAGCATGCCCTACTTCATTAAATTCTTGAAAACAAATTTGATGAAAAGAATAAACAAGGGAAAATAATAAACTCCTAAATTCTACCAACGGGAATCAGCTATGTGAATCCTTTTTCAGCTTTTGTGGATTTTAAGAGATATGATAGCTTGAAGTTTGTTGTTACCAGATAGCGACTCCACCGGGTGAGCTAGACGGAGGGCATCTGATCTCTACATTTAATCGACGCCTGCGCATTTCGAATCTAGGCCACTCCGGTGGAATCAAAGTTCCGTTCCCACTGTGCCACCACCTCAGTGGCCCTGTCCCTCTTATCTCTCAATGAACATAGCCCAGTATAATGTGGATCCGACTTCTTTTTGAATCCTTCATCAGCAAGGTAAAAAGTTTAATTAGCTAAAGGGTAATAATGATACAATGGAGGTTAAGACAAGTGACTGGCTCCTAAACCATCTTTTTCTCTTGACCTCATCTAAAATAATTTTACGATCTACAAGATTTGAGAAGAGGATGGAAAATCGACAAAGAAATAATGAGAATTGTCAAGGGGAAAGGACAGGGTAGAGAAACTTTTCGATTTTGGACTCACTTGGTTAAAAAAAAATGTGGTCAACAAAACAAATTAGATATGCCCCATATTTGATTTGAGTTTTTAAAAGATAAAAATAAATACGCAGCTTTTTTGTGAGAATAAAATTTTTATTTATCATAGAAAAGAAAAATCTATGTAAGATATAGAAAAAATTAATTCCCACCAGCCGAAAATAAATATAATTTTTTTAAAAAATACCCTTAAAATTTTAGATTGAATGGGATAAGGTTTTTTTTTAATTAAAAGTATCACATATATTTTAAATAATTTTTCCAGCAAAATAGATGCTCAACTAAATATAAATCACTCTGTAATATGTCACTTTTCTATTATTAATTAAACATGCAAAACCTATATTTTTAGATTTCATACACTGCATCAGCTTCTTAAAAAAAATATTTCAGTAAGAAAAAATTCTTCTCATGAACGAAACGAGTCCTTAGTAAAAGCAAAATATGACAAAAAATTTACTTTTTCCTTTATTTTTCCTCCTCCTGCAAAATAATGACGACTATCACCTATGTCAAGCATGGCTATTATTCTTCCACCAAAGTATTTTAGATTTTTCTATGGTGCAAATTGAGAAACGTACAATTGGTACAACTAACTTCGAAAAAATAATACGGAATTTCCGGTCCAAAAAAATGACTTTACAACTATTTTCAATTGAAGCTGACTAAAATGTTTTAGCAGCAAATATTATAATTGGCTTTTGCGATGACGAGGGTTATATATGTATATGGGTAACTAATTATATATATTGGGCCCATATTGGGCTGAAGTCGGTAGGCGCAACCGACTTCAATATAATTTTTTCTTAAAAAAAAAAACAAAAAGTGATCGGAATGGAAGAACCTCATTTTTCTGTCCGATTCGTCGGCCGTCGAGTAGATAAAGCCGTGGAGTCGTAACCGGTGACGATTCCACGAGGTCGTTCGAACGGCCACCGACGAACGACCAGTCTTATCCGTCGTTTCTAAGCTTTTTTTTTAATCCTCCTTCTCCATCGCGTTTGATTCATTACCGAGCCTTCCCCCTTCTTCTTCCTTCTCTCCGGTGGTTGTTGTGCTGTCGTAGCCGAGCATCGCCATCCAAATAGCCCGGGTTCCTCCCTCTCTAACATCCCCTGTCTCCCCTATTCCGAGATCTATTACCTTCTTTCTGTCAGAATCCGCCGCCATTGGTCGAATCCGCCGTTACCGCCGCTCGCCGGTCAGTCCCTTGCTCCTTCTTCGTGGTCCCTTGGTCGAGGAAACCGCCACCGAGGCAGCTAGAGGCACTGCCCCCCTTTGCCTCCATTGCCATGTTCTCTGTGCACGCGGCCGAAGCGCCAATGCACATCATGGGCCGTGGCCACCTTGCCGGAGATCCGTGTCGCCCTCATCCTCTCTCTATGTAGGGATTAAATGATCAACATCGGAACTGAGCCTTCACTGTCCTCCCTCATGTTCGGTCCATTCCTGGTGGCTGCTACTGCCGCCGACGTCCCGCCGCCACGGCATGGCTGCAAGCATCTTCTCCTTTTAGGTTTTTGGATGATTTTTCTGATGGGTGAATTTCAAGAGATTTTAGAGTGGAAATAGTAAGATACCTCTGCCCCTAATGTGTTTAACCATACACATTATATGGTCTACATTATTTAGAAATTTATTTATTTCTAATATATTTCAATTAAATATTGTATGCATGTTGTGTGAAATTGAATCGTAAAATATTGGATCAAGTATGATATGATTGACTTAGGCATGAATCATATTTTATTGCATCAATAAATGTATTGATATCGTATATATTCTTATTTTGCTGCTCTCTAGTCTGACTATGATTACACTAGTTTAGGATCTAGTCTCCTTCCGGATCTCCAGTGGGGCGATTACTGGCACATACTGGTTAACGACGTATTGTAGTTAGGAACTAGTTTTCTTTCGAGCCTAGTTAGTCGGGGTTAATCATTGATACATACTAATGAAAGCATTTTTTTCATGTGATTTTAGAAGTAGTTATCTTCTAGGCCTTCAATGGGGCAATCACCAACGTATGACTGGTAGACAGCGTGTTATAGTCAGGATCTAGTCTCTTTCAAAACTTGCCACAGGCCAATTGTGGCCATAGTCGTAAAGACTAAGAGAGTGAGAGAGAGTAGTCCACCCATGGTTGATTTGAAAAGTTATTTTGGACAAATACATTATATATCTTCAAATCTATGTTGATAGACTTGATATGTTCATTGGCATGTTTTTATATATAGAAAAATCATACAAACTGAAACCTTTTTTTTTCTTGCAGAATAACTTGTTCTTACTAGAGGTAATCGTAACTTACTTGGCTGTGAAGCTTATTATTTCTCTTCTAATATTTTTACAAATGTAGCTGAGTAGAAGGTGCTTGAGATCGACCAATGAGAAGCTTACGGTTTAGAAAACATTGACGGGTATTTTTAGGAATAATTTGATATATTTTTCACTAGTAAATATAGGCTATTCTTTTGAATAAATGCATTAATTTATTTATCCCTACCATTGTCTACTTTTGGAATCATATGTATATGAATGGAAAGGCAGGCTTTACATGTCCTGTGGGGTTTAACCCTAAGGATGTGCGGCCGTCTGTCACGTGCTCGGCTCAGGCCATCTGGTCAGAATGTGACATGCATAATAGGTTGTTCTAATCAATCATCTATTTACATCCCTGGCTTGATTAGTCAAATAATATGGCTTTTTAGACGTGATAATTGGTTTAGGTAGCAGATTGCTTAGTGGGTGCAAACTATTGCTTCAAGCTCCTTTGGTTTGTTTGTTGGTTGCCAATGCTATAGATTTTTACCCTTAATCAGAGAAAGTGCTAGCTATTTAAGTTGGTAAGCTTGCAGTTGGGACAAGAATTGTAGCTTTCGCACGAAAGAATGACTCATCTTGCTCTGCATGAATCATAGTTGGAACATGCAAGGGATGCTTGGAGATTGTGCATATAGATGAATGAAGACTTGGAGTATTTTAAGATCTATGTAGGTTGCAACCCAAAAGTGAAAAAAGATTAATTATTTATTCATTCAAAAGATACAATCCGAAACCTCATAGTTGTACCACAATTTTTAGCCGATGCTAATTCTAACGGTTATTCAACATTCAACTTCAATGCACTTATGCACGTTAGAGGGGCAATATTTCTGCGGATCCACTTGCTATTAGGAAATGATTAATAAATGCTCCCATGGAGCAATTCATGGTTACCTTCATTTCAGCAGCGCGAGAAATAAGTGTGGGACAATTAGTCCCACATCGGTTACCGTAGAAAAAGGAGGGCGCTGGGGGTTCAATATAAGGAGGCGGAACCCGTGGGGGGATCCATACTTACCTGGACGGGGTCAATGGGCGATCAATAAGGCCCATGTCCTAGGCCCGCGGCCCACATTGCACTGGGTGGGAGCGCTGGTCTACCATCTCCCCAAGTGGGAGAGTGGACGTCATAATTTGTGATTGCGGGGGTACGCGTTCGCGCGGCCCCTACCCAATTCTTACCCTAAATTATTTTGGAAGTGGGTGGTGATATATTGTTATATGCATATGAATGTAAATATTTGCATGTTTTAATGTTTGATTTATATGAAATTCATATAGAATAGGTTATTTGCATGGTACAAACTTTATTTGTTACATGGTTAAGCATGATTAAGATACATGATGGCAATATGACATGCATGGATAATCCATAGAGCAGTGCATTGGCAATTAACCATTTTGGCCACATGTGCCCTTCAATTGTGGATAAACTATGGTCATCTCCATAGTGAGATTTTTGGTAGCATACTAGATATACATCGCACCCATTTTTCGTTATTACAACTACTAAGGACTAAAAACACATAATTAAATGTTTTGAGGAAATGGAAGCATCTAACAAGGATAAGAGATAGACTAACATATATTTGCATGACAGCTATGGATAAATTTTTATGGTTAATTATTTGAGGGTGCAAGAGTGTTAAACTTTAGGGTTGGAGAATGAATTAATCAAAACATAATGTAGTACTCCATTTGAAAAAGGTATGTGGTCTAGTGAGGGAGGGAGGCGCGGCGGGCATTGGAATCCTGATGCCCTGTCTAGGGAACCACGATGGAGGGTGGCAGGGCGGCGAGGACTGACGACGGCGCACCATTGAGGCGAAGGGAGTTAGAGGAGAGGTAGGTGCTGAGATTTTATGCTACAGAGTGGCATTTCCTCGAACATCTAGCGGGCGACACCGATGACAAACCACGGAGTGACGTTGCCGGCCGGAGCGGAGGCTAATATGGGGCGGGGCAGGCATGCGACCACAGGGGGCAGGGCAGGTCCGGGGATGACGAGGTCGGCTCCGACGTGGTCAGTAGTGGCACAGGGAGCTCCTCGGCGACCGATTTGGACCACCTAGCGCATTACGGTAGACGAACCGACGGTAATCCAAAGTCATTTCCCTGATGTGCTGCAGCTGTCGACCGATAGGGTGTCGAAGGCCTGGAGCGCTTGGGAGTCAAGGGCAGTGCTCGTCCGAAGCCTGGGGAGACGCATGCTGGCGGAATGGGTGGCGCACGAATTTCGAGCGCGGGGTAAACTCGACTATGAGGTCGAGTATGTCCCGATGGCGGAGGAGGTGACAACGCTCCAGTTCCAAAACGAGGGTGTCCGCGTGGCAGCATTGGCTGGTGGGCCATGGCAGGTGGCCAGCCAGCTGTTGGCTGTGGAGAAATAGAGGCCGGACTTTCATGACTCATTTTCTGGAGAGCTTTGGTTTTCACCCTCTATGGATCAAGTGGATTCAGCGGTGTATCTAATCCCCGTCCTTTGCCATTTTGGTGAATGGATCCCCCTTGCAGTTCTTTGAGTCTTCGATCGGGTTAAGGCAGGGATGCCCCTTGTCACCGATTCTACTCATCATTTGTGTCAACTACTTGTCTAGAGTGCTCCGTCGTGCCATAGCACTGCAGGAGGTGGAGGCCTATAGTACGACACCGAATTCGACTCAAATCTCTCACCTGCTTTTTGTTGATGACTGCTTTTTGTTGGCCCAAGCGACCGGACGGTCGACTTAGGGTATTTGGAGGATTCTGAGGAAGTACTATGCGGTCTCTACTCAGCAGGTCAATCTGGCGAAGTCAGCCATTTGGCTTTAGCTGGAAGATCCACCTAGGGGTGAAGACGACTGTCACTGGCATCCTAGAGATTGGGGAGCAAGAGAGCACTCTGAGTTATTTAGGAGTCCCGATCACTAGCAAACATCTACGCAGGGCGGAGTGCGCTCATATGGAGCAGGGCATTAGGCGCAAACTAGAGAGCTGGTAGGCGAGTGTTCTATCTACGATGGGCGGAGTTATCCTGGTATGCTCAATACTGAGCTCAATCCATGTCTATTTGCTATCCTATACTATGGTGCCGCTTGCAGCGCTATGGTGTATAGAGCGATAGTTCAGGAGTTTTCATTGGGGGCGACATGGGCGGAAGTGGTGTTCATCTGCTGGCCTAGGAGATCATCTATCAACCGACCAGCAGTGGAGGATTGGGAGTTCACTCCTTGACCGAGCGACGGGAGATCCTTGCGACCAGATTAGTAGCTAGATTTCTTTTGGAGTCGGGATGTCTCTGGGGTACCTTGATGAGAGCTAAGTATGGGGATCCGCTCGACCCAGCTGTCTTCAATACTAGCCATCATAGTTATTTCATCTGGAGAGAGATCTACATCTGCGCTCCGGTGGTCTTACCGGAGATCAGATGGTAGATCGGTGATGGTCGAGCTATTGACGTCTTGGAGGCCAGTTGGCTCTCTAAGGTGTCACTTCGCGGCTGGCCTACCCTGATCGACGTTGGATGCCTGGAAGGACGTAAAGTCCGTGATTTGTTTACCCCCGGCGGGCGGGCGAGTGATGAGGACCTTGTCCGACGGGCTTTCAAGAAGTAGTTGGTCGAGCGAGTCCTATCTCTGTCGATTCCTACTGTGGAGGCTGCGGACAGGAGGGTATGAAGCATGACCAGAAGGTCAAAGGTGAAGGCCCAAGACTTAGTCTGGGTGGTTAAGAGGTCTCCAGCTCAACAGATTGAGGGAGGCTGTATCTGGAGGCTTCGCATTCACCCATGAGTCGCCTTATTCGTCTAGAAGGTGGTTTGGGGTTGCTTGTCCACTAGAGGCATGCTGGCCCGACGAGGGATGCATATTTCTTCTGAGTGTTCAAACTGTCCGGAGGTGGAGGAGTCCATTTTCTATGTCATCATCGGATGCCCAAGGACTGTGCAGATCTGGGCGTGCGTCTCGGGCCCCCACGACCCTCAGCAGTGGTCGTCGTCAACTAAGGACTTCCTGCTCTTCTTGGAGACTTCATCGAAGAGGCCAAGTCTGGAGCGACCGAGGATTAGGGCTGCCTACCTGGCTTACAACTATTGGCTAGATAGGAATGCTCGGGTCTTCAAAGACAACAGAGTGCATTTAAAGTCAGTAGCGGATATGGCTCTTCTTCATACAGCAGAGGTCACCCATGCCGCCATGACGTCATCCCTTGGGATGGCCAGAGAAATCTGGGACTCCCCTCTCGCTCCTGCAGCGTCCAAGACCGTATTGGTCTCTTAAGAGCCCCCACCTCTGGCTTTCTTAAGGTGAATTTCGACGGTAGTGTTGGCGAGAGATGGTGTATTGGAGGTGGGTTCATCATCAGAGACCACGATGCTAGACTGATAGCGGCTAGAGGCCGGCAGATCTTCGACATGTCTGTAATTGGTGCTGAGCTCAGGGTTGCATAGGAGGGAGTCACCTATGCGAGGTGGGTGCTGGGGACGGACTGCATGCTGCTCGAGGGAGACTCGGTCACGGTGATTGAGTGGATCCAGGGTTAGAGACTCGACGCTGGTTCTAGACCGCTGCTACACAATATTCGCAGGCTCTTAAACGAATGTGGACTCTCGTGAGTCATACATATCTATAGGAAGGCGAACAACGTGGCTGATTGGGTGGCCTCATTCGTGACTCACCATTCTGGAGGTTTCACTTGGGTTAACCACATATCGGTGCCTCACCCTCCGTGTTATCTTTTTTTTTTAATTTTGCTGGTTGCACCCACGCCCGGCGTGTGTGAGCTGCTGTTGTACCAAAAAAAGAAGAAGCACATAGCAAGAAAATTATGTTCAAAAACAATTATCTCACAACACCATCTTGATCTTGGTAAAAGGGTTGCAATTACTTTCACTTGTATGAGGGCCGACCTCGATAATTTTAATAATATGACACCCTTATGATTATTCTCTTAAAAGGAAAATGAAATGAAAAAATCATGAAGGAGAAATCTTAGATGGTATAGCGTTAATTTTTTAGTGTATGATCGGCGCCTATGTAAGAATACGTCGACATGGTATGTATCAATGGGGTCTTGGACTTGGCAGGACATGATAGAAAACAAGTCATCGAGCCTATCTATCACCATATCCATGCATAACCACATGCAAATCATTTTTCACAGCAAACATCCAATAAGATACTTGAACTCAGAGCCTCGTGCTACAATAAAGCTCTACATTGACCAGAATATATATCGATGCGCTAAGGTCGACTATTCCGAGCTACTTGCAACTAGCGATCTAGATAAACCTTTACACACACACACACACACACACAGCCACTGCTGTGGTCCTCTTTAAAAACTTTTGATTATATAAAGAACCAAATGCATCATTTTTACCTCATTAGTTATTATAATATCAGAGCTCAAAGAAAAAACCTCTATTGCCACGTGTCATGCATGCTTGGCACTTCACAGCACAATATTCCCACGGCTCCAAACCCATGAACTGAACCAATCCTCTCGTGCCATAAATTATGGAGCCTTGCTGGATATATACCATGGTTGGTCTAACATATCCAAAGCACAGTGCAAGGAACAATAAATTTAGCCTAAACCAATAACATGAACTCAATCCTGAGAATGGAAGGCCTCCAAGTCTGTTACTTTTAGACCAACCACCATTGAGCTTATGAAGGGGAAGCTTGGAATGAGGTTTTGGCATCATTTCATATATCCACCTTGCGCCGCCAACCAGTCGCAAAAGCATGCATTGAGGACCCATTTTATTAGCATAGCTCAAGATTTTTATGTGATCTATATATGTCTCTTAAAAGAAGGGGACACCATTTGTACATTGTGTATCCTTCGGGTGATTGAGTCATGATTGATCACTTGAATGTCTCTGCTAGCGAGGAATTGAATTTTTTCTTTTAGGCCATGGGCCTCCAACTATTGCAAACCTCCCTCTGCAAAGATAAACTAGGAATTTGTTGCAGTATATCTTTACTTGTGAGTTTTGAATCATCATGTCCAACCTAAGAAGTAAAATAGTATTCATTCTAGTTGAGATTCATTTATTAATGCATGGAAATCTCTCATACAATGCTTATTGTAATATGATGAATGAATTTGCAACTTTGTGGTATAACCTGATAGGGATATGGCTGTAAAGAGCGAATCTATGGATACAGAGGTCATGCAAACAGTAAGTTCATGAAGGATCAATCCTTGAAGGCATGCTTATACAACTTCAAGAGCCATATATTTCTATAATTTTTCTTGAATTTCTTTTTACCAAAGAAGAATATCTAAAACCATGTCCTTTTTATATATAGGAATATTCGCATGAGCTTCTAACATAAAATGCCAAAATCATGGGCATGATCAAAAGAGTTATCTTACTATTTTTTCATTGTAGTGAAGTCCCATAGGTTTAGTGTTAATTGTCAAACTGTAAAACCCTAATGCACCCTAGTTTCCTCATAAATTGTACAAGATCTTCAAAATAAAGATTATAGAAGCATACGATAAACTAAACTTTTACAACTGTAACTTTGTAAACTCATTCTAAACATGAATTAGGCTCCACCGCAGTCCAATACTTGTTGACCCTGCTAAACCTCGAACAAGCCTAGTCTTTAGACCGTCCATGTACCTCTATCTTAGTCAAGCCGAACTATAATTATAGGCAAAAGTGGAATGGGTTTACATATTACTTTCGGCCACTAGTGCACTCGCTCTATTCATACATGCATACCTATGCATATACGTACATACCTATATATATATAAAATGAGGAAGTAAGAGTCACATCAAACCCTTTAGGTAATTCGTGGAGAAACTATAATGGCTATTACAAAAGAGTTTTTTTTAACATATCTATATACATGTATATCTATATAATTATTTCTTTTTGTATATATACCTTTACGAATATCTAAAATGACATATGTACTCTCATAAATTTAGAATTTATATATGCCATCGTAAATTATTGTATTTTGCATATATATCCTCGTAAATGCATTATTTACTTGTATATAATTTTAGATATCTATAGGGATATACATGCAAAAAAATTTCATTCCAAATTCATTCAAATTTTCATTTTTTTTCAAATAAACGTCATTTTTTTTCAAAAAATCTAATAGCTGGCGAAACTGAGCGTATTATTGCCCGTGATAATAACCCTCGCAGGTTGCACGTGAAGTTGTTGCGTTATCCAAAAATAATTATCGTAAAATTTATTGATTTGATCCCAAAAATAAAATCTTGCCAAATCTCTTTGCGTTCTTTCAAAACATAATAACTATTTCTATCGAAGAAAAGATAATTACTATAACAAAAATCATTAATTTTTTTAAAAAAGTTTGTATTAAAAGCGAAACTGAACAAATGAAAGATAATAATCATAACCTCATAGAAACTTATTTAAACGAAATAATGCCGACGACGTTATCAGAAGCTTATTTCCTTCTTCCTCTCTATGCATGCTTTAAATTCGCTATCAAATGCAGTAACAATTGCCCTCTCCCCTTCACTTGATACCTCTCAACAATCAATTTTCATGTTTATAGGCTTTGGCCCTTTATAACCCATATTTACCTTCAACTGCTCCAATTAAGCCACCCATCATGCCCTAGATGGATCTCACAATCACTGCACATAATTAAATTAAACAAAGACAATAGCACATAACATAGCATTCTAGCTAACATCCACTGCCATTTAATCTTGAGAAGATTGCTGAATAGTACTCCACAGAGCTCCCACCCTCTGACGCCATCTACAGTGAATGCCACTACTACCATTAACCTTTTTTTCAGACCAAAACTTATTTTTTACCTTTAACCGCCAGCTTAAAAAAGGTTGTCTTCCGGCGACTGCATTTAATTGAACACCCCGGGAATCTTATCACCTTTCACCATGCAAAACTCGGCCAGCGATGTGACCCGCTCTTCCTCCTGTGGACCCCACCTCCGCCCGCACCGTTACCATGTCCCCACGGAATCCACTCCCCTGCCACGAATCCCCCCACCAGAAGCCTCCGATTGGCCGAGAAATTAAAAGGACAGCCGATATGGCGTAATTACATTGGATCCGCGGGACCAGCGGAACACGGATGGCTCGTTCTATATAACGACCAAAGCGTGACCCCATTCCTTATTATGTTATTCGCGAATTTTCTCTTCTCTTTTTTTTTTTGTTTTTAGCCATGGCCGAATACGTGCCACCCACCATGATCACTCTTGCCGAGCCCCGAGACAATCCCCCCTCCGACGACGACGAATCCCGACGCCGCGCCCTCTCCGCCGACCCCGCCGCAGGTGGAGGCGGAGGAGAGCCTTCCTCCGGTTCGGCCGGGAGGAAGCCTCGCGGGAGGCCGCCGGGGTCGAAGAACAAGCCGAAGCCGCCGGTGGTGATAACAAAGGAGAGCGAGGCGGCGATGAACCCGATGGTGCTGGAGCTCGCCGCGGGCTTCGACGTGCTGGAGTGCGTCGCCGCCTTTGCCCGCCGGCGGCGGATGGGGATCTCCATCCTCAGCGGCAGCGGCGTCGTCGCCAACGTCCCCCTTCGCCACCCCCCAACCAATCCCCCCGTCATGACCCTCCACGGCCGCTACGACATCCTCTCCCTCTCCGGCACCATCCTCCCGCAGAACTCCGCCGCCGGGCAGGCCACCTTCTCGATATCGCTGGCGGGGACGCAGGGGCACGTGATCGGGGGGACGTTGGCTGGGCCACTGAAGGCGGCGGGACCGGTTGTGCTGGTCGCGGCGTCGTTCGTCAACCCGGAGTTCTACCGTCTGCCGCTGGTGGTCTCCGCGGCGGAGGATGATGAGGCCGCGGCGGCGGTCAAGGTGGACGAGGTGAAGCCCGGAGGGGTGGAGGCGGGCGTGGCGGTCTACGGCGTGCCCGGTGGATCCCGCCCGTTGACCGGTCCACTTCCCCACCATGAGATGGTTTTGTGGACCCAGCCCTCCTCCGCTCGCTCTCCCCACCCTCCTCCCCCTCACTACTGAGTGTGTTCGACTCCATATATCTTAGTTTTCTTTGTCAGAAAAAAAAATAAATCAACAGAAAGATTAGAGAGAGAGAGAAGGGGGGGGGGGAAGAGGAGGAGGAGGAGGAGGAGGAGGAGGTTGTTATTAGGAGGAAAGGAAACAAATAGTAAGGCAGGCCTGTTTTCTTTTGTTAGCGCTGGGAGTAGTAGCAGCAGTAGAAAAAACAGAGAGGAGTCCTTCCGTGGCACGGTGAAGGTGGCCGGAGGGGATGGTGCGTCTTGTGGGTCTAAGTCTTAGGCTATAAAGACGTTCTTCTATTTTTTTTTTGTTCTTCTCCGGAAGCGTCGCATCTCCGACTCCCAAAGCAGGGCAAGGCTATCTGGGAGAAGAGAGAGAGCCGTTGGGTTAAGCTTGGGGGCATATTTCTCTTTCTTTCTTCTTCTTATTTTTTTACTTTTCTGTTGTTTCACATAAGGAGGTGACCAAGGAGAGAAAAAAAAAGAAGAAATGAAGATGTTTCAGGGTGTTTCTCTTCTACCATCAGAACGTACCATTTGTTATTTTATAGCAGTGATCAATAGTTTGGTTTTATTTAATTGTTCAGTTGTCTTATTCGTTTTGCTGCTCTATGGTTAATGTGTACCTTATAGTTCATTTGTTTCTATGTCTCTAATGGGCACACGCTGGAGATAAATCCATGCATGATTGCACGTATCAAACTTCTCTCGTAGTAGCAGTAGCACCAACTCCGTTTTATGACGGTGGAATCCGTGGAGTTGATCAGAATGGTTGGAAGGACCTCAAAGAACACCATTGCTCCGGGTTAGATGAGAGAATGGGTTATTTTTGGTTTTTTTTCTTTTCTTTTCTTTTTCTTTTTTCTTCTTTTACTTTTTCTCTACATCCAATCTCAAAAAAGCAAAGATGAGGTGTCGCATAAGTACTTGATGAGCTTCGCCAAGTTGCACAGATGCAGTCGCACATGGCTTATTATTTTGTCCGATCCAAAGGGTAAAGAAGGTGAAAGGGGGATAAAGATAGGCTGCTGTTCTTTTCTTTTTGACGAAGAAAGGATCGATATATGGTAACGGAGAAAAGAAGGATTTGGCACCTCATAGAAAATTATGCTTTTTTCGGCCGTTAACTTGCTGCTGCTCCTACTTGTCATAGGATGTCTCTTCTTACTTTATCTCGACTCCACGGCTGGTGTAGGGACTAAAGGCCATGAGTGTACTTTGCTGTAATGTCCTATGAGTTCAGTGGACCATCCATCGATCGATTTGTCCCTAGCTAGTATCTTGGGTGGCTTGAAGGTAGCTAGGGGCAAGGGCTGGCTATCATTAGGGTTTCTAGCCCAGCATGCCCAGGTATCTTTCATCAGCAGGAGCCATCATTCTTAGATCCTTGTTGTCCCCCCCCCCCCCCCCCCCCCCCCCTCCCCACACACATACACGCCGAGAGAGAGAGAGAGAGAGAGATATGGCACAAGGGAGGATTGGTAGTGTTGGCTACGCCACCACTGGAGATCTTAAGAAGCCAAGATGTCAATCTTTAGTTGGAAACATAAAGAGGAGAATTCTGACTCCAATGCCGAGAATAAAATTTTAACATCCGATCCTTTCTTCTTCTTCTTCTTTTTTTTAAAAAAAAAGAAGAAAAAAATCTCACCAGCATAGCAGCCCTCACTGGGTTTTCTTTCAATAGAAAATATTCGATGCAGATAGAAATTTTACTCATATTCTTTCCAACCCGTAGGTCACCTTACGTATGAATACGTCATCCCAGCGCCACCTTAGTGCCAGCTGGACCAGATGGCGTTTCCACCGAACTTGTCCAGGCGGGGGGTATCCGATTCTCATCATTTAATCGACGTCCGTACGTTTCGAATATGGACTGCAACGGTGGAAGCAAAGCTTCGTTCCAACTATATACCATCTTGGTGGCTTCGTCTCTTTCTTTGGCTATTATTTTATGTTTACTATTGTATGTGGCCATGCGTAGCAAAATTAAACATAAAAAAGAAAACCATGATTAAGTCTAGAGTTTTTTAACTAGCGGGTATTAAAAACAAATGATTGTCAATCGAGGGATGGGACCTCAATTTATCCTTATTTAATAAGGTGAATCTTAACGGCCAAATTTGGTATGTGGCAGGATTTTGAAGATACACAGATTTGATGAGATATAATTACTGTGTCTTCCCTTTTGACTTTCACGGAGCCAAATGTCCGAAGCTCACTAGCATTGGCAATGAGAAATTCCTGCAGAAAAAGTGTTTTAACTTATTGTCTGATAGGGGGCTGTGATGAGATGCAATCTACTGTTTCTTCCCTTTAAGCCATCTACTACTCCTTGAATCAGATGATAATTAAATATATCAAAAGAATCATCATATATGGATCATTCTTGCTACTGCAGAAAGAGTTGGAGATGGTTCACAAGCAAGATTCGCCATATCAAAAAGCAAGATTCTATACTAAACTTTGAAGGTCATAACTTGCTTGAATGATGCTTGATCGATAATGCTTTTTTATTTTGAAATCAAGTGACTATTTGAGCTTTATGATGTACTACCACCTCAAAAGGCTACGGCATATCAAGTGATTAGGATGAAAATTCATCGTTTGCATCTCGAAATGAGCTAGTTAAAGCAAACTTTTCTTCTTCAAGAAAGATTCTAACCAAACATTACTCCTGATCTGGGAAAAATTAGATGGAGTAGTTAAAGGCAAAGTCGATATAGAGGTTGAGATCTATCTCTATAGAATTTTAGTTTTTCTATAATTATTCTTATTAAGTGGATTGATAAGTGCGAGAGAGCACTTGTTTCCCCGTTCATACGAATTACTACCTAACACGGATATTTTCTAGACTATTCAAACTTCAATGAGGCATTCCACCTAGACACATGTGATTCTCCACATACAGAGGCTGCAAATTTTAAAAGGGGTATTATAGGATATACTTAGAATGTTTAATTATTGTAGGATGTTTCTACCCCTATTTGAAATCTCCTGAAAACACATTCTAATAAATAACGTTTAATGCCCTTGTTGCAAGGAAAAACTGACCATCCACATTTTCCAGCCCACAGTTCCTCACATCTCCTAACCTACATTAATTAGGATATATGAAAGTTTCAAATCCTTGCTCGAGCATTTATCATTTATTTATTTAGATAAATATTACCATTTTAAACATAAAAAATACACGAGCATCCCACGCCATTCTTTAGTAGTTCCTAATTATGACCTAACAAAAAATAATAACAATAATAAATGAAATGAAAATTTTATAGATTGATGCTTAATTTATCATTTTAGGTGGCTAATCTTCTTCAACATTTTGATAATCAAATGTCTCCCCACTTTTAGCAAAGAGCCCGTACTCTAGGATCAACCAATGACACGATTTTTGAGGACACTAAGTTGACTTTTGAAAAATTGCCACTAAAGATATTAGTAGCATTTTTTTTATTTTTAGTTGCACTTTTCTATGCTAATAAAAATTTATTTTCTTGTAGTGTCTGTGAGGCCCAGCCTCATTGGGCTAGCCCATTGGCCCGGCCTAACGTCAAGTGAGGGCCTAAAGGCCCTCTTCCCATTCATAATAGGACAGAGCTCTGTTTGACCCCACAGAGGAGGAAGAGTCCTCCTCCACCACAGATGCTGCCGGAGGCTAGGATAAGCCTAGCCTCCACTTCAATCGGTCCTATCCTCCACGAGAATTGCGACAGAGCAACCACCCCCCAAGCTTCTCTCTTTGGAAAACCCTCCTATAAATCTCTCAACTCTCAGCAATTGACCACCTCTAAGCTCTACTAGGCACCTCTCCTCCTCCTTCCCCTTCTCCTGTGACAGGAGTGCCCCCTCGGCCAAGCGTTGCCGCTGAAATATCTTCCTCTTTCCTCTAGACCACCGATGACCCTATTTTTTTTCTTCTCCCTGTTTCGAGTATTGTCGCCGCTAGCAGCCAAACCGAGCCTCCCTCGGTTAAGATCCACCACCTCCGTCGACCGCCAGTAAGCTCTCTTCCTCTCTTCCTCCGATCAAGCCAACCGAGTGGTTTTCTTCTCCTATTTTAGCCAAACCGAAAATGATCTCGATCTTCCTTTCTCGTCAAATGCTGCAGTTGCCGCCGACTGCCATCTACTGTTCACGGTTGTTCATCGACCACCGAGGCCCAATCACCACCGGACTTTCTCCCTTGGTTTCTTCTCCCTCCTCTTCTTTCTCTTCCTCCTTCCATTCTTCTTATTCTTATTTCTTCCATTTTTCTTCCCATTTTCCCCCTATTTGTAATTAATTTTAAAAAAGAAGGAAAACCCTCTTTTTCTCTCTCTACTTGATTGTTGGACAAGATACATTGATGATCTTAAATGGCTCGTGCCATCAACGGACAAAACTCTGACCCCTAAATGAACCCGAGCTGAGATACTCTCTCTCCTTCCTCACTTTCTCTCTCTATAGGTTTTCTCTCTCTAGATAGGTTTAGAAAATCTAGTGTAAGCTTTGCTCTTCTTGTTGCTTGGATCCAAGTTGATACAGTTTGGAGATCCTGAATAGTCCCGATACTCGGGCGGTAGACTGGCCCATTACTTCAGCCCCAACTAGATCCTTCGAAATTTAGCCACTATTGACTTTTACTTGACTATTAAATTATTCTTGCTTGGATCCATCTAAGCAATCGTGCACTATCACCTGACCAACTTGATTTAGGGGCATGAGGCCATTACTAGTGGTGTTTGATTTTGATTTCGTTTGACTTCTGGAATGATGATGAAATTTATGATGTTTTAATTATATTAAAATAGGTACACCTGACCCGTCTAATTGAAGTTGGATTTTTGAAGCGAGAAGAGATAAGTAACCTAATACTTCAAAGTATGTTTTCTAAATTTTTAGTAAAATAATAATTAATTGATTAAATATAATTATGATATCTGTTTTATACTTAGTTAAATAGATCAATCGTGTTAATGTTATGATTATTTTAAAATATGTTTTATGCTATGTTATAAAATCTAAAAAATGTGATTGGGCAAATCATAAAAAAAATATGTTTTGTAAGTTTGCATTGTCAGCACAGCTATGATCTGATCTGGCCCCGCCAATAGAGATTATTTGTTGGCTCTGTCGACTTGTAATCCGTAAGAAACTAATTTCGACACCGCACCACGGGTGACTAGAATAGTGGAATTTGGGACAGCATGCCACTGATGATTAAGAATAATGGTTTTTTGCACTTTGTGCATTCTAACCCATATCACTAGGTTATGTCGCCATAGCCTGATTTCCAATGTCTAACTTTTAATTTCTGTTTCTGGTATTTCTTGTGAAAACTATTCTATACTTCAAAAAAAATATACATTATTCGAGAAATAATTTCTTTTTTTATCAATATTTTGTGTTTTTGATTAATTATTTAGCATGCTTTGATCCCACTTTGGAGTATTATATTGCTTACTAGGCTAGTATAGCTCATTATTATGTTTTCTTCTATTTTTTATATCCAGATGCATGATCACTCTAGACTTGTGGTGTGTGCTAGATCTTTGAAGATACTTTCAGTCATTAGAGTTTTAGTCAGTCTAGTTAGAATATGTTATTTGATTTATGTTAGTAGTTAGCAATTGTTGACTTATTTCACTTTGGAACTATTGTAAGAAATATCTAAATAATTTTTTGATTAAATATTTTTTTTTAAAATTATTATTACTTTGAAATGATCTGTAGTTTTGAATGGTTGTATGGTCTGCTATACAGGTATGCGGCTTTTGTTACGTTCTGGGTTCAGGCGTGACATAGTTAATATATTACAACTTTTCCAATCAATTAGACAGAATAAAAGTTTCTCACAAGCCTAGGAGAAAATTTTGGTACCTACCATGGTGCGATTGTATTTAATTTTAAGGGAACTTGGGGAAGCCCTATCTCATTAGTGAGACGACTCCAAATAAGTACAAGGTCTTCCATAAAGATGCCTATACAATAACTTCAAAGGGGATTTGTTTCAAATTGTTAATTCATTAAACAATAGTACATATAAAAAATTCATCATAAACTGAATCATTGCAAAGCGTCATTGCAAAATAAGAATCATGGCTGAAAAGCAACTAATCCTTGAATTATAATATTGCAGGCTATTTCTGGATATAATTCCAGCGAAAATTATCTAGTTCAGCATATGATGAGAGCTTTGGCATGATAAGAAGGTACAGGTACTCTACTTCAGCTTTTGGGTGATTAGAAAATTCAGGACTTGAAAAGGAAAAATGATAGACAATATAGGTAGGTCAAGCCAACTAGTTTATTTCCCAAATATGCCCATTCTCCCAAGGGTACCGGAAAAGAACTCCTTTCTTATGTCCTTCCATTTCGAAATTTGTAAAAATCATCTTCTCTTAATATATAGCTAAGATACTTTTGACTCTTCTTCCTAGAATCATATCAGATCAACATAGTGGATTTGTCGCTGGAGACAATGTTGGCGATCCATTCCGCGTATTTTTCTTCGCGGATTCAGTCTCCCGCATTGAATTTCAACTTCGTGATCTCGCCAATAATTCTTTCTTCCAGCTTAATCCTCTTCCTCCGAGGAGGTTTCTTAACCTTCGGAGTTAAGAAGTTCTTGCAATAAGCATATCATGAAAAATGTCCTAGAAGTTCTCAAAGCACTCTCACAACATTACTTTGTTTAAAATGTTGTCAATTTGTTGGTTTTAGGTGGAAGCTTAAACAAAATTACAGCTATTAAGAGTCCTAATTAGATTTTCTATGGGATTGACCATATTATAATTAATTATGAGCCATCAAAGTTAGTTTCTAGAGTCTCTAGGTCATGAGATCCAACGAAGTATAGCTAATTGTTGAGTGGAGCATAAAACCAGTTGTTATATCTGTTCTTCTTTTGAAACCTCTACTGTAGAAGGTACTAGTTGTTGGGTTATTAATTATACTTGAGACTCGTGCTCAAATTCTGCTTGACATCAAAGATAGTTAGGAAAGGCTGACCTATTTGCATGTACATGGCACAAATGTTTTCCTTTCCTAAGTTTCCTTGCTTTATTTTTAATTTTTTTCCTCTCATTCAGGGAAGGAGAGGGGGGCTGTAAAGCTTGAATCGTTCCACATATAATATTAAATATTAAATATATCAACAATTATATGTTTCAGTATGAAGCTATATTTTGTGGTCTTAATTCCAAGGGCCAATGAGAGCAAACTAGTAACCGCTGTTTAAAATACTACACGCTGAGGAAGCCGACAACACTGCACACCTCGACGTGGACGCAGCATAGAATCCAACTTCCGTCTCCATTCCATGCAGCACTGCCCCAAGAACCGAAGCTACAAGCGTTTCCATCCCATGCAAGTTAAAACCCTTCCTAGGTTTTGTATCAAATAAGCCTCGATCTGCCACTTGGTATCTCTGTACTGTTGCATGTAAGGCATGGCCTAAACTGGACACTGATAGGACCACACAAGACCACAGAGAAAGAGAGAGAGAGAGAGAGAGAGAGAGAGGTGTTCTCAGAATATAAAAAGAGTTCAAAAGAAATAAACAAAGGGATAGCTTTGAATGGTGGACTAAAGGGTGAAGGAGATTTAATGCCTCAACCAGCCTGACCTGAGATTCTCTGGTGGTGATGGTGGTGCTGGAGGAGGAGATGGTGGCGTGGCAGAGGCGTGTAAGCAGGCATTTGGTCAGCGCGCCTGTGTCAGGGGACGGCCTAGCCTCCAAGTTTTCAGCTCTAGTGTTGCGTAGAGTCTCAGAGATGAGAGAAGCAGAAGCGAAGAAAAAGGTCATGGGAGCAACAGTAAAAGCAGTTGCTTTTCCACCGTTCTGTGCCACCGGAGGGCATTCAGATGCTCTCTCTCTCTCTCTCTAATCTCTTTCTCTGCGTAAAGTCTAAACAGTCTTTTATCTGAGCCCGTGACAATGGTGCAGGTATGTTAATATCTCCGGATCATTTCGCGTGCATGCAATGCAGGGAAGTACAGTACTTTGGAGCTTCATTTTGACCGTCCATCTGCTACTGGGTTCTCTTCACTCTGCTGCTAATTATATTAAAGATATCATCAGATTGTGTCATGTAGCAGTACTGTGGAGGGATGATTGGATGTCAATGGAGAAGAATGCATGGCCTTGATGTGGCCGAAAGGAAGCTCGAAGTAGTTGGAGCTGGGTCATGGCTTTGCTTTGTGGTGAAGAGTAATTACCAGGGTTGGGCTGGACCAGTTTTATATGTGGTTTCAGAACTCAGGCCTGGACTGAATATAACCTCGGTAGTTGACAATTGACACCCCTAATATATCAAGCTATTCATTATTCAATACCAAAGTTTGAGAAAATGGCCATTAATTGTAATGGTTTCAAAGTCCTCTCTCATGTTTCATATAGACAGAATAGTAGTTGCATTTTGAACGTTACATATACAAGCTTTTATATAATATGTATTGACCATTTTTTAACAGTATCCATGTTTTATATAATATGCCAGATGGAAGAAATTTTTTCTTGTTCAGTGATTGATATTGTGTTTTGTTATTATCCATTATTTTTTTCTCATATGAACAGCTAATAATCATGATTATTTTAATAGCTATTATTAATTCTACGTCCGCCCAAATTGGAACAAGCCTTTGTGGCTTTCATGGCAGGATACCATAGGTCTTGACCAAGGACACTTGACCAAAGAGACCGAGCATCCCACCGTATAAAAAGAATAAAAATGGGATCTCCTAGCCAAGTACCCAGTTCTTTTTTTGAGGGTTAATGGAGGAAGTAAGGCACCTCCTCCTATTTTATTGCAACATAAATTAAATAGAAGAATGACGTAGATTACAAAAGGTGGGGGACCAGATCTTGGAGAGACAGAAATTAAGTAGGCAACTTAAGAAAATGAGGATCATTAGCTCATGCATTAATAATATATTGGCTTACAATTAAGCTAGATCCCAAGTGAGGCTCGAAATAGAGAGGATCAAACTTGTATTGACCATGGATAGGTTCGGTGCTTCGTACCAAGGATCGTGCTGATAAAGGGTATTGATGGGTATGTATAAATATGTTCAAACATTTCTCCTCATTGGTGCAACATCTTTTGACCTATGCACTTTGGTTTTAGATTTTTATCTTTTCTTATCTCAATATTATGTTTTTGTAAGAAATAATATTCATGTAGTGATATAAAAACCTTATATACTTTTGCACATGCTGAAGTTAGAAAAATACATATTTATTACTTATGTGCAGTCTAAAATACATTGAAGGCATAGATGTTTAGATTAGCCAAATACAGAGTTCGATATGGAATCAATCAAGTTAGGAGCCTTTTAAGAGGATCGATAGCTCCGTGAGGTTAGGAGATCATCTAACAGCCATTACAAAACTTAACCATGCAAACACAGGAGAGAGAACTTAATTTTAATCTGAATGGAACTTGGCTAATAAAGATAGGACTGCCTGTTTAGAGTAATAATCTAGCATTATATCTCCATTGTCTTCAGTCCCATTAGGACGCAAAAGAACATATTGGCCAATATGAACTTTTAGGTCGATGATAACACCTACTTCCACCAAAACTGTTGGGGTTTACCGAGCAACAACTATTAGCAATAAAGAACAAAACTTACAAACTTATACAATTAGCATCCCTAAACACAATAGCTCAAAAAGATTGTGTAAGTGTGAAATTAAAGTATCAAAAAGACAATGTGGTTCCTTGCCAGCAACACAACGGCCTCACGATTGGCACCAGTTCTTGTGGAGTTTCCTCCCTCCTTTTCTATCAATGATACAGAAAAAGGAGGATCAAATATTATATATGGGGGCCCTTCATCCCGTGTTCTTTGTGGGGTTATTGCAGGTTTGGAGGTCAAAAATAAAAAAAAATTCTGCAGCAAATTTCAGGTTTGTACTAAGGCAACTTCTGAACCGGGAAAAAAAAAAAAGAAATGTAACATAGTAGATATAGCACGGTTCGCTATAACAAGCACAGAATAGTAGATATGTGGTTCATTATTTGACGGATCTTATGTATGGCTGAACAAGATCTAGATTAAGTTTTGCTTATTTGCATTATTAAGGTAGCCTAGGACTCTTATATCAGATCTCTGTAATGCAAAACATTTATCTTTTCATGCAGATGCACACACACACACACACACATATTAATTAGTTTATTAGCGAATACACAAATATAAATTGTTTAGCTTCCAGTCATATTAGCATATACCTTGTGATTGCTGCATGAGAACATAAAACAACTGAAATTTTGTATTGCATGAGCTTGAATACTTCATGAGTTTCTGTGACTAGGACACCAGACACATCTTCAGTATACAAGAATCATAGATAACAATAAAAAAGATCTTTATTCCCTTGGAATTCAAAAAAAGAAAAACAAGAAGAAAAACAGCAATGAAAGTATGATGAGATCTAGTCTCAGAGCATAGTCTTGGAAGCTCTCCTAACTAATAGAATCCAACAGAGAATTCGGTAAATGAAGAAGAAAGCGCACATAATTCCAACATTAATCCACCTTGTGTCCTTGTCCAGACCTCTGGCCCTCAGAACATCTGCACCTGTAAGAGAGCACAGGGAATGGTCATTCCCTCGCCAAGAGAAGCATTCCCCTCTCATGCTCCAGTACTCATTGATGAGCAGAGAATCCAGGGGGTACCTATAAAGGGAGACATAGTACATGAAGATCCAATATTTTGGGATGCTCTCTTTTGGAATGAAGTAACCTGAGAAAAGGAAGAAGATCCCCAAAGTTATACATATAAGAGAATTCCCCAATATGAAGTCTGGCGAGATTGCACTAAGGAAGAGAACCAGGGAGCTAGCCATCAACACAATCATCCACACCACCAATACAAAGAACATGAAGGCACCGAAGGAGGGATTAAGTCCTACTAGCCAATACACCGGTATCACGAACAGCAGAGCCACCACGAGCAAGAACGGGACGAAGATCACAGTGTTAGCTAACATGTAAGAAGAAAGGCGATACATCCTCCTCGAAGTCTCCCTCATGAGAACACGCCGCTCCTGTAGGAAGATCGGGAGCGCCTCCACGGTCGAAGAAAGGAGAAAGCTAAGGCTGAATGCGAAGAGGCCAAGTCTCTCGGTGACACCATCCTTATCCCTCTTAACATGAAAGTAGACACTGCCCAGTCCTAGCCCACCAACAATGGCTTGCATTGTCCTTGCCGCAAAGAGCTGCTTTGTTCTGTAGATGATCTTCCAGAACCTCCAACAGAGCGAGGTTATCTCCTCTAATCTTGAACCATAGCTAGAATCCATCTCGCCGTCGCATTTGAGTACTTCTTCCATGCAACACTGTCCTCGCTGCGAGTCGGTGTGATCGATGAACATAGCGCATTTGTTTCTATAATCCTCTAGTTGTTGCATAATCTCCATGGCATATTCTAAAGGATTTAGCCGGACTGGAATTTTCAGTCCCAGCCGCGATATGATTTCCTCGAGAGATCTGAGGCTACCACAATGCGCCACTGCACCATGAGACAGGAGCAAGAAAGATGATACATACTGAAGAATCCGATAACTAGGCTGGTGAATGGATAGAATTAAGGTCTGTCGCCTGGTTTTAGCCATGGATGCAAGGAGCTCAATAACTTGCAATGCTGATCTGCTGTCGAGGCCCGACGTGGGCTCATCAAGGAGAAGAATTGGTGGATCATGGATCGTGTCGATGGCAATCGACACTCGCTTCCGTTCTCCTCCCGATATCCCTCTCGTCTCCTCATCCCCTACATAGCTATCAGCAACGTGCTCAAGTCCCAATTCATGCATTAGGTTCCTGACTCTCTCTTCCTTCTCCCTTGCACTCATGCCTTTCAGCCGGAACTTGGCACCGAACATGAGCGTTTCCTTCACAGTGAGGAGAGGAAGGAGATTGTCTTCCTGAGCGACGAACCCGCAAATCTTACGAAGCTGGCTGGGACTTGAAACGAATCTCTCATTGAGAGAGATGCTTCTTGGATCGAAGCTCGAGCTGTCGACACGGCCTGAGATGATGTGAAGCAGTGTGGACTTCCCGGCCCCACTCGGGCCGACGATGGCGAGGATCTCCGAGCTATTTGCTGTGAAGGAGACCGACTTGAGCAATTCGACCGCCTTAGGCTTGCGCTTCGGGTGAAGGCATGAGGCCGCTAAGTTGCTTTTGGGGCGAATGGAATAGGAGAGATTTCTTACGGCGAGACGGTAGGCCGGAATGGCGGATTTGATCGAGAGAGGAGGAGATGAGTGGTAGAAGGAGGAGGAAGGAGAGGTGGACTCACGGGGGGAGTCGGAGGTCGTCGAATGCAACGTGGAATCGATGCCGAGGCATACGTCCTCCATGGTTCGGAATTAAGAGAAGGAACAAGAAGAGCAATGAGGAGGATGTGGAGGGGATGGAAGGGAAATACTAGAAGGCAGGCAAGTGAAGGAACCATGGCAAGGCGTGAGGAAGAAGGTCGGGGGTGAGCGATGAGCGGGAGATGGAGATCGAACCTAACCGTTTGAATGGGTTTGATGGGCGTTGGACCTAACTAGAACTATAGGAATGTTTTGGTGGTGCAGCTACTAAATAACAGGAGGGTGCTTGTCTGTTGGGGCGTAGAGAGAGTTTGGCAGGGTTAGGTGATCAAAACAATTTGACCAAGTTATTATAAACTATTCAAGGTGGCTGGATTAGATTGAGCATGCAAACAAGCTAGGCCTAGGTTAAATTTTTCGTACAAAGGCATATTGGATGGACATGGTTGATGCAAATGACCATCACTCCATGCCATTGTTATTTGTTCTAAATGGGCACTTGATTATTGATCCAATTTTTCGATTTCTATCCTGTCCACTGTAGCTGCTCATTCATGATTAGTAAAATTTCTTGGCAAACAATACTTGGGCCCACCAGGGATCTGGGTTGCATGTCAAGCCCTACATAGGCTAAAATTTGTTACCATATACATAAATACATAAACACATACATACCACAGCCAACGTCCAAGAAGGGAGCCAAGGAACCACTGAAAGAGGATAACCTCCAATCTGCATCATAATAGCGAAAGAGTATTTCGCTCACTCTCTTGCACTCTACATACATGGACATGCACTTAATTATCCTAATATTGGACAAGGCTTTTGCACCTCTCTTATGTACCTTGATGAGCATCAAGAGGATTATGCATCTATGACCTGCTCTTATGTAACATCTCATTCTATCTTGGAGGAGATCGGTTGAGATCTATGTTCTAAGTGATCCTAATTATAGGTCATATACTAAAAATGTTTTGAAATGTATGCTTTAAGAACTGTTTGACATAAAAGATCCTTTGAGACTCTATCCCATTCAATATATTTCAAAGGTATTGTTGTCCTACAATCACTTTATGCTGCTATGTGATAGTCACATACCACCATTCTATTAAAGGAGATAAACAGAAAAGCCACTTTTGAATGACTTAGAAACTTGAAAGGTCAGTTTAAAGCTTTTTATAGTTGAGAGGGTGTCTCTATGATACATCTAAAGTTGAGGAGATGTCGCTATAAGTTTTTCTACAATTTATTACTATATTTCTTACCAAATTTTAATCAAAATCATCGACATTCGATATGCGTACATAATAAAGAAATATATACTTATATATTTATACCGAAAATCATACAATGAATGACATTGTCCCATCCAAAACCAAAGAAACTATTGATATGTGATCCGATCGAGAAGAAGAAAGATTTTCTTCAACCCATTCAACTCGAATCTCCTAGAAGATAACAAGAATAAGATAAAATATTGCGAAAGTAGAATTTAAGTCCTCTTTTTTTTATTGATCATGAAAAAAATAAGATACATAGCCTCTATTTATAATGTGAGGTACATTCTAACACAATTTAGGTCGGATTCCTCTTTCTAAACCTAGTATGACTATTTTTTCCTAAAATAAATATCTTTAGTAGAAATCTTTTAGAAATAGATAAAAATTTTGAGGAGATACATATCGATTTCTACATCAACTTTACTTTCTATCATTTTGCCTAATTTTAATCAGGTAGAGAGCTACGCTTGGTCAAAGTCTTACTTAAAAAAAAAATTGGTTTGACCGGTCCATTTTTGGGTCTAAATGATGGAATTTCATATAATTCAAACTCTTAGTTATAGATCTGAAAAGATACCCAATTTCAAAAAAAATATCATCTCAATCGAGTATCATATGACCAAGTTATGGCCTCCTAAAGTTTGGCATGCGATTCGGCTTTCTGATGTAGTGGATCTCACTCCTGAACCCTATCCAGCCTTTCTCGTAGCGGTCAAAGTATTCCACATCGAGTCTATTAATCCTTCTGAATACTCGTAGTAACCAAAATGATTTATATCGAACTTGGTGATCCTTCTGGATATCTATAGTGACTAAAGTGGTCCACTTCGAGTCTAGTGATCTTTGTAAATACTTGTAGTGGGCAAAAGTTCCACATCGAGTTTAATGATTTTTTTGAATACTCGTAGTGGGCAAAGTGTTCTACATCGAGTTTGGTGATCTTCTTTTTTTTCTTTGGTACATCGGTAGTTCACATCAACCAAGCATGAGCGCTACCCTCAGCATCAAGAGAAAAAAAATGATGTAAACGTAACGGGGCGCCTGCAATCTCAGTCTATAGCACCTCTCCAGAATAATGAGCAACAAAGGAGGCGACCTATTCTGCAACCCTGCTCGCTTTCCGAAACACATGGATAACCTGTATCGAGTGGCATCCTAATACCAACATCTATATATCCCTGAGTATAGGGTAGCCATCCCCCTTGCACCGTACGTCACAAATCCACTTAGTCACTATAGTAGAGTCCCCCTCTAGAATAATGCTATTTGCCCTTAAAGTCTTCCTCGCATAGGTGACTCCCTCCTACGCAGCCCTCAGCTCGGCTCCAATAGCCATCATATCGCAAGTACGTCGTCCGCTTGCCACAACTAGCCTGGACTCATGATCCCGAATCACGAAACCAATCCCTCCTCTATCTCCACCAGCCGAGACACTGGCATCAAAGTTCACCTTGAGGTAGCCAGGGGGTGGGAGTTCACAGGAGACAAATATCACTCGGGATGCTGTAACAGCAAGGTGGGAACCCTAAATGTCCCTAGCCCACCCCGGAGGTGGTACCCTGATGGTGGCAATGATCTCAGTAGCTAGACGAGTAGCACTGTCCACCACGACCCTCGGCGGGGATCTCCTATCTTCTTTGATCTTCGTAGTGACCAAAGGTGATCCACATCGAGTTTGGTGATCCTCCTGAATACACGTAGTAGCTAAATTGTTCCATATCGAACATGATAATCCTCTTGAATACTCGTAATGGTCAAAGTATTTCACATCAAGTTTGGTGATCTTCTTGAATACTCGTAGTAGCTAAAGTGATCCACATCAAGTTGGTGATCCTTTTGAATACTCATAGTGGCCAAAGTGATCCACATCAAGTATAGTAATTTTTTTGGATCAGAGTTCTTCTTGTTTAAGAGATTTAGCTCATGCTAAATCAAAATTGAAGACAGAAAAATACTTGCTTTTCTGTCTCACAACTGAACCACTTGGTTTTGCTCGAATATAGAGTTGTTGATGCTTGTGTTAAATGTGTAGCCAATCAAGACACAATCTCAATGAGTTGGACTATTTTCTCCTCTAGTTGTATAAGATATTCTATTATCTCATCATTTATTGAGGTAGAACTAAAAACCATACTTGTCTTTGTCCTTCAATGTCTTTCAAGTATGAATAGCCCTTTTTTTGATTGCTTGTACCGCTCATGCATTTGGACTATGCACTAAAGAATTGGAATAAACTCTTTCCATGAATTGGCGGAGTTGGAGAAGTATTGATTTTTATCGACTTGATCCGATCGGGGAGAAGGAAGAATTTCTTCAACCCACCCAATTCAAATCTTCCAAAAGATAACTAGAAGTAGATGAAATATTGTAAAAGCAGAGTTTAAGTCTCCTTTTTTTTAATTAATCATTAAAAAAAATAAACTACATAGCCTCTATTTATAATATGAGGTCTATCCTAACAAAATTTTGGTCAAATTCTTTTTTCTAAATATCCCAAAAGATAACTAGAAGAAGATGAAATATTGTAAAGGTAGAGTTTAGGTCTCATTTTCTTTCATTGATCATTATAAAAAATAAAGTACATAGCCTCTATTTATAATATGAGGTCTACTCTAACAAAATTTGGGTCAGATTTCTTTTTCTAAACCTAGTAGGACTTTTTTTTCTAAAATAGGCGTATCCAGTAGAAATCTTTTAGAAAAAACTATAAATCTTGAGGAGGTAGATCTCGACTTCTACATCAACTTTGTCTTCTAGCATTCTGCTTAATTCTAATTAGATAGAGAGCTACGCCTCATCAAAGTTTTATCCGAAAAGAAAACTTTTGGTTTGCCCAGCCCATTTGGAGTTTAAATAGTAGAATTTCATCCTAATTTAACATTCTAGTTATAGATCTCAAAGAGATATCTATTTTTTTTAAAAAAAAAAATCATCTCAATCGGGCATCGTATGACCAAGTTATGGCCTCCTGAAGTTTGGCACGTGGCTCAGCTTCTCAATGTGGCAGATCTCGCTCCTGAATTCTATCCAACCCCGCTCGTAGTAGTCAAAGTATTCCACATCGAGTCTAGTGTACCTTCTAAATACTCGTAGTGATCAAAATGATCCATATTGAGTTTGATAATCCTCCTTGTTGGGGGGAATAAGATTTTTTCCCAAATGACATAAATGCCCCTAAGAAGCCGTACAACTTCCGACCCCGGACGGCCGAAGTCGGCGTCCGACTTCGGAACGCCCGACCTCGAGACCTCCGACCTAAGAAAAACTCCGATGTTCGAGGTCTACTCTTGTCAGCCACCTACTACGGCCGTGCGCCTCAGAGGTCTGGCCGAGGACCATACCCTGACGCCCCTCTGGCATTTATTGCGCATGGTCGCTGTAACCCTCCGGCTTACTCCACAATAAATGCGGTCTCCGGCTTACTCCACAATAAATGCGGGTCTCCGGCTTACTCCACAATAAATGCGGGTCTCCGGCTTACTCTACAATAAATGCGGGTCTCCGGCTTACTCCACAATAAATGCGGATCTCCGGCTTACTCCACAATAAATGCGGATCTCCGGCTTACTCCACCATAAATGCGCATGGCTCCTGTCATCTACGGACTCTCAGCTCTCCACGGCAAATCAGCCCAGCAGAGTCTAGTCAACTATGATAAGTCTCCGATCTCGGCCATACCTCCGACACCAATGCAATAATTCGTCTGACAGCTAGTTCGGGTTATACGACGCCCTCACCGCCGACATCAGAGCAATGATTCGCCTGGCCATGCGCCGACCTGAACAACATGCCGAGCCGTACTACGGCCTCGCCCTGTTACATCGCAGGTAAACCGACCCCCGCCTATAAAAGGGAGCCTTGGCCTCTCAGGAGGGGGTTGGAAGATTGATACACTCTACAGACATTATTTATCTCCCTTTCTACACTATTTGCCCCCTCCCTGACTTGAGCGTCGGAGGGCCGGCGCCGGAAAACCCGGCCACCGGTTCGTGTGCAGGCACCCGGACGGAGGACGCCGCCAACTGACGGATCACCGCTTCGCCACGAGGACCTGCCGCCCCTTCTCTCCGACCGCCCCAGACGGAGGACGCCGCTCGCCGACGGACCGCCGCCCCGCCGTGAGAACCCATCGCCGCTCCCTCTCCTCGACCGAAGACTGCCCCCGGGTCCAATTTCCAGCAACAGTTGGCGCTAGAGGAAGGGACCGAGTAGCAGTCATGAAGTTGAGAAGTAAGGGAGCCTCTAACATCTCCCGGCGTCCCCCGCAAAGCCCTGGACACTCTGTCCAGAATTCTCCAACTCCGGCTGACCCAGTTCCTCTGGTCCAGCCGGAACAGTTCGACGCCTTGGTACAGCAAGTCCAGGCCCTGGCCGCCGCCGTTCAGAGTTTGCGGCGCGAGGAAGCCTTACCTACGCTCCCCCCACGGGCTCAGGCCCCGCCGGAGTGTCTCCCCAACGGCCCGGTTTTCCCAAGCCAAAACTTGCATGGCTCTTCTAGAGCCAACAACGGAGAACGAGCTTCTCCCCGGAGGGAATTACCGGGAGAAGGTTTCGATCGGAGACCCCAACTTTCTGAGGCAGAGTCAGCCCCAGATCACCATGAGCCGGCGCAAACCACAGCGACAATCCCACGGGTGGGGGAGCTCGACCGGAAAGTTGAGCATCTGGAGCGTCAGATTGCGGCGCTCCACAGCAAGAAGGCAAGACAAGAGGGAGACTTTGAGTTCACCACCAAGTCCCCCTTCTCCCGCCAGATCGAGGATGGGCCGGTTCCCGCGAGGTTCAAAATGCCTCAGGTGGAACCCTACAACGGGACGACCGACCCTCTCGACCACCTGGAGAGCTATCGGGCCCTCATGGCCCTACAAGGGTCCTCGGAGGCCATGCTCTGCAAGGCCTTCCCAGCGACCCTCCGAGGGACCGCTCGGCTTTGGTTTTCTGGGCTGAAGCCGAATACGGTGTCCTCTTTTGAGCAGCTCGGCAGGCAGTTCGCCACCAACTTCGCTGCCAGCCGGCGCCAGCGACGGACGTCGGACTCCCTCCTCGACATCAAACAGAAAGAGGGGGAGTCCCTCAAGGAGTACCTGGACCGCTTCACCGCCGCCACATGGGAGGTTCGCGACCTAGACCAGTCGATAGTGTCGACTCTGAAGACTGGGGTTCGCTCCTACCGATTCCTCTTCTCCATCGAGAAGAGTTTCTCGGCCGACTTCACTGAAATGTTGGCCCGAGCCCGGAAGTATGCCAAGGCCGAGGAGGCAGTTGCATCCAGGCGGGGGGCAATTGAGCCCGTCTCGAAGAAGCAGAAGAAACGCCGCGAGGAGCGCGGCCGACAAAGGAGCCGATCCCCCCGCCGAGAGAAGAACCTCCCCAGACTGAGAAGTCCGCCCCGACAGCAGAGGCGATCTCAGCAAAGGACCCCCCCTCGGTCGAGGTCCCCACCACGGCCTCGGACGTACCCGGAAAAGTACGAGAACTACACACCCGTCAACGCTCCCCGGGCCGAAATCCTGATGGAAATCGAGGGTCAGGGCTTCTTCCGACCCCCGCCTCCTATGAGAGACACGGGACTCCCCCGGAATCCCAGGAAGTATTGCCGCTTCCACCGAGATCGTGGGCACGACACGGAGGACTGCTACCAACTCCGGGATGAGATAGAAGCGCTCATCCGACGGGGAGTACTCAACCGGTTCGTGAGGAACCGACCTGAGGAAAGGAGGCCGGCGGAGAATGTCGCACCAACCGAAAATCCGGGCGACAACAGGCCCATCGCCGGCACCATCAATATGATCGGGCGGGCCTCGGCAGGAACGGCCGCCCAGGGAGCACCCCCGAAGCGCCCACGTACTGATGAAGTCATCTCGTTCTCGGACGAGGACTTAGAAGGGGTCGAAACCCCTCATGATGACGCTGTGGTCATCTCTATGATTGTGAATAGGTTTGATGTAAAGCGTGTCCTAGTTGACAATGGAAGCTCAGCCAACATTTTGTATTATCATGCCTACCAAAAAATGGGATTGACAGAAGGGCATCTCCGGAGAGTCAATGCCCCGTTGGTTGGGTTTACCGGAGATGCAGTCCCGGCTGAAGGTGAGGCTAGCTTCCTTGTCACAGTCGGCCTCGCCCCCCGGGAGAGCACTGTGAGGATGGACCTCCTGGTGGTCCGTCTGCCCTCGGTCTACAACGCCATCCTCGGGCGCCCAGGGCTAAATGCCCATCGAGCCGTGGTTTCAACTCGCCATTTGCTCATACGGTTCCCCACCGACCAAGGAGTAGGCGAGGTCCGCGGAGATCAGCTGGTCGCCAAGCAATGCTACATGGCGGCCCACACAGTAAAGCAACCAGCCGAGGCGCCGGACCACCCGATGGGCCCTTCGCTGCCCATAGAAACCCTCGATGCGAGGGACACCCTCTGGAAGAAGCAAGTAGAGCCCGGTGAGCTCCTTATTCAAATCCCACTACAAGAAAATTTTTCCGAGCTAACTGTGCAGGTCGGCTCCGGCCTCGGCGCCCGCGAGAGGGATTGCCTCGTCAGCTTCCTGCGGGACAACGCTGACGTCTTCGCCTGGTCGCCCGCGGACGTGCCGGGAATTGACCCTGAGGTCATGGTCCACCGACTCCAGGTGAGACCGACCAGCAGGCCTGTAAAGCAGAAGAAAAGAGGCTCCGCCCCGGAACGACAACGAGCTGCGGCTGAGGAGGTGGACAAACTCCTCGGGGCCGGCTTCATCCGGGAGGTCTCCTACCCGGACTGGCTCGCCAACGTAGTCCTCGTAAAGAAGGCCAACGGAAAGTGGCGTATGTGCGTGGACTATACCGACCTGAACAAGGCCTGCCCGAAAGACAGCTTCCCCCTCCCGAGCATCGACCAGCTCGTCGACTCCACTTCAGGACACCGGCTGCTAACTTTTATGGACGCCTTTTCAGGGTACAATCAAATCCGAATGGCGCCAGAAGACGAGGAGAAGACGGCCTTCATCACCGACAAGGGCACCTACTGCTACAAGGTGATGCCCTTTGGCCTGAAGAACGCTGGGGCCACCTATCAGAGACTGGTCAGCCAAATTTTTCAAGACCAGATCGGCCGGAACGTGGAGGTCTATGTGGACGATATGTTGGTAAAGAGCCGAGCGGCGGAACACCATATAGCCGATCTCAACGAGACATTCGCCAAGCTCAGAAGATATCAAATGAAACTCAACCCGGCGAAGTGCGCGTTCGGGGTCACCTCGGGCAAGTTCCTGGGTTTCATAGTGACCCAGCGCGGAATTGAAGCCAACCCGGAGAAAATCCGGGCACTGCAAGAGATGTCGCCTCCAAAGACAGTTAAGGAGGTGCAACGGCTCGCGGGGCGGGTTGCCGCCCTGGGAAGGTTCGTCTCTCGGTCAGCCGAGCGCTGCCTCCCCTTCTTCAAGAGCCTCAAACGGCCGAAAGACTTCCGGTGGACAGAAGAATGCCAGCAGGCCTTTGAAGAGCTTCGGAGCCTTCTGGCCTCTCCCCCACTGCTCACCAAGCCCCAGAAAGGCGAGATCCTTTACTTATATTTGGCCATCTCCCCAGCTGCAGTGAGCTCAGTCCTCGTCCGGGAAGAGGACAAGCTCCAAAAGCCGGTCTATTACACCAGCCGGGTTCTCAGGGATGCTGAGACCCGATATTCTAAACTTGAGAAGACCATCTTCGCTCTCATCATCTCGGCTCGGAGACTCAGGCCTTACTTCCAAGCCCACACGATAGCTATATTGACCGACCAGCCTATGAAGCAAATATTGCAGAGGTCGGATCGTGCGGGGAGGATCGCCAAATGGGCGGTCGAGCTCGGAGAATTCGACCTCGAATATCGGCCCAGGCCGGCTATCAAAGCTCAGATACTCGCCGACTTCATCGTGGAGTGCACCCTTCCGGACGACCCCGAGCAGCCACCCGAATCCGTGGAGGAGGCCCCGAGGCAGCCATGGGTCCTGCACTCGGACGGGTCTTCGACCTCGGAGGGTAGCGGGGCCGGACTTATCCTCACCAGTCCAGACGGAGTGGTGGCCGAGCAAGCTTTGCGCCTCGAATTCCCAGCCTCGAACAATGAGGCCGAGTATGAGGCTCTCATCGCCGGGCTCAAGCTGGCGAAAGAACTAAGAGTGGAAGACCTGACGGCCTTCAGTGACTCCCAGCTGGTGGTGAACCAGGTCCAAGGAGATTTTGGAGCTAAAGAGCCATCCATGCAAAAGTATCTCCAAAAGGTGCGGGAACTCATATCTGCCCTGAATTCTTTCAATATTCAATACATCCCCAGAGCGAAAAACCTCAGGGCAGACCAACTATCCAAATTGGCAACCTCCCGCATGAGCGAGCTTTCCAAGGGAACAGCGCTCGAGTATCTTCGGATCCCCAGCACGGAGGAACCCGAGCCCACCATGTGCATCGACTCCGAGCCAAGCTGGATCGATGGGCTCGTCTGCTACCTTCAGGACGGAACCCTACCTCACGACGAGACGGAGGCTCGCCGAATCAAGCGCCAGGCCCCCCGGTATGTCTTATACGAGAATAGACTCTACCGGCGATCATTTACTTCTCCCCTTCTCAGATGCCTCCGCCCCTCCGAGGCGGACTATGCCCTCCGAGAGGTCCATGAAGGGATCTGCGGAAATCACCTGGGGGGTCGGGCATTAGCCCATAAGGTCCTGCGACAAGGATATTATTGGCCCACACTCCAGAAGGATGCAACGGATTTCGTCCGGAAGTGCGATCGGTGCCAGCGAAACGCCAATGTCCAGTGCCGACCTTCAGCTCTGCTGACCTCCATCATCGCCCCCTGGCCATTTGCCCAATGGGGGATCGACATCCTGGGGCCCTTTCCCCTGGCCACCAGACAGAGAAAGTTCCTGGTCGTCTCCATCGACTACTTCACCAAATGGGTCGAGGCCGAACCCGTCGCCCGGATCACCGAGCAAAAGATGCGAGACTTCGTGTGGAAGTCCATAATCTGCAGATTCGGACTACCCCGTATCCTTATATCTGACAATGGTCGATAATTTGACAATGTTCATTTCAGGGAATTTTGCTCTGAGCTCGGCATTGATCACCGTTTCACCTCAGTCGCTCACCCCCAGACAAACGGAAAAACTGAGGTAACTAACCGCACTATTTTGCAGGGGCTCAAGGCTAGGCTTGATCGGTCCAAAGGACAGTGGGTCGAGGACTTGTACAATGTCCTTTGGGCGTACCGGACCACGTTCCGACTGCCCACGGGAGAGACCCCCTTCAACCTAGCATACGGCACTGAGGCCGTCATCCCGTTGGAGATCGGCCTGCCTTCTCTAAGGGTGGAGCATTACGACCCCGACACCAATTCTTCCCAGCTCAGGAGCAACTTGGACCTCGTCGAAGAGACAAGAGAGGTTGCCCGGGTCCGCATGGCGAGATACCAACAGCGAACGGCCCAATACTACAACTCTAGAGTCAAGCCCAAGCTCTTCAAAGTGGGGGACCTCGTCCTCAGGAGAGCCGAGGCTTCTCAACCAACTGAGCAAGGAAAGCTCGCCCCAAATTGGGAGGGGCCGTATCAGATCGCCCGGGTACAACGACCAGGGGCGTATAAATTAAAGTCCCTAGAGGGGACCCTGATCCCGCGAAGCTGGAACTCCGAGAATCTACGAATGTACTACCAGTAAAACCCCTAGGGGTTCAAGACAATCAGGACAATGGACTCAGCTTCCTTTTCGCAAACAATTCTCTTATCTTGATGGCTGTAATTCTCTTCTAATATTGGGTCGTCTGTGATCCTCAGATTCCCCGGCCAAAATCGGGATGCCTCGAGGCTCGACCGTAGAGTCCCAAACTCCCTCGACCTCGGGAAGAATAGCAGGACGACGAAATATCGACTTGGCGCGAAATTCCCTCGACTAAGGTCAGAATGCCCCGGTTCGTCGGGATGCCCCGGCTATAGGGATGCTCGAGATGTCAAGATATGAGTACGGTCCTCTCTGACCAGACGAGCTCGGCTCGTTCTCCATCAACTTCCATCTATGAGCACGGTCCTCTCTGACCAGACGAGCTCGGCTCGTTCTCCATCAACTTCCATCTATGAGCACGGTCCTCTCTGACCAGACGAGCTCGGCTCGTTCTCCTACCTCTACTAAGGTCGGGATGCCCCGAGGGTCGACCGTAGAGAACCAGACTCCCTCGACCTCGGGAAGGCGCCGTGAGGGGTGGAAAGGGTGGCTCCACCCGGGGCGCCACGAAGTGGACCCCCGGGAGCGGTCAACGATCCCCGATCCCCGAAGCGAGCGATCCCTCGACTAAGGTCGGGATGCCCCGAGGGTCGACCGTAGAGAACCAGACTCCCTCGACCTCGGGAAGCGTTGCAGGTCGGTAGAGCGTGCCCAAACCCGCCGACTTGACGAACGATCCCTCGACTAAGGTCGGAATGCCCCGAGGGTCGACCGTAGAGAACCAGACTCCCTCGACCTCGAGAAGGCGCCGTGAGGGGTGGAAAGGGTGGCTCCACCCGGGGCGCCACGAAGTGGACCCCCGGGAGCGGTCGACGATCCCCGATCCCCGAAGCGAGCGATCCCTCGACTAAGGTCGGGATGCCCCGAGGGTCGACCGTAGAGAACCAGACTCCCTCGACCTCGGGAAGCGTCGCAGGTCGGTAGAGCGTGCCCAGACCCGCCGACTTGACGAACGATCCCTCGACTAAGGTCGGGATGCCCCGAGGGTCGACCGTAGAGAACCAGACTCCCTCGACCTCGGGAAGGCGCCGTGAGGGGTGGAAAGGGTGGCTCCACCCGGGGCGCCACGAAGTGGACCCCCGGGAGCGGTCGACGATCCCCGATCCCCGAAGCGAGCGATCCCTCGACTAAGGTCGGGATGCCCCGAGGGTCGACCGTAGAGAACCAGACTCCCTCGACCTCGGAAAGCGTCGCAGGTCGGTAGAGCGTGCCCAGACCCGCCGACTTGACGAACGATCCCTCGACTAAGGTCGGGATGCCCCGAGGGTCGACCGTAGAGAACCAGACTCCCTCGACCTCGGGAAGAAGCCGTAAGGGGTGGAAAGGGTGGCTCCACCCGGGGCGCCACGAAGTGGACCCCCAGGAGCGGTCGACGATCCCCGATCCCCGAAGCGAGCTATTCTCCGACTAAGGTCGGGATGCCCCGAGGGTCGACCGTAGAGAACCAGACTTCCTCGACCTCGGAAAGCGTCGCAGGTCGGTAGAGCGTGCCCAGACCCGCCGACCTGACGAAAGATCCCTCGACTAAGGTCGGGATGCCCCGAGGGTCGACCGTAGAGTCCCAAACTCCCTCGGCCACGGGAGGCACCACAGGTCAGCAAAGCGTCCACGGACTCGCCGACCTGACGCAAGATCCCTCGACCAAGGTTGAGGCGCCCGAAGTCCTACCATGGGGTCTGAAACTCCCTCGACCTCGCAGAGAGCTACAATTCAATAAAGCCTCGCCAAATCCTCTCAACCTCGGTGGGCGCTGTTGGGTCCGTGAGAAACCCGAGCCCCCCTTTAAGTCAAAATGACTCCGGAGGTCAACGAGGAAAGGAGGCAACCTACTCCACCATGCGAAGCGTGACTCAGAGAATGCAAGAGGTACATCCAGCTAGACGCCCTCCTTGTTAAATTTTATCTACATATTGCTGAGCGGAATCCCAACATTGGAGTCTTATCTCGCCCCAAAGTCGGGCCTCTCCAATGGGTCGGCTTAAAATCGACCCCCTAACTACATTATGCAGGCTCCGTTCGTCAGGTCTCCGCAATCTGTACGAAGGCTTCATAAATTAGGGCCCAACTCGGCTCTTCTACGTAAACTCCGACATCTAGCTGAGAAAGTGGTCCCGACCACGAGTGTATCAGCCAAACATGGATACCAAGGCAATTTTTGGAAATCCCAGCCTTGCTCACCGAGATCTCGGCAGAGTCCGAGAACGATAACTACGAAAACCTTCGACGATGACTTACTTATTAGCCCGCGCTCCCTACGAGGGGTTCGGAGTTAAGTTCGGAAACCCGACTAAAATCTCCGAATAGCAGCAGGCACAGACCTAGTCCGGTCTTACTTGAAGGGCTAAGGCCCGACCTCGATGCCTTGGGATTTTTCTAAAGGCTAAACGTGATGACTTCCACGATTCTTAGATCCGAGCTATGGGACTTAGAGAAATTTTCTAAAAAACCTAAGACTCGGAGCTCCTTTTGGTCGGAATGACTGGAACCCGAGAAGGGTAAGACATAGCCCGGGAAAAGGGGACAACTTCGTTAAGCAAACCGAAAACTAAGATGTGAAGTTAGAGGTCGTCGAGGCAGTTAGCTAAGGCTCTAGCCTCGTTCGCAACAAAAAAGAAAGGCAAACACATAATGATGAAAGTGTTTTTCATTAACAGAAGGCCGAAGGCCGATTACAAAATTGGAGGTCGACCATTTAAGAGCCGACCTCGGATACAATGAAAAAGAAAGAAAAAATACGCTAAGTCCTAAGCGGCGGGAGCAACGTCCGGGGGGTCGTCCGGCACATTGATGATCTCGAGGTTTTCAGCCGGCACAGGCTCGGGGTCGGGGGCAGGGGCCTCGGGTACCGCCTCCGGGACGGCGTCCGCCTCGGCCGCCGGAGCCGCCTCTATGGTGCCAACCGCCTCGGCCGCCCCCGTCGAAGGCTCGGCGGGGTCTTCTTCGTATATCCCCGCCTCGGATGTCAAAATGGCGGGGAGGGCTTCCACGTCGGACCCCAGACCCAGGTCCTCCCTCGGACGGACCGTCGAGAGGTCGTACTGAGGGCAGTACCGGCGCATCTGAGCCCGGAAGTTCTCGAAACCTCGGAGGAACCCGTCCACTGTCTCCTCCTCCAACATGTCGCGGAACTCTTGCGACTCCTTGAAGAGCTCCACGGCATGTTCGGCTCGCTCGAGTGCCCTCCTCTCCCGGGCCTCAAGTTGCTCGATTCGGAGGCGGGAGACCCCGTCCTCATGCCTGAGGGCCGCGACCTCGGCCTGGACCTCCCCTAAGCGCGCCTCCGTGCCGCGCAAGGCTGACCTGGTTAGGGCATGGGCGGCCTTCTCCTCCCCGAGCCCCTCCGCCATAGCGAGGCGCTCAGCCTCGGTGGCCGCCCACCGAGCCTCGGCCGCGGCCAACGCCGCCTCCAGCTCGGCGACTCTTTTCTTGGCCGGCTCCAGCTGTCGGCCGAGCTGTCGGACTTCTTCCCGATACCCGTGGGCGATGAACGCCAAGGTGTCGAGCTCGAGAATATGCTGAAAAGAAAGAAACGAGGGTATTGTGAGTTGAAAAGCACACAAGTACGCTAGTAACTCAAGGAAATTAAGAAGGAAGCTTACCCGGGCGGTGTTGCAGTAAGCGCTGCCAACGACCTCCTCCAGCGAAACATTCTGGAACACGGCCCGGTCCGCTGGAAGTACCGCACGCCGCAACATGGAGCGCGCGACCTCGGCATCCTGAAAGGCCGAGCTCCCCTCGGGAATAGGGGAGTCCGGCTCGACCGACTCTTCTCGGAAAGCCCGGGAAGAGCTCGGCACGACCGGGCCCGAGGTCCCGGAGCCGCTCGCTTCGGGGCCTCGAGCAAGCCCGGGTTCTGGCTGCTGCGGGGCCATGGACGACTCACCCCGCTGGGCAAGGGGGGCAGGGCAAGGAGGGGCCGACGGGCCCGCGTCACTAACGACCCGCTCCCGCCTCGGGTCGGCTGCAGGGGCCCCCGCCTCGGGGCCACTCGTGCCGGCTGAACTGGAGGCGCCGTCCGACCTCGCCCTCTTCCGGGGCTGGGGCCTAGCTCCCCCGGCCTCGGCCTCTCGCCTCCTCAGGCGAGAGAAAAGTGATGTGTTGCTGGTCGGCAGGCGGGGAATATCTGAAATCAAAATTTCGTTAAGTGTCAAACCAGTGACAGCAAAAGCAAAGAACGAAGAAAAAATAAAATAATATAACCACCCTTACCCTCGGGGCGCGCCGAGCTCAGACCTACGCTCGCTAGGGCGTCCTCCCGCAGGAGCTCGGTCAGGTCGTTGCCCCTCCCGAGGGCTCGCACGGAGTCCAGGGTCCTCAGCTCCCTCCTCGAGGGCTCGGAGAGCTTATTGAGGGTCTTCAACCGAGGGTTCCCCCACCTCAGGTCGAACCCCCAAGGCGCCTCGGACGCCAGGAAGAAAAACTTCCCCTTCCACTCATGAATCGAGGAAGGGGCACCCTGAAAGAGTGACATACCGCCCCGAAAGGCGAAGTATAGCCACCCTGCATCCGCCGGGTTCTTCTTTAACAGAAAACACCGGCGGAAGAGGCCTACCGAGATCGGGATCCCGTGCCCGAGGCACAGAGACAAGAACCCGATTATGGTCCTCCACGAGTTCGGAGCCAACTGCGCCGGGACGAGCTGGTACTCGGCCAGTAGCTGGCTCACGAACTCGTGGGCGGGAAAATGCAGGCCAGCCCAAAGTGTCTCGCGGTAGACCGCGATCCGACCTGGGGGCGGCTGCGTCACCCTGTCCTCCGGCCCCGCAGTTTCGAGACGAAACCCGGGCTGGAAGAAGAACCGGGAGCGGATCAGCTCCAACTCCTCCCCCGACAGGCTCGATCCCACTTCCTCAGGACCCAAACCCATTCCCACAGAAGAACGAAATAAAAGTTAAAAAAAGCGGAAAATGGAAGCTGGGGAGGAGAAGAAAAGAGGAAACCCTAGTGAAAACAGGGTGAAAACCTACTGGACATCGCCGGAAATCGCTCCGGGCACCGACGGCAAGGTTCGGTTAAGAAAGGAAGCAAGGGAGAAAGGCAACGAAAATAAGAAGCAGCCAAACAAGACCTTTAGGGCAACCTCGAGGGGTTTATATAGACCCCCCTGACGGCCCAGATCGATGGGGTCGGTTCCCATCCCCCGATCGGGTTACGCCACGTGTCGACCTCGTAAGCCGAGGCACCGTATTCACTCCGGATTAATAAATCGGGTACGAAATCGAAGTGTTGTCCCGTCGGATCTCGGGGCCTCATCATGGGTCTGCAAAATCAAATCGTCTTGAGGAACGAGCGGACGCCGCCCCGCTCCCCTCATTTAATAAGATCTAGGACACGTGGAGCCTCGATGTGGCCTCCACCTCTCCGAAATTATGATCCAGTAACACGAAATCGGAAGCGTCCGACCTTGGGTCACGCCGCGTGTCCGTTTTAAACCCTGTAACGGCACACTCATTAATGAGCGAGAAGCCTCGATTACGGGATTGAGGCACCGCCTCGACGAGCTCGAGGACCCCCATCATTAATCCGCCGTAAGGCGATCCTGGCGATTCAAGAGACGCCACCTCCGCTTCAAGAAGCGTAATGATACGAGCTTCATCATAAGCTCACTGAATAAAGCAGCCTCGAGACGCCAAAGGGCGCGGGTTTCACCATGAAAGCTCCGAGAAGCGCAAGGGGGCGGACGAGACTCGCCCCCCAACCTCAGTGACAGACTTTACTTCCCACGTCCGAGCCTACAAGTCGCTCGAACTCGGAAGTCGGGGGGTAGTGTTGGGGGGAATAAGATTTTTTCCCAAATGACATAAATGCCCCTAAGAAGCCGTACAACTTCCGACCCCGGACGGCCGAAGTCGGCGTCCGACTTCGGAACGCCCGACCTCGAGACCTCCGACCTAAGAAAAACCCCGATGTTCGAGGTCTACTCTTGTCAGCCACCTACTACGGCCGTGTGCCTCAGAGGTCTGGCCGAGGACCATACCCTGACGCCCCTCTGGCATTTATTGCGCATGGTCGCTGTAACCCTCCGGCTTACTCCACAATAAATGCGGGTCTCCGGCTTACTCCACAATAAATGCGGGTCTCCGGCTTACTCCACAATAAATGCGGATCTCCGGCTTACTCCACAATAAATGCGGGTCTCCGGCTTACTCCACGATAAATGCGGATCTCCGGCTTACTCCACCATAAATGCGCATGGCTCCTGTCATCTACGGACTCTCAGCTCTCCACGGCAAATCAGCCCAGCAGAGTCTAGTCAACTATGATAAGTCTCCGATCTCGGCCATACCTCCGACACCAATGCAATAATTCGTCTGACAGCATGCTAGTTCGGGTTATACGACGCCCTCACCGCCGACATCAGAGCAATGATTCGCCTGGCCATGCGCCGACCTGAACAACATGCCGAGCCGTACTACGGCCTCGCCCTGTTACATCGCAGGTAAACCGACCCCCGCCTATAAAAGGGAGCCTTGGCCTCTCAGGAGGGGGTTGGAAGATTGATACACTCTACAGACATTATTTATCTCCCTTTCTACACTATTTGCCCCCTCCCTGACTTGAGCGTCGGAGGGCCGGCGCCGGAAAACCCGGCCACCGGTTCGTGTGCAGGCACCCGGACGGAGGACGCCGCCAACTGACGGATCACCGCTTCGCCACGAGGACCTGCCGCCCCTTCTTTCCGATCGCCCCAGACGGAGGACGCCGCTCGCCGACGGACCGCCGCCCCGCCGTGAGAACCCATCGCCGCTCCCTCTCCTCGACCGAAGACTGCCCCTGGGTCCAATTTCCAGCAACACTCCTGAATATCTATAGTGGCCTAAATGGTCTACATCGAATCTAGTGATCCTTCTGAATACTTGTAATGACCAAAGTATTCTACATCGAATGTAGTGATTTTTTTGAATACTCGTTGTGGCCAAAGTATTTTATATCGAGCTTGGTGATCTTTCTAAATACTCGTAGTGGCCAAAGTGTTATACATCGAGTCTGGTAATTTTTCTGAATACTCGTAATAGCCAAAGTGTTCCGCATCAAGTTTAGTGAACCCTTTAGATACTCGTAGTGGCCAAAGTGATTCATATCGAGTTTGGCGATCATTTTGTATACATGTAGTGGCCAAAATGGTTCACATCGAGTCCAGTGATCCTTCTGAATCAATATATAATGCGCAACTAAACATAATTGTATGTACAGCTAGTTGTGTACAAAATTCTTATCTCTAACAATGTTAAACTCAGATACAATACTTATTAGTCCACACTTAACATATATAATTAATTTAACACTGTATATAAATCCAACTCATGTTTCATAGCACGAGTTGGAGGCTTTTTCATGGACTTTTTAATAGACAAACTTATTGGGCTAGTTGCTAGCAACTTATTAGGGCTTTTTTAGATATAATTGCTTAACTCTAATAAGAGTTTTAATAGGTTTGCCTTGTACTTGCTATTAGGGTCATAATTTTGAAAGAGTGTAAGAGAGGTTACTTGACATGTATAAATTAATTGAGCCTAACTTTTAAAGGTCTTGGATTATAGGGATGACAATTTTTCTCAAATGTTATAGCTTTGTTGCATCCTTTTAAAAAGCTTTTTCATATTTCATTTTTCTCTATTTTTTTCTCTCTTTTCAATTGATTTGATATGTCTATTATATTATTTTGTAAATTTATTCGATCTTGAAATATTACGTTGAAAGTGTTTTCCTAATTGAGATGAGTAATTTGTTTCATTATTTTTAGAGGCTTGCTACAGTACTTTTTTTAAAAAAACAGAACTTATCCTAGCCTTCCCTTACGAATGATCATATTTGAAAAATTAACTTTTGCGGGTTTTATCCTTTGCCCCTTATCGGGGACGATATGCATTTGTGCCTCCTGCTAAGGCCCCCTGCCGCATCAACAACGTCGTGAAAGCAGCGTTACAACGGCGATAGTCCTTGAGATCGCAGCAGGTGGTAAAGACAATACAGACATCGGTGTAAAGGAAAAGGAATGTGGCGGCAGCCAGAAGGAGAAGAGATGGGAGAATGGTCATTGATGGATGGAGGTGAGTTATTGGTGGGCAAAGGAGGTGGTAAGAGTGAGGAGGAGGTAGGGGAGGAGGAGATCGGCAGAGAAAAGGAGTGGGGCAGCGGCGACGAGGAGGAAGAGGAGGGCAGTGAGGTGGTGGACAAGGAAAGATCATTGGCTGGAAAAGGTGGTGGAGGGGAAGACATAGTTAAGAGAGTCTAGGAGGAAGATGAGATTAAAGAGAATGGTGGGCAGCAATTATGATACGTGAGTGTTATCAAAATTACAGAACATAGCATCAATTGTTATCCTTATTTTTTAAAATTATGGTACTTGCAGCTTGTATTTGGGCTTTCCACCATCCATAATGAGCTACCATGAGGGAAATCAAATCCATTCATTTTGCCATGAACGTTGATAAAAAATTTTAAAAATTGTATTAGCAAATTCTTTATTTTTATAATGATGATCTTCTAGGACTATTATTGTCGCCGTGATGGAACACGCTTCTAATTTGAAGCTTTCTACGACTATTACGTGACGACACACATTTTGATGAAAAGCCCAAATCGGAGATAAACAGCTGCTTGCTTGGACGATGGACCTTCCTACGTGCATTATATTCAGACACATATCGGGTTTTTCGTACCGCTGTGTCCTACGCTGGCACTTAGAAGAGTTTAACACCCTTCCAAGTAACAACTTAAAATAAATGTACCTAAAATGTGACTATAAAAATGTAGTCGCAAAACTTGTCTCGCTGGCACGGCGTAAAAATAAAAAATAAAAATAATTCCATAAATATCTTTCTAAAAATTTAAATATATATAAATATCTTCTTAAAATTTATATTTATTTCTATATTTTTATAAAATATTATTTTTTACAAATATTCTTAATACAACCATTCCTCTAACACCATTAATAAAAAACTATATTTATTTTAATTAAAAATAAAATAAAATTTTAAAATTACTTTTTTGTTTAATCATCTTATAAATGTTTCTTTTTGTACGTTTATTCATTAAAAATATTTTAATTATTTTAATTTGAAACTATTAATTTTTTAACGGTGTCAGATGGCGTTGGTACATATACCCGAACAAATATAAAAAAAAATAAAATAACAAAATAAGTATTTTATAAGAATATATATGTAAATATTAATTTTGAAAAGATGTATTTGATATTTAGGAGGATTTTTGGTAAAGAGACCTAAAAAAATTAGCCAATACAAAAGGGGTCACGGAGGACGCAGCCACAACTCAAACGCACCTCCGCATGGGCGCCCTCCAACTCAACCGTTTCACGGGAACATCCTCGGCAACCACTGCTTTCTCACACCATCTTCGCTCCCCCAACCCCTTCCCCAATGACGTCGAAACCGTAACGGCAGCATCCAGTCTGCCTCCTATTTCACCCTCCAAAAACCAGTCTTTCTTCCGGCTCTTGACCCCTTCAGTACAGAACTTGGGGAGAAAGTTATAAACTTAGTTTATTTTATTCTTTTAGATCTTAGACCAAACTATATACCATTTGGAACGAGTCAGATCGGATTCAATCATATCGGTTCCATCATCAATCCAATATTAAAAATTTATTTGGTTTGTGAGAAAATAAAAATTATAGAAATATCTAAATAGAAAAATAAAATTTCACTATTTTATAAAAATAAAATTTATATAAAAAAATAGAAAAATTAAATTTCCATCTGTTAGAACTTGAGATAATTTTCTTAAAATATTTTTAAGCATTTAGATAGAATCAAAGAAGATGTTTTTTTATTAATGGTATAACAAATATTTTACATATTTTTTTAAAAAAATATATGCTTAACTAAATATAAGCTATTCTGAATATGCTATTTTTTTGTGATAAATTAAACATGTAGAAACTACTTTTCCATAGATTCTATATCTAAATATTAGCTTTAAAAAAAATTCTAGTGGGAAAAAGATATTTCTGTGGTTAAATAGTTTAAATAAATTTTTAACAAGCTATTTAAATTATTAGTTAATTTTTTAATTAGATTAAATAGGTTGTAAATAGGTTAAACGGATCGGGTCACCATCCGACCCGCTAAAGAAAATAGATGAAATGGGATAAAGAGAAAAATGTTATTAGCTTTTTTATTCGACGAATAAACCACCGCATCTTTCCTTGGTCTTCCCCGGGGAAGCCCCGAACCCGCTTCTCTCTTCTCCTCTCCCCTCCTTCGTCCCCACATTTCTATGTCCACCTCGCCCAGCCTTGCGGCCCCCATGGAGGACCAGCGCGAGATCGCCCTCTTACCGCCATCCCACGAACAGGTAATCGATCCATGTCCATGTTATTGTCTGTTGATTTCTTTAGATGGATCTGCGTTCTTGGAGGAATCGGTGTTTCAGATCTGTCGAGGTTTTTGATTTGGTTTTGGTCGGGGTTTTCTTGATTTCTTGGTGTTTTTGGGGTGATTTGAGGTTAGGTGGGTGATGATGCGAAGGGGATAGAAGGTGATGATTCGTGTGGATCGGCTGCTGATTTCGGGTTCTGTGCGATATGTTTGGAGAAGATTGTTCTTCAGGAGACGGCGCTTGTAAAAGGTTGCGAGCATTCTTACTGGTTTGTCTAAAAGAACTTCTCGTTTCTGGAAAAATTTTCGCTGGCTTTGTTAATTCTAGTATTGGGTTTGTGATGCTTGTAGCAGTATTTCCATCTAAATGCAAAAAGGGATTTTTTTTGGTTAAATTAGTTGATATTTTATTTTTAAATTGCTGCTATGGTTTGTGTTGGTTATGGATATGTGATAAATTTAAGCAGAAGGAACCCACTGATGTTTATGTGTTTGTATGTTTTAGAAGGATGTTTTTTGGTTAATTTTTGTAGTGGAGAATTAGATGGAGAAATATCGTTTTCCACGAGAAGGTAAATAAAAAAAAAATATCTACTTAAAGATTGGAATTATTGGTAGCGTAGATAAGATTTGGATTATGAAGAACGAAAAATTCACATTGGGGTGGATGAAAAGTGAAAATACTGTGTAAAAGGGTTTGATTGCCGAGTTCCATTTGCAAAATTATGGCATAGGTGTTATGAATATTTAGAAAGCCTTTTATGAATATTTTTATGATATAACAAAGTTGATATTAGGTTGGCTTGGCTGGCTCTTAAGAAAGAGATCATCTTTCAAATGACATCATCCAACTGTTCAAAAATCAAAACGGAACAAGCCATGCCAAAAATTGTACTCAAAGGGATATGTTGTTCTCAAGGTCATATGAGTTATTAGTTATAGAAGGTCGATTGCTTGATGCATATCTTGTTTAGTTGGCTTTCATTTAAAGCATATGAACTTTGATTTAGTTGCATATATGATAACTAAAGAGAATAGTGGTTGTACATACTCTCCCTTCTTAATTCATTCCAATGCACTCTTTTGTATGTGAAGAGCTGACTGAAACTTCCATTATATCCCTTATTTTCTTATTGCTGTCATCATAAAATCATCCGAATATAATCCTATATTTTTTTTTTCTTCATTTCCCGTTCCTTGCGTGACGAAAATATCACATTCCACCTTGATTTCTCTCCTTTTTTGTCCTCTCCCTTTCTAAATCATTTCAATGTACTCTCTTGTGAGTGAAGATCTAACTTAAGCTTTCTTTTTATCCCTTTCTCTCATTGCTGTCATCATAAAATTATCATAAGTTGGGCCTTTGTACTTGCTCATAATCTTCCCCCTTCCCTTTTTACTCATAAGCTTGATGATAATGTCACGTTCCAGATCATTATGTTCAAAAGTTTAGTAAGTTTAATAATCATTTTATACAAAGTCACTTCCAGTAAGTTTTGTCATAATTACATAGTACTTTTCCTTACATCTCAACCATCTAATAGTCTGTTAAAACAGATAAAATCATTTGAAGGCTTAAGGATTGACGAGTGGTTACTAATCACGAAAACTGTTTTGAGAGCTATGGGACAAAATATGGTAACAAATGCATGCTTGCACATATGCACATGCATGAAAACAACAGGGCATGCACGCACACATAAAACCAAACTCTTGTGTGAATAACATATTCACACACTTCTCCTTTTCTTTACCAGTTTGCCCTCATCTCCTATTGTGGTTGTGGAATTTGATAACGGATATTGCTACCCTGTCAGATATACCTTTTTTTTAAAAGTAAAGCTGGGGAGTCAGAGTTGGTGTTCTCCAATTAAGAAAAGAGAATTGTAGTTGACACTCTCCAAGAGTATGACCATTGAAAAAGAAGTCACATAATTCTGTATGTCTAATAATAGTTGTTATACACTAACATTAGAACTATGCATGTTCTGAAAGCTAGTATTTTTGGATGTCTGAGATGTTGAGTTTCCCAATGCTACTATTTTGAGTCCTGATCAGGTTTGCTCATGAGTTAAAGTTCTAAATTTTACTATGGCAACCATCCTGGCAAATTGCAGTTCAGGCATACATGTAATGCCAGTCAAGGCCAACCTTTGAAGGTGTATTATTATAACGTATTATGTTTGCAAAGCATGATTACTGAAGTTGAATTTATGCAACTACATATAGATTTATTGATCTCAACATGGAAGGCATATCTTGGGATAAGTCCTTCAATTGCATGTGATGCTAATGTTATGATGGCCATCGTTTGCATTGAGCAGTGTGACATGTATCTTGAGATGGGCAACGTACAATCAGAAGCCTTCTTGCCCTCAGTGCAAGCATCCATTTGAGTCCCTCCATGTTCACCGCTCACTTGATGGCTGGTAATACCACTTTTGCATGTTTCCTTTTGAGAAAGTGTGGTCACCGAACTTGAATTTATGCTAATGCTGTAACATTATTTCTTCACTCAGTATTCATGACTATATGTTTGAGGAGAGTGTTTGCCTTCTCCTTCGAGCTACTTGGTTTGTGCCTCTGACAGTACAGACCCAAGAAGAGGCATCTGCGGAGCCTCATGACTATGCCCAGTATTATGATGATCAAGATGATGATGATGATGAGATAGATGAATCTTACTATATTGGTGGCTCGTCAAGTATTCGTATTGGTAACAGGAGGTGGGGTGACAATGGTTATGTGAGGGCAGGAAGGAAGGAAGCACGACCTGTCAATCGACAATTTTTGGATGACTCTGGTGCCGGTCCATCCCAGTGCCCCAAGAAGAAGGAGCCATCTAAAGATGCAACAGGTCGACGCGCAAAAAGGGCGCTGAAGCGAGAAGCTGCAGACAAAGCAGCTGCAGCCAAGCACCAGCAGCACTTGCAGAGGTTGGGTTGCAAGTGATCTTCTACCTCAAGAATTAATCATGCAGCCTTTCTTTGTAAGATGGCAACTCAGCTGCATTTGTACAGTATGTTAACCTTCTAAATTCAGCATAAAGTGTTGTGACAGTGGTCACCATATGCAAGTAAGCATCTTCACATCACAGATGCTACTTCTGTTAGGATTTAAAATGTTACTTCTGTAATTTTATCCTGGTTCATGATATCATTGCCTATACCCATTTAACAAGTGGATGTGCTTCTTCTTGGTGGTTTCTGATCTTTGATGACATGATGAGGATCGTGCATTTGATGATAGTCAGGTCTCTATGGCCAATGTATCATAAGATTATATGAAGAATGCCGTGGCAGTCTTGCTCGTATGTTTTAAGTCAAAGACACCTTTATATGAATTTAATCTGCTAAGCACAGCAAGAGAGGCATTTGAGCCAAGGGGAATATATATATATGTATATATATGCACGCACGCACGAACACACACACACACACACACATGCATACAGAGGAGGGGGGGGGGGGGGGAGATAGAGAGAGACTTGTGTGGCTGTATCATTCTTTGCATATACATGTGGTTTTCTGGACTACAACCAATTCTTTTCTTTTTTTCCACTGAAGAATCCTAAAATTGGCTATGCATGGTAGCATTAACTATCTTCTCTATTGTCTGGCTAATGTGATTGTGGGTGAGACAAATGTCTCAAGTTGCAGCTCTCAGGATCACCTTCTCTGAGATCATAGAGATAAAGATTTCTCACTTCATACAGTCGTTCGGTATGTCTCTCTGTGAAACCTGACAAAAGTTTTCATGAGAACAAGTTATCAAGGCGAAATAACGGGTAGAGTTGTTGATCTATATTGGGAGCTTTGCGACCCGGAAATTGGCCACTTAGTTCAACATTCTCATTTTTCTATATGCATGTTCGATGATGAAGTGGGGCAGAACCACGCACAAATGGCAGCTGTTTACCAAGTTAGGCTCCAAGTTGTCATCCAAGAACAGCTTATGCAGTACAGGTCTTGCAGTTTGCATTGTTTTATATGTGTTTTGATGTTTCAGGGAACTCATCATGCATTAATCTACGGCATGGGTTCCATGCATTAAATCTGCAGTTCTGGAGTAGCTGTTTCCTCCAGGAACTCAGGACATTATTTCAGCCAGGATTTTGACAGATCTGAGATGGAACATGATTTGGAACTCCATTCCATGTTATCTCAATGTCTGCTAATGAGTGAATCTTTCTGGTATTCATACAACATTCGATGCTATAGCAATGGAGTGAAAAAAACTTTTGCTATGGTGATGGGCTGAAGGGAAACTTTCTCCACTTTCTTCTAGGAATATGATAACCATTTCTAAATATCAAATATTGCAAAACATTTCATCTAGTCTTACAGATTTTGTTACTATATAGATGAAGTAAATATCCATGTCATCATACATTTAATTCACTGAAGGGTAATAGCCAGCACAAAAAATGGAAAACACCGACTATCAACTGGTTAATGATGAAGGACCAACCGACCATAGAAAGGACATAAAAACAACAAATTTTTCATAAGCAGCAAAGAGTAACTATTTTCCCTTGTATAATGGATAAATAATTTATTTTTATATTTTGTTATCTCAATAATTCTATGCGCTTTGAAGTCTGAAAAGTTGGACTAGAATATGTACAACTTTTTTATCTATCAAGTATAATATGTTAACTTGCACCTAATCTACCGCACATCAAATTGATGCTTGTTTTTTATCGTTTTTTTTTTTTTTTTTTTTGGATCCCATACCAATGTGTCTTTGGTAGTTTGAGTTGAAGTGTTGATGAGCGAAAAGGATGTCTTTGGCTTTGATCAAACCATATGATTCCTTCACTTTTACATTTTATTGCATTGGGTTTTTTATGGCAATTTAATTTTCAATTCTATAATAACCCAGGACCTCACAACGTTTAATCGATATGGGATTAAAGATACGCCCGCACGGATCTCCTCACATACTTTCTCCATTCAAGCCTTGACGTTCAACTCAGAGTAAGGGATTAAATCCATTCAAATCTAATCACAAGCACCACAATTGGCTTATGATTAGCTTTCATAAACCTGTGCTAGAGTGTCCTCTAGTTCACATAAGCTATGAGTCGAATTCGCTCTAATACCATTTATAACAATTTAGAATCTCGTCCAAAAAAATTAGTTATCTATCCAACAAATAACTGATATAGGACTAAACACATGCCCGTATGAGTCCTCACTTATTTCCACCAATCGATTAAAGTTTTCACGTGTCATCATATGATATATATCAAGATCACAAATAATAAAATAAAATTTAACTTAACTATATCATCATATCATAATAAATTAAGAATTTTATAATATACGACAAACGTACTAATCAAAAATAAAACTAGCTGAAGTACAATCTCACAGCTTATCCTCTCTATCACTATCTATAAATTTTTTCTTAGTGAATTGGACTGTGTGAAAAAAATAGAGAGCTATGAAATGATATTGAATTTAGTAGCTGGTTGGCCGGGTACGGGTACGGGTGGGGATACCCGGAATCAAAACAACTCCGATTGCATTCAAAATTTTGCCAGCCACCCGCAATGGCTCTCAACAATCAAAATCCTCAACCCGCGTACGGCACCTCAAAATCCGAATTATTTTCTGATACTTTCCTCCATCCCGTCTTCTAAAACTTGTGCTCTTTCTTTTCTTGAGAAGGAAGGAGGCGATGGACACGGCGTCGGATGCCGCGCGGCAGCCGGGTCCCAGCGAGACCACCCCCCGACCAAGTCCAGGCCTTGCTCGAGGTCCATTCCCCTCGCTCTTTTGCTGCACTTTTCGTAACCCTTTCTCTCTGAGGCATTTTCTCAAACAAGTGACATGCAATTTGGGATTCTCCTATTCTGCTTTCTTTAGCCTTCTTCTGTAGTACTGAAATCAAATGAATGGGAATTCCTTATTCAGGAAAGGTTGTCTGGCAGGAGGCTCTGGGTTTATGCAAGAAAGGTTGGCATGGGAATTCCTCATGCTTGGTTGAGCTAGGACTACTCTGTTAGATTATTTCGCATTTCCGTTACTGGTGTACCCTAATGTTTAGTGGGTGGCAATGGATCCTTCTATAGGAAAGAATCTATATGGAGTTGGTTACTTAAGAGTGTTTGCTCCTAGAATGGAAGTGGATTCTTTCTTCATCTTATAATCCTGTTCTCTTTTAAAAGAAGAAATATGGAAGGCTCAGTATCTATGCTATTGCATGCATAGCTTTCTCTGATGGAAATGGCGTATAAATTTGAAGATCATTAGCATGCAGCACCCGAAAGCTGCTTTCTTTTCTTTCTCTTTTTTTGTGGATCAAATTTATCTCTGGTACCAATTGATGTCAGTGTTAAACACTGTATATTTTTAGGATTGGTAATCAGAAGGGTGAAGATAATGTACCTGTTGCGGGCCTTCCGATCCGACAACAGCACAGTCCCAACCAACTGACGACAGAGAACGGCCCGCATCCCCCACGAGGTATTGTCTGCTCTCGGACTCCGGCCCGCGCGTCCAGCGCTATGGGGGGAATTTTTTTTGGCCCGCGCGTCCAGCGCTGACGGAGGGATACCTGCACGGTTTTGCCCTTCAAAAGGCGCCTCGTGAAGAAAGAGGTTTTCCCTCCTTATAAGGCGCAGAACTTTCCGCTGCCTAGTCGGTATGGGACTAAATTCGGGCCCTTCCCACATCATTGCCCCCCCAGCGGGAAGATCCTGTGCCGGTTTTACCCGTGATAGCCCCCCAGGCCCAGAGAGAGTTTCTATGTGCGGGCGAACCCTCCTTCTAACGCCATCTGTTGCGGGTCTTCCGACCCGACAACAACACAGTCCCAACCAACTGATGACAGAGAACGGCCCGCGTCCCCCACGAGGTATTGTCCGCTCTGGGACTCCGGCCCGCGCGTCCAGCGCTACGGGGAGAATTTTTTCCGGCCCGCGCGTCCAGCGCTACGGAGGAAATTTTTTCCGGCCCACGCGTTCAGCGTTGGCGGGGGGATACCCGCACGGTTTTGCCCTTCAAAAGTCGCCTCGTGAGAAAAGAGGTTTTTCCTCCTTATAAGGCGCAGACCTTTCCGCTGCCTAGTCGGTATGGGACTAAATTCAGGCCCTTCCCACATCAGTATCCAATGTACTGAACAAAATCATTTGGTTTCATTTGGTTTTGTGGGAGGTCCATCTATTGCCTTAAGTTACCTTGATCCGAAATTTTGAGACAGCTTTTAGAAGGTTGGCATCAAGTTGATAGCTAATCGTTTTTCTCAATCCAGTGCTTTAGTACTGGTATGCTCAAAAAGAAAAAAAAATGTTTACTTAATCCTTCCATGGAGTCTTCTCTACTTAATGTTTTGCTTCACGACAAATGCTAGGTTGATGCAAAAAGTAGTTTTGATAATGATGAAGCTAAAATATCTTCACTTTTTATTACACTAAAAGGTTAGAAAATGTATTTTTGCTTCTTTTACTTCAACTTCTACTCTCTCTCTATCACATACTCTTCCTCTCTTTTTTCCAGTTCATATAACTTCATTTTCCATTGCCTATATATATTTCAAAAAACATTGAGTGAGTGAAGAAGTTTTGAGCATTTATTATGTTTTGTGAATTTGCCACTCAGCATTTGCATACTACAATTTTTAGCTATTTTCAAATGGGACAAATGTTTATTTAATTGTTTGGATATCATCATTTTTTGTTTCAGGCTGCTAGATATGATGACATTGAAGATGTGGCAAGCTTATCTTCCACAAGTGTTTCTCTTAACTCCAGAGATTCTCAAGGACGAACAGGTTAGATCTTCAAATTGTTTCAACTGAAATTTATCTTAGTTTGTTGGTAACCATTAAATCCATCAAATTTGTTTTTAAGTTTCGTACTACTACTACTACTACTATTTATCTTATGCTTCATGGAAAGGAATGTAGGGCATCTTTGATAGATGTGGACTTTTATGCAAAACTGGAAGTCAAAAAGGCATACTGAATTCCAATCAATAGGTGTTTGTGGGACTTGGACTTCTAGAGCTCCCAAAGTGAAAGTCTAACTTTATGATTTCAATATTGTTGATAAAGGCAACCTGAAAAAGTAAGTATATTAAGCAGTTTTATGAGCTCAACTATGTTGCTGATCTTTGAGTTTAACCCTTTTTTCTTTTCTTAGTAAAAAGTTGTTGTCTGAAGGATACAATATCGATTTATTTGTAAATTTATAATATATCATGAACAATTTAGATTCACTTATTAAATGGAAATTACAGATCATGAATATGAGTAATTATACTACATGATGGCCGCTTTTTAGCAAATGAAGAAAAACATCAATTGATATGGTTCTAGTTGGATTTGCTGGCTTCTACTAAATTGGCGATAATCTGGATAGCATTTTGACACCTACAATATAATATTGGATTCAGGTGACTTGTCTTGAGCTATAAATTCTCGTAGCAAACTTTTATAGTAGGTGAAGTGTGTAGGAAAATACTAGGTAACAGGACTATGTTGTAAGTCTTCATTACAAGACATGAATCTAAAATCCATTATGAAGGCTAAATTATCTGAAAGTTGTTCTATTCTATTACTCTCTTTAGGCAATCTCCTTTATGTTAGATTGCTACCTGAAAAATGAAGCCCATGAATCTCAGCTGACCACCTAATCAGCAAGCATTTGTAAGCCTTAGGGCTCTGAAAGTAGGATCCAAGGAAGAGTGAGGATTGTTGAGAGTTGACCTTTGGCCAATATCCATTGTTTAACTTGGTGTCAACTTTCTCGCCAAGGCATCAGTGGGAACGAGAGGGGCTCATTATGAAACCTGCAGATCATGTTGCTTATAAGGGGACGTACCTTGTTGGCACTTGCACAATTTAAGCTCATATAACTAGGACCTGACCATCAAGATTTTCTTAATTTTTTCATGTATAAATGAATAGGGGAAAGAGCACAACTGCACTGATTATGACTCATAGAGCATTTTTTTCTTAAAAAACAAAAAGACTCATGGTGCCACTAAAAACAAGAAAATTGACAATTTCATTTTGCGACTTGATTAAATTAATCATACTTATTGTTTCCACATAGAGTAAACATGAATGAATAATAAGTTGGTGAAAGGAAAAATGGTGTGATTTGATACCTATATTTCTGCCTTACTTAGGCAGTTTTTTGTATATTGTTCAGATCTTGGGTTTTCAACATCAGATCCTCCTTATTGTGCTGGTTTGCATGGTGCATCTCACTAGTCTCTTAGATCAAAATCAAAACAAGGTTCGCTAAATTGCTCCTAAAATGAATCAAATTAGAATAAGAAAATCCTAGTTGTCAAAAAAATGGTCTTATGCCAATGTTGCTTGGCCAAGTTACAATACTGACTAGGTTTTCAGTTCTCTAGATTATGCCATGATCCGTATAACATCTCTATCTTATACTACTTGTGTACAATCTCTAAAGCTCTATTCAATATGGTTTCCATTTGATTTTCAAGGTCCCTAATGATATCTCTGGTAATGCACATGCTTCTTAGTTATGTCATCCAAGAACTTATGTGAGATCACCAATATCATATTTTATTTATCATTTTGCTCATATTACTTGATTGTTAAAATGTTAATCCTTGTTGAATTCTATTTCTTTAAAAAGCTGTTATTCAGTAATTTATTTTACTTTTGTTTACTTTCAGTTCTTCATATGGCTGCTGCTAATGGGCATCTAGATATTGTGGAGTATCTTATAAATAATGGAGTGGTGAGGAGGCAATTGTATAAGAACATTTTGCTACCAAATTACTATAATAAACTGATGCGGTTGTTCTATCGGATCGCATCATAAACAGATCAATTACAAAGATCTCTTCTATAATCATTATTTTCAGAAAGCTAATGGTCACCTTTGAACAATCTGTTTTGATGATTTTATGCAATTTTGAATATACTCTCTTTTCATGTCTTGCGGTCAAAATGTTGCACTCTGTATTGAGCATGATTTTTCCTTCTTAAATAGAACGCTTCAGTTGTTTTTGGAGATTCTCTGAAATCAACATCATAATTATGGCAGTAGTTACCGCTCAGCAGATTGTGTTTTGTTAAATTTGAATTCAATAATGTTTAGCTGTATTTTTATTTTGTGCAACCAATACAGAAGTTAAAGAATTCCTTATGATGGACATTTGTGTAAACCAGGAGTTGCTGATCCTATATTTCAGCACATAGGACAAATGATCATGAGAGTTGAAATGCAAAAGTTATTAGATGCAACAAAAATCATTTCAAATGTTGAAAGTAAGATTTATCTGTTTTGTTTAGTGACACTAGGTTGATGCGTTCTCCTCAATGTTTTTGTTTATTGAAATGCATAAAGTCTAGTCAATTAGCATTGAGAAATTAATTTCTAGTTAGAGATTAATACAATGATTCCAATCCTGTGGATGTGGGCAACACGATTTTGGGTAGAATGGGGCACGCCATGTCCCAACACTCAGAATGGTGAATGTCCTATCCTGGTGCTGTCCCATCCCAACACTCAGAATGGTAGGACACCCTGCCATCCCACCAGGACTTAAATCTTTGGATTAAATTATATTATGTTAATATCCAATTAGATAAGGAATAAGCGTCAATCAGTACAAATTTCATTTACTTTGAGGATTTCATTTCATTTATGACTAGCAGAGGGTCAGCCATGTCATCACTCCATATAAGAAAATGGCTTCATGTAGAGCAAGATCTGAAAGACATCTATGCACAGCTCCTTGGTATTTGGTGGTGCATATCTTACGTATTAAACCATTTAGTTCATCAAAGGTTCTCTGATGACCAACACTGTGAGGATGTTGACTAATTGTCAAGAATATTGGTACAACGGACCAAATTAACAAAGGAAGATTTTATATGGACTTGAGAAGGCTCTGCACTAGAACCAAGAGATTTAAGGAGATCAAGCATTGTGGAGTAGGAGGTTGTAGATAGGTTAGCGGAACCGTCCCAAACCGGACAGTACCGGTGGCTCATCGGTACGATTCTGGCAACGGAAACGAGACCCGTTGCCAAAGCCAGAGAAGGAGAAGGAAAGAAAGAACAAGCGGGGGAGGGAGGGAGAGGGAGGGCTGCAGGGGGCCTGCGGAGGCTGCGGCAGGTGAGGCCGCTGCCGGACCCTTGTTTCATTCGAAACAAGGAAACCGGTTGCGGCCTCACCTGCTATAGCCTCCGCCGGCCCCCCGCGACCCTCCGCCGGCGTCCGCCACCCTCTTCCAACCGCTCTCCCTCTCTCTCTCTCTTTTCCTCTCTTCCACAATACCATGCCCTCGTCGGTACAGGCCCAGCACGGCCTGTATCGACTCATGCCGCCGAAAAATCGGTACGGTGCCCGGTACCGGTTTCTTCGATCTTGCTTCCAATTGAACCAAGCTATTCATGTATAGCTCAGGCCCAGAGGAGCAGGAACAAAACATTGTACTTGGCTTGTTTGGTATATAGGAAGTGAGGATAATTTGTCTTATATTTCATGTTTAAAATCTTGTACTCGAATTTCTCTAGCCTTTTGCTTCCCCCCATCTCTTAGTCTTGTCTCAACTTGCCCATAATTAGAGATTGTCCTTGCCAGCACACAACACCACCAGAGATCATCTCCCCAATTCCTGTCACCCTGCCATCTCCCCTATTGGCCTTCTGCCTTCTCTGCTTCTCATGCTCGCCTCACTGCATCATTGGATAATGTGCTTGCCCCATTGCTGGAGTCATCCCCCTAATCCCACTAGCTCCAATGTCAAACGCTTTAAGCCCAGGACTGCTACTTGCCCCTGCTTCATGACACTTGGGAATTTTCTACTGATGTACTGCTCTACAGGGCTGGAGACTATGCTGGAGATTGTTCTCGAGGGTACTCCCATCTACACTGCACATTTCTGTTTTATATCTCCTTATCCACCTCTTTCTAACACAAAGTTTTTCTTTCTGCTTTAACGAACTTATTTAGTTTTTTAAAAAAAAGTCTACTGGAGATCGACTCTTTTGGCAAGTCAAACTTGATTCAAGTTCGACCTTGCCTTGATCACAAATGATGAATCATGCCAAGCTTGAGCACATATGCTTCAGCTCAGTCAATCTTGAGATGAGTTTGAACATCAATTAGCTTGACTTAGCCAAGCCTGACCAGGTCAGTCATCTCAGCTTGTTTGCACCATACTTACAGATGATGTGTTATGCAAGATTAGTACAAAAAACTTCTAACTGAAATCTAATAATGCTCAAGGAATTGGTAAACCAACATGACACTTCAATGATAAAAGAAAATCATGAAAAATATGCAATTAGTTTACGAGTATCTCAAACTATTGCAAGCTGTTATCGGTAGTGTCTTTTCTTTGAGAAACTTGGAGGCGCTCCTGTGAACTCTTAGTCAAGGGAAACGAATGAACTTTAGGTGGTCGAGACTTTGATCCAGAGAGGAGCTAGCGTAAGTGTTCTGAACAGGTATTCCTACCTTATTTCTTTTATAGATATATTTATTTGACCATTTAGGATGTTGGCTATGAATAAATTATGTTCTCCACCCTTACTTGATTGCTTGCTGCTGTGATCATTCTCCAACCATGAGCAGACTCCAGTGGATGAAGCGGTAAGCAGGGGAAAGATGGAGGTGGTTGATGCAATCAATGCTGCAGTAGCCCAAGCTGAACTTAATGGTGTTAGTGTTTCTTAACAAGGGAGCTAAACTCTGTCTTTCGCTCGTAAAAGGATTGCTTGCCTTCTGGGTGGTGAGGATGTTTACATGAACCCAATTATAGCCTGTAGGATGATGCTTCCATCGGACATCATCGTCAAATCCACAGTCGATGGTCATACATCAGTACACGGACAAGAAATCGATATGTATGGTAAACCAGTCGAGGAACTTGTATGTGTGATATAAGAAGTTTGATTACCCCATTGCCTCTGGAAGATGACCATGATGCAAGATGACCATGATGCAGTCTGCAGTAAAATAAAATTTATCAGTTTTCTGCAGGTTTATTGTGTATTCCAATCCAAATTCCCTTTATACTTCCCCTATCTACCAGACTTTCTGCTGGTACATGCACATTATACATTTGTCTGAAACAGAAAGCATATACAAAGTGTATTGGAGGAGTAGCTCTAGGCACTTGTTTGATGTTTTTTTTATTTAGTTATTAGACCTCAACTAGGTTTTGGAGCTTGTTCCTTTTGAATTTGTTGGTATGTTAGCAAAAAGGTACAGCAGGAACAGTGGCTACTTTCCATGGAAAGTCCAAGTTCCAATGATGCTAGGACTTGTGAACTTAATCCCTTATGATGCGGGACAAAATGGTTGTAGGTGAATTATTTACTCGGAGTTATTGGCACCTTACATAGGGATCTAAACCAAGTATATTCTTTTTCATGAGTGCTAGTCTACCTCCTCTTTCCTACAATGTGATCATCCCATAGTTGGGGCCTACCTTCTAGATGAAATAATTCAGCAGACAGGGCATATATGATCTATGCTATGAAAACCTAGTATCACTTTACCTGATCCTATTGTATTTGGAGATGTCACATTCACCTGATACTTCTACAAGACCCAAAGGACTAGCAATGTTAGTTCTAGCTGTTTTTGTCTTTTGGAGAGCATTTGCAGAACCACCGAGTTGGTTGTGCCATCTGAACCACCATGACTCAGTCGGACCATATGGTCCATGTACCGTATACTGGATGAAATTTGGGTTGACCCGCATTTGGAATCGGACGAGCATATTTATATATCTGCAATGTCTTCCAAACTGACCCGAACCATCCGGTTGGGGGCATATGTACAATTTGTCAATTAGGTTTGGGATTCGATGCGAACTAGTCGGAAGGGTTCGAATTGGTTCAAGAGTTTTATCAGCTCAATTATCTTTGAACATCTCCTCCCTAGTTTCTCACTCAATCGGTGTCCATGGAAGTATACATTGTAAGCTATTTGTAGCACCATTCATTACTTATTGTTTACTCGAAATGGAACATAAAGATTTATTAGCTCGGAGAGGACCACCGATGTAGGGTTTTTTCAATATTAAAGTTGATAGCTATTTTCATATGATAAGGAGAAAAGGTGAGGTTAAATTTGATGAAAGCTGTTAATGACGAAGGATATGGAAGAACTTACAATTATATTAAAAGTGGCCCTCAACATGATCAAGTGACTTTTGAAAATTTCGAAAGTAGAACTAGTTGGAGCAAGATTTGATGATTATGGTTTCTTTCTTCAAGCTTAGGCATCATCAGAGATGAGTAGTAATCAATCTTAGTCGATCAACTACTTAAGAAAATAGGAGAAAAATTAATTGCCACATCCACAACATTATTTGTAGTTGGATGTTCCTTCCAAGAGAAAATGATGGGATGGCACTTTTATAGGTTGAACTTGGAGCCTCTCTCCCCACAATATGCCCTACGGAGAGGTGCCAACCAGTAAAGACAAGAAGCTGACATAACCCTCTTGCTAGGACTTAGCAACAGTTGAATTCAATTCACGCTTCATACTAAGTTTAGGATTCATGGCTTACATCTCTTGTCACAATACCTCTATTTTCGTTTTTAATCATGAGTTTGATTTTGGTCAAGATAGGTTTCTAAAAAATATCAGCTTTAGTTATACCAGTGTATGAAAAAAATTTATCAGCTAGTACATATTTATATATAGGTTGATGTATTAACTTTTTGATTATCTGTCATTAGTTTTTACTTGTTAAATATTAATATCTATTTCTAGAACCTCAGTTCTCATAAAATTAAAAAATCAAAAACCATATTAATGTTGTTTTTAAATAGGAGACATTTTGCAAAAAATAGAATCATGCAGCGCATATTAGGCATCATTGTTTATTTTTGGTGTTCTTGTTTCCCTATAAATTCGTGAAATATCATGTGAAGATTGACATTTAAGATAGCATTTGCACAAAACTTTTGCTCTTTCGCGATTGTATTTTTCACTTTTTTTTAAAAGTGATAAATCATTTACTTCCCAAGAAGAAAAGTGTGGATCAACTTGTACTCTATGTGCATTAATTATCAATATTTGGTTATCAACTAAGTTAAATGTGCACATTCATCTAAGAGTGCAGACATAATGGTTCCATAAAGTCCATAACAAATCATTTTTTTGTAAAGATAAATAAATGTGACACTTTTTAAGAATGAAACAAAAGTTTCTCTATAGAATCTCCTTTTCTAAGTATATAGGCTGATAATTTGATGTGGTCTTGTCTTAAGAATATCTCGGTCCTTTCGATATTTCACTGTTTTCCTAATAAATCTTTCGATTATCTGAAACTCACCCACCAGATGGCTGAGATATCATGTTTCAAAAAGGACTTTCGAAACGATGAATTAGTAAATATGTAATGGAGCTATATGTAAGATCTGATTTTATTCTTTTTTCTCTTGGATAATTGACCCTTATTCAGCTAGTACAAAAACTAGCAACCTATCACTGCCCAAGCTGCAATGAGCTAAGAAACCATTGAAGATGAAGCCAAGCTTAAACCATAATCTCTCAACTATAAAATTTTCGTAGTTCAGCATCGATCCAAAATATACAATAACTAATAGAGCTCCAAGCATAAATACACCTACTAAACACAAGACAACGCAAGAACCTATTCAAAAGAAAAAAAAAAAAGCAACTTCTTTCAATTTATACCTCTGTTACCTTTCTTCATGAGCACCCCATTTACCCCCAGTGAACACCTTTAAGCTGCAGCTTTTCAGACTCTATCATTGCTTTTTTATTATTTGTTTCAAAGAAGAGGTGAAGAGATTTTGGGCCCCATCCAATTCATTGAGATAATAAATCGGATATATTGCACACTAGACTCAAACCCAAATGACTGACTCCAACCTAAGGACACTTCATATTTGCTTGTATCAAAGGGAGGTGGTGCATCATCTGCCGATATCCTCTTAACCATTCGATTCTTTATACAAGTCTAAATTCATGACCTCGACTATCGCATTCTCTTGCACTCTCTTCAATATCAGCACATATCATGCAAAGCATGCAAAGTTTCATTGAAAAAGTACTGCTAAGGTCGATCCCGTAGAAGTACTCAAATTAGGTCAGTGACTGATCTCTCTTTGAGTGCAGTTTGAACTATCGATTTATGTGACCTAAAAACAATGGTATCTCCAATTATAGCCTATCTAGAATGTAAAATATATCTCTTCTCACCATCTCCATAGCGTGTGAGATAAATGTATGCATTTCGATTAAGGTCATATTCTATGGTTACGATTACCACTATAACTGGTCTCAATTGCCACCAATCACAAGTAAAAAATCAACTTCCACCGGAGCAGCTGGAGCTTGTAATTTGATGGCTTAGTGGCCCTTCTAATGATGCCATCTAACACTATATAATTCTAAGACAAGAAGAGGATATGGTGAGAGAGAAAGAAAGGGAGAGGGCGAGGGGATGAGCCGCAAAAGGGGAGCAGTTGGCGGACAAAGCAACGGGGAGCGGAACCCACCCTCCAAAGTCTGTTCGCTATCCCAAGAACAAAAGAGACTCCTTGTAGTGTTGTGTTCCCCCATCAACAATGACTTATTAATCCGTTTAACACTATAAACTCCATCACTTGCCTCCCCTTCTAATCACATCGCCATCTTCTCGGTCCCATTCTTGGTGTGGTCGTCTTCCGAATGATCATTAAACCCACCTTCATTATTCTCTCCTCTCTTTTTTTTTGAACCTTAATAACATGCCATTATGGCATAACACAATAACATTTTGTTGGAATAATCCACCATTTATTAATCAAACTAAAGCCAAATATTGATGCCAAGAATTAATCAATAGGTAGGTTTTACTTGTCGAGTTTGGATCCTATCCGGTCTTCCGATCACCATCATTCGTAATCGATAATATAGTCCGCGATCAAACGGGTTAGCCACTTAATTACAGGCCATCTTGTTGAGCATGAATGATCGTACTAGATTAATTGGCCATTTCTAATGCAATCGAGGACGGAAGAGGATCCGAACTCTTTACATGTCTTCTTGATGGTGGAATTCTATCTATATGGCCACATTCAGCAAGTAGCCATGGTGGTTAGCTAATAAAATGGATAGGGTTGTGGGGAAATCGCACATTTCAAGGGACCGGCATGTACACGTAACAAGTGTGGAGAAGCTGATATACTGAGGGTACGTTTGATTAGAGGGAATTGGACTCTGAAATGAGAATGATAATGAATAACTCCAATTTTATCTATTCAGTTGGAGCGAGTTCCGATTCTGATTACTCAAAATTTCTCAAAATTCAATCTGAACTCTTGCCTAGTACTTAAATTTCATTCCGATTACGATTTTAATTTCAATTACGAACCAAACATATCAAAAAATATGACCATTCTGATTTAAATTCTAGTTGCAAACCAAAAGCGCCATGAGTTATTTTAGCGTATGAGCATTCAATTGTGGGGCCTGACATTATTTTCCCAAGTTGTTGTGTATATTTTAGTACAATGGCTTAAAGGTGGCATGTAGATGATGGCCGTGGCATGGGTGGGTAAAGGTGGTGGAAGCGCACTTTTCTTCCGTTATAGGAATTAAGAAATGAATTGGAAGTATCCAACATTATTTTTGATTATAAGGTTGAAAGGTGCAATAATCTTGTCCCCTCCCATATCCAATGTAACTCTTATCCCTACACAATGACCAAGTGTTAGCACTTGATTCCTGATTCCTAATTCAATGGAAACAATGATGATTAGCAATTGAGCAAGGTCATGCACGAGTGATGCTATCTTGGAAATGTCTAGGTTCAAATCCTATCTTCACTATATTTCATGATTTTAAATTAACTTCGCATGTCATTCTTCTTAAAGAAAAAGTTTAATATATGCTTTTCTTGCATCTTTACATAAAGCAAGATGAGATTCTCACATTATATTTTTTCTTAAGTGTTTGTACTTTTGATTATGATTGTTAGCCTACTTGTGCTGGGGGCTAAATGTTCACGTGGATAGCCTACACCACAATTTTACACAAGGTGACATTCACCAAGAGCTTCTTTTATATATAGAGCAATGGCAAATATGTTTTTTTTTTTTTTTTTTTTGCAATAATCCCTTTTACTTTTCGATCAGAGTATTTTAATTTGTGAATCGAAAATTGACAACTCCAAGATTACTTTCATGCAAGATGTTACGATTTTTTTTTTTTAATCTATTTTGCTTAGCCGAAAACCCAACAATTGTGTGAATCCTCTGCAATCTCAGTTTTATGAAATTCATGGAAATGATGCATGTTGCATATTGTTATTTATTGTGCAATTTTGACCTCATTAGATTTTCCAAGGTGATTGTACAATTTTTTTGTCATTGCCTTATCAAGATATGTTCCAATTCTAAAGTTATTAGTTATTTTAACTAACTAGTCTTTGTTTTCTAAGGTACCAACTAATTAAGCTAATAAAGTCTTTGATGTTTGTACCAACTTGGGATGAAATCCTACTTTTATGAGGTTCATGGGGGTAGGGTACTTAGAGAAGGGCTATCCCCAATTATCTACTCCATTCTTTGAACCTCTTCTTTCTTTAAAAACAAATAAAAACACTATTCTTTCTTTTATATTAGAAAAAAGACCATGTTTTTTAAATAAAGTATGAGAGTATGAGACACTCCAAACTCAAAAACTGATTGCCCAGCATCTAAACCATTGGGCATTTTGTAAGGCAAGAAGAAGGAGGCATGTAAAGATTAGCACATATCAATCTTCTTTAGAACATAAGTGCATCTACATGTTATGGGCATCATGAAAAGAATCAATCTTGTTGTAAGGAAAGTAGAATCAAAGATATCATAGAAATGAAGCTCATTCTTGAGTCCTGTAGAACGGCATATAATGCAATCTAAAATATCTTATCAATTTCCTTTGATATAGAATTCATTTTTGAGAAAATATTTGGTATAGAATTTATGAAGAGAAAAACTACAAATATCCTTAGATTAGATGACTAGATGAAAGAAGCATTTTTGTACAAAATTAGTAAAAGAAATTGAAAGATATGATCTGTAACATAAATGTAATTCTTCCAGGAGTATACAAGCACTTCCAAAAAAAAAAATGCATTTTTAGGCATTTCATGTTGACCATGATCAGTGAGATAGCATGGATAAATACCTACTATTCTTTGAGACATCGATGTCCTCTATCCTTATAACAACTCAGGACTCCACCCAAAATGGCTAGCCGGAAGGTATTTTTTGGGTTCCTTAGTTCTGTATAAGTACCTAAGATCTCCTCGGTGACTAATCGATGTGGGACCAAATACACGCCCGCACGGATCCTCACATACTTCTCCGTTTAAGCTTCGACGCCTTCATCAGGCTAAAGGTCCAATCCATTCAAATCTAATTATAAGCATCATGATCAGCCTCAATGAGCCCCCGCTGCAGTGTTCTCTAGTCCATATGAGCTATGGGTAAAGTTCACTCTGATACTATTTGTAACAACCTAAGACCTCACCCAAAATGGTTAGCTGGAGGATATTTTTTGGATTACTTAGTCATATATAAGTACCCAAGATCTTCTCAGTAAATAATCAATATGAGACTAAACATATATCTGTACGAGTCCTCACATTTCTACTAAACCATTTTATTTTGTCACAGTGCTGGTGCCCTTCTTATAACAAATAAATTATATTTTTCATGCTTGTATAAAGCATGTTGAAGTATTTCCCATAGCTTAAAAAAAAATATTTTCTCTTGGCATCTATTTAAAGATTATTTACCATGCTTATATCTAATGATGACTCCAATCACTAAGGAACCTATAAGGGTCTATATTTGGGTTGTTAGGCTTGTTTACTAGCAAGACTTGAGAGAATTTAAATCCAGCCTCATTATGGATTGGCTAGTCTCACATATATGGATGCAAGATTCACCAATCATAAACTATAGAGATAACGAATTAATCACAGATCATTAAGAATCAACCGAGGCTTATGAGAAATCAGTTTAGAATCAAGAATGCATGCATGATTCAAGGAGGACCAATGAAGACTCATGAGATAATTCAATAGAAAGTGCTTTCCAATTCCTAAATAAAAAAATGGTGCTTCCCACATTGAGATAAACTTGATTATCTGAATTATATTCTTAATTACTTGTAACGTTTATCGATCAAATATAGCGATTTTGCATTAAATAAAAAGTTTTTGCATAAAGGGACAAATCATAAAGTTTCTGTACATAGATAGTCCATTTGGGTTTCTCTTCTTTTGTTTCATTCTTTTTACATAAAATGGTTTCCATTGGTTTCTTTCTTTTGTATTAGGTTCATTTTGTGAATCCATCAAAATATACCTAACTAATTTGTCATATGTGTGGAAGCTTCAAGGCCATGCATGAATACTGTCTACCTCCAGTGCTCAGCAATGATCTTAGGAACAAAAAATAAAAAAGAAAAGAAGAATGTTCCCTACACATGAGCTTGCCTTCAATTATTTATAAAATCACAATATTCTCTACACATAAAGTTTTCCAACATGTTTTCTTGCCATGCTATTCTTTCAATCCCTAGCAAATTTACTTCAAAGCATATGTCTCTTGTCAAGATACGGCGATCATCGATCGTGGTCATGAGAAACATGTCTGCTTGCAACCAAGCATGCCCACAGCCAATTTAGCTAGGAAATTGACATGGCTCCCATGATGAATAGATGTTTGGCCACACATGATAAACACACAGAACAACTTGAAACATGTGGGCTAATGTGGCAAATTAATTTAAAAGAATATCAAGAGAGTGCTTGAAAACTAGTTTATAATCACTTAGTGCAAAATGTGACTAGTATAAATCATATGTGGGAAGCAATGGACCACATTTTTCTGAGCAAAAATGTGGCTGGTCTACCACATTAAAAAAAAAAAACAGTGAGCTATGGTGTAATTCTGCAATCCAAACTTATAAAACTCAATTTAAGGTCAACCATGCACTGTTTTTTTTCTTTTTTTTGTGTAGAAAAAGTCATAGTTTGAGACATTTAGTCATCACCGAAACAAAAAAATCTTTACATTGACATTGCACTGCTACGACATGTTGCGATCTAGCCAACTCCTGATGAATTGCAGCAGCCCTTGTGAATCACACCAAACTCCTAGCATCGCATGGTGCGAAGAACTTTGGGTACGAATCGAGAGCAACTTCATGTATGATTACTTATACCTAATATATCGACTAGTTGTATAATTGTGTTTAGCTAAAGCCATCTAATAGGACTGCTTAGTAGAGTAGCTCATGAGAGGATTTTTGTTAAGTTGGAGTCCTCTATCCACAATTGAGTTAGAGAGACCGATCTAATTCTCAATCACCTATTGTCTATATAATACACAACAATTCTTGATTAAGGTCCAGACAAGATTATGATGCAATAGAAGTGCTAGAATCAGTATTTGCAGTAGTAGTTCAGCCAAAAAAAAAAACAGAAGAAAACTTATGATATATTTTCTTGTTAGAGACCATGCATGTATGTCTGCAATGCCACAAACGAGATAGGAATAGATAAAGGGCCATGGCAGTTATATAAATTAAAATGAGTTAGCATCCATAAGAAAATGAAATGTTCAAAAAATAAGATGATTTGCATGATTATATATAGTATCTTCCATTAATCCAGATGAAAATGGAACTTGAACCCAATCGAAATCGAAATAGAAAATAGTAAGTTCGAACACAATACTCGAAATATATAAATCTTTGAAAGCCATAATATAAAATATGAGTATGTGTGTACATGTGCACATGTATAAAAGCTTATGAAGATCGGCGAACCACGATCCAACCCATTGTGCATTAATTTGGCTGCTTCGAGTAGATATGGATGTGATTCGATGGTAAGATCACCTACATCTAAGTTCTAATCAAGAGATATAATTTGCAAAGGCAACAACTTTCTTATATAGTTTCTATTTTTTAGTACTCTAGATGCCAAAAAGGAACTATCATTGAGCACTGCAAGAATGCATTGCATTTTGCTAATGTAGATGCTTGATGACACTTGAGATCCGAAATGGATGAGTTAGAATAGAACTTTTTTTAATAACAACTTCACTAGGTATATTTTTCAATGCACGATGGAAGATAAAGTTGGTATAAGAACTGAAATCTAACTAATAAGAAAATTTCATTTTGACGCAATTTCTTTACCATTTTAGAAAAAAGTCTCGTCTCTTTTAACTAAAAGAGGGAGGTGGCTTATATTGTTTCCTTCTCTTTGATTAGATTAGTAGGTTATCACTAAAATGTTATATGGTTGTCTACCCAAGGCATTTCCTTTGTTAAATGTACAATGTTAGCTTTCTTCCCAACAAAATTCAAGATGCTCTTAGAACTTCTATCCATATAAATTAGGAGTGGCAATCGGGTTAGGCTGGATATGGGTCGGGTCAAAAATTCATCAATTCAAACCTGACTTGTTTATTAAATAGATCAAAAATTTAAATATATCCGATCTATTTATTAAATGTGTAACCCAACCCGACCTACTATTAAACAGATTAAACGGGTTAAACAGATTAGACGAATTTTTAACGGATGAAATAGATTTAAACAAGTTAAGCAGGTCGGGTTAAACGGGTCAGAAACAGGTTAGACAGGTTTCAAACATGTTAAATAAGTTTTAAATAGATTAAAAAACTTCGATTCAATTATTAAATTGGTCAAAATGCGAGGTATAAATCCCAACTCAACCCATTTAATAAATAAGTTTAGACTGGCTAATCCACATATGACCCAAACTCGTTTATGTCAAACCCAAACTTGCTTAAAGAGAGTCGTTCGCCAATTAGATTAGTGGATTGGATCACAAATTACCAACGTTGACTAGTGTTAGGATAGAATTATTAACTTGCACCATCCACACTTAAAGGCCCATCTAATAATTAATTTATCCTTCATTCCAGGACTTCAAAAACATTTATCGCTATACCAAAGAAGAATTTAGCATAGCGTACTTATTGGTATCAAATTATTTTTTAAAAAAGTTTATTCATCATGTATTTTTTTTATGATCTTCTTTTCTTACATTTTCTATATTATCTTTAATTTATTTATATTATATATCATTTGTTCTATTACATTTCTATGCTGGCTGCTGCATTGATTCTTGCAATACTCCTCCTAAGAAGCTAATGGGAATTTGAGTAGCCATTTTAGTACTTCCAATAAATTTGTATATTAATAAAATTAATATGCCATTTAGGGATTAAAAAGATTTTTTTTTTTGTGGATAGATAATTTTACAGTCTCCCCTTCCATTGCACCCCAAAAAATTAAAAAAAAAATGAAAAGAAATAAATATCCTTATTTAGCACCTATAAAGAATGTGAAAGAGATAGTTGCAATGCCAATAGTTGTTAACACTTGGCTGACATCTTATCTTCAAATGTTTACTCTTCAGGTGGTCCAGGGTTCAAATTCATGCATTACAAGCATGATAGAGAAAAACAGTAAATGTTATGAACTAATTAAAATCAAATCAACTCGATAAGTTTTATATTATAACACGCCGGGGTAGATGTTAAAATTTGAAAGGTGCTTGAACCAAAAAAAAAAAAAAAACATTTCTTACTCATAATGTGGGTTATTGTTGTGAGAATAAAGGGTCTCGAACTTAGTTTCACATTGGCTAGGTAGCGGAAAGGTCTGTGCCTTAAATGGTTGGCGAACCCTTTCCCTCGTAAGACGCCTTTTGTGGGACAAAACCGTACGGAGGGAATAGACTATGCAACCTCTCCCCAGAGCGGACAATACCTTATGAGGAATGCAGCCATTCTTCTGCCCTCGACCTCATCATTGGTGCTTTCGTTGAGAGCCCTTGACGCCGGCACAAACCTTCCCGCTGGGAGGCTAATATTGTGGGAATAAAAAGTCTCAAACTTAGTCCCACATCGGACAGGTAACGGAAAAGTCTGTACTTTAAATGGATGGGGGGCTGATGTTGTGAGAATAAAGAGTCTCGAACTTAGTCCCACGTTAGTTAGGTAGCAAAAATGTCTGTGCCTTAAATGGATGGGGGAACTATTTCCCTCGTAAGGCACCTTTTGTGGGATAAAACCGTGTGGGAGGAAGAGACTATAAAACTCCTACCTAAAGCGGACAATACCTTGCGAGAGACGCAGCCATTATTCTGTCTACGATCGGTGGGGACTAAGGTCTGAAGCCGGGGATACTCTCGACCTCATCATATATATATATATATATATATATATATTAAAGTACTAAGAGAGATCTCACAAATTGGCTTTAATTTTACTTAGGATGCCCTCTGAATCAGTCATCTAAAAAGCTAAAGCACAACTACCAGCTCTATCCAATCTATCCATTGACGGTTTCACCTTCTTTCGTAATGTCAATCGTCAGATCGCATAATTGCCACTTGGAGATATGAACAGATAGATATATCGGAGATGCAATGTCGCCTAAAACTATGGCGCGAAAGATACAACCTGGACCTTCTAACAACAGCCTTGCTGACCACATTAAGGCTATGATCACAATCCTCATCCTTTCCTTTTCTATTATGGATGAACAGTTAACGGCATTACGAGCACTTAGAACCGGTCAAAACACCCCCCGTAACCACAACAGCTCAAAGAAAAAAAAGAAGAAAAAAAAAGGGAGGAGAAGAACAAAAAGGTAGACCAAAAAAAAGAAAACAGAGCCCCACGCCCTGAGCACCAGGGCCGGTTCGTGGTAAAGAAATAGACTGCGATGCATCAACAAATTTGGCGCACGATAACGACCTCTCCTTTCACTTGTACCTTGTCATGACTTCAAAAGATTTATAAATCTATAAAATATAAACAAAATTATACATCAAAAACAAACAAAATATGTTTTTTTTTTACCTTTATTTTTTTATCTGCTTTCTCCCTTTTCGTGTATAAAATAAGGTATACATAGATAAAATCTTTAGAACCACACATATCTATCATAAGGCCAATATAGTTGTTGACTGGATGGCCTCCTACGGTGCATTAGGTGAATGTTTTTTACTCGTTTAGCCTTTTTTTTTTTTTTTTTGTGTGTGTGTGTGTTTTAGACTGTACTCGTATATATTTAGTATAAAAAGCTAGTGTATCCAAAATAAAATAAAATAAAATAAAAATTTAGGACCCAAGAAAGTAGGGGAGGCTTCGAATTTCCTCCTTCCAAATGTGCGGGGTGGTAGCTAACGTAGGAGGGAGAATCGGAGGGTGCAAAATCAAATTATAGGCACAAAAAAAAAAACTAAAATATAAAAAAAAAAAACACAACACACACACACACACACACAAAAAAAAAAAAGGAAATAAAGCCAGCCCTCCTTCCAATACAGCGATTTTGGCTTTATTTCCTCCCCACCCCCAGAAAAAGAGAAAACACCAACTGATCCCCTCCTCCCCCCCTTCCCTCCCATTTCCTCCTCCTTAGCATTCCCAGGAAGAGAGAAGGGAAAGAAAGCTTGAGAGAGAGGGAGAGGGAGAGAGGAGAAAGGTTTTAAAGAGAAGGAAAGGATTTAGAGAGAGGAGGAGGAGGAGGAGGAGGAGGAAGGGGGTAAAGGGGAGAATGTTCAAAGACCAAGTCCGCGCGAAGGCGTGGGAGTCGACGGTGCGGAAGACGCAGCAGCAGCAGCAGCAGCCGTCCGGACGGCGCCGGGGCTGCATCTTCACGCCCATGTCCGTCGCCCCCGCCGACGACGCCGACGGCCCCCCCGCCCCCGCCGGCGACGACGACGACGCCTCCGAAGACGACGCCCCGCCCTCCGAGGAGCCCTGCCACGCCGAGCGCCTCCTACCCAACGGCGACTTCTACACCGGCCAGTGGTCCGGTGGCCTCCCCCATGGCACTGGGAAGTACCTCTGGACCGACGGCTGCATGTACGAGGGCGAGTGGCGCCACGGTAAGACCACCGGCAGGGGCAAATTCTCCTGGCCCTCAGGTGCCACCTATGAGGGCGAGTTCAAGGCCGGCTTCATGGATGGCTTCGGCACCTACACCGGCTCCTCCGGCGATACCTACCGCGGCTGCTGGAGCATGAACCTGAAGCACGGTCCCGGAAAGAAGTCCTACGCCAACGGGGACTACTACGACGGCGACTGGCGCTCCGGCGCCCAGGACGGCCACGGGCGCTACATCTGGCGCAACGGCACCGAGTACGCCGGCCAGTGGCGCGCTGGCCTCCTCCACGGCAAAGGCTCCCTGGTCTTCGCCAATGGGAACAGGTACGACGGCGGCTGGGAGGACGGCGTGCCCCGCGGCAACGGCACCTTCCGTTGGGCTGACGGCAGCCTCTACGTCGGCGTCTGGAGCAAGGACGACGCCGAGCACAAGGGGGTCTACTACCCCTCGCCGGCGGCGACGTCGCCGACCGCCAGGGACCCGCAGGAGGCCTTCGCCGCGGAGCTGCCGGAGTGCAGGATCTGCCCCGGCGAGACCGTCTCCATTCTCCCCTCGCAGAAGACTGTCAACTGGTCCGGCCTCGACCAGGCCGGCTCCAAGCCCCCGCTCCGCCCCCGGCGGCGGGCCTCCGTCGACGCCGCCGCCGGGCCGACGAGGCGGCCCAATGGGCGGACCAAGACCATCATTGGGGTGAACAGCAACGGGGAAGCGGAAAGGGGGTTCGAGAAGATTTGCATCTGGGAGTCGGATGGCGACATCACCTGTGACATTGTGGATGGGAGCTCGGTGGTGAGCGGCGGAGGCAGGGAGGAGGCGGATGATATGATGGCAGGGCGGCGATCGGTGGATGTGGATCCGAGGGTGTTCAGGACGCCGCCACCGCAGCAGGTTCGGTGGTCGCCGAAGATGCTGAGGAAGCAAGGGGAGACCATCTCCAAGGGGCACAAGAATTATGAGCTCATGCTCAATCTCCAGCTTGGAATCAGGTAATCCTTGTTGCCTTGGCTGCATTGTTGATGAACTGACATTGAAAGATGCTGAGACTAAAAATTCTAGTTATACAGATTGTTGACTCTCTGATGCAATGTTTTACTTTGTTGTCAATTATTCAAATCCATGTTGGTCTAATTTGGAAGCTGATCTGCTACTCTGTTGGAACAATTAGCAAGGGACATATGGTAAATAAAATAAGAAAAAAAACAACTTGTTAGCGAACTAATGATTTTTATTTCCCTTGCATCTCCCTTCTTGTTCCATACGAGGAGAGAAACCTGAATTCCCCTTTTTTCTTAAGAACAAAAATCTAGGTAATGTAGTTCTTCCATGGCTGAAACAGAACCATTGCCGCCGCCAATGTTGAAAACATTACTTAATTCCAAGCCTTAACATTCTCGAAGAGGTTTCCTTCCCCTTGCTGTTGATCTTCAAATGTGACATCAAGTTCCTCTTGGACTTCTTATTTGAGCTAGTGTAGGCATTATGCTATTCCTCATGTTATCAGAAGTAACCAATTTGAAAAGAAGAATTCTATTAGCTTTTATTCCATGTCTAGAATGAGCCGACCTGGAATGCATTGTTGTTCCATAATGCTGGGCTTCATTTTAATTATACATGACGATCGCAGAGTATAGTAGCTATTATTGATATTACTTGGTTCGGTGCTCCTTCCTTCAATTCATAAATTACTGCAAGCTGAAGTTGTTAATATTAATTTTCTATCTTGATGAGAAAAAGAGGAAACTATTCTGACTCAAGTAGCTTCCTCTATTTAAGTGGCATTCTTGACCAGGATCATCTTAAGACAAAATAGAATACACATTGCGCTGCATCAGTGTGTTTTTTGAATCTGTGCAGAATGCTTTGCAGCTTTGTTAAATTATATGATGCCATTCATTAATTTTTGCTATCATAGCTGCTTGTGAAATGACTTTCCACTGTAATTATATTCTTACCTTATTGGGCTCCATAATAATCATCAAACGTATTGCTCGGTATGGGGCGCAGGCATGCTGTAGGAAAACAAAGTATGGCTTCATCTGATTTGAAAGCATCGGCCTTTGACCCAAAAGAAAAGGTATGGACAAAGTTTCCTCCCGAAGGATCAAAACATACACCTCCACACCAATCTTGTGAGTTCAGATGGAAGGATTACTGTCCATTGGTATTCAGGTTTGCCTATGATATGTATCTTTTCACCATGTATAAGTTATTTCTAATTGTGATTAGGCTTGGTAATACATCACATTGCAATGAATGTCCAGGACACTCCGAAAACTGTTCAAGGTTGATGCAGCTGATTATATGATCTCTATCTGTGGAAATGATGCCCTTCGTGAACTCTCATCTCCCGGAAAGAGCGGAAGCTTTTTTTACCTGACCAATGATGACCGTTACATGATAAAGACAATGAAGAAATCTGAAGTTAAAGTGAGTTCTCAAGTGCTCTTTAAGTGCATTTTTTTCAAACTGAAACAAGGCTACTTTTCCTTGCTTGACCTTATGAATCAACAATCATTATACAGGTGCTTCTAAGGATGCTTCCAGCCTATTATAACCATGTCCGCAATTATGAGAATACTTTGGTGACCAAGTTCTTTGGTCTGCACTGTGTCAAGCTAACAGGAGCTACTCAAAAGAAGGTTAGACTAAGGGTGTGAGACTAGAGCCTGTAGATGTATAGCAATCCTTCCTCACCACGGTGTTTGCTTTAATGTTTTTGAAGTTGGTTATTTTCCCCTGTTATAGGTCCGCTTTGTTATAATGGGAAATCTGTTCTGTACTGAGTTTGCCGTCCATAGACGTTTCGACTTGAAAGGGTCTTCCCACGGTCGTACAACCACTAAGCCAGAGTCAGAAATCGATGAATACACTACTTTAAAGGACCTTGATCTTAACTTTATATTTCGATTGCAAGGATCTTTGTTCCAAGAATTTCAAAGGTAACTAAAGTTTAATTTGCTTTAACACCTCACAAATAAAATATTTTGCCTATCTGGGATCCTAGATCCTTTGAATTCCCCAAAGTTAATTTAGAGGTTGTACATTATGGTTTTTACAGGCACGTAGAGAAGGACTGTGAATTTCTCGAGGCGGAGAGAATCATGGATTACAGTCTTTTGGTGGGTGTCCATTTTAGGGGCCCCATAGAGATTCCTCTGGCTGAAGGTTGATTATAAAGCCCAGAAAGTTAACATTCTCAATTCTTGTGTAACTTTTCCTGGTTATGCAGCTGATAAATTCGATGTCTTTTGGGCAAAGGTCATGGTGATATTGGTAGCACAAAAGAAGCACCACCTCACCTTTCAAGAGCAGATATGGATCAGTTTCTCCATGATCCAGCAAGGTACTATTCAAAAACATGGCTATTTTCTTAATTAGTTGTTTTTTCCCTCTTCAGTTATTCTGATTGAAACTTAATGAATATTGTATATTGTACACTGTATAATATCCATATATTACAAGATAACTGGGGTCTATGATATATTAATTTTTGAGCGTTTAATTTTAGTACCATGTGGACTACAAGCAAATGAATAGCGGTTTCAGAGACATGACATAATGTGATTTACTAAGTGCCAAGTGTCAAGTGTTCTGCATTGTTCATAACCCTAGCCAACTGACATGGCTTATATAATTTGGCTAGGCTTTTATTAAGATGGTTGCATATGACTTTTTCCTCTTAAAAATGATTAATTAATATGACCGAGTTGGTTAAATCTTGTTTTTTAAAATCATTACCTTAACTTCTTTTGAAGGTTGCATTAAGGAAGTTTTATTGAAAACATTATAATCTGTTAGATCGATCAGATAGCGTCCATCACATGCGTTGTTTTATAGTTTCTGTGGTATGATATCTTGTTTTGTCTCCTTCTTACATTATGGAGTATATGTCAAAATTATATCTACTATCTAGAGTCCTGAACAAACTGGTCCACCGGCCTTGTTTTTCACATTCCAATCATATGCATGTTGTAGGTCGGCCACGAGCAGGCTAGGTGTGAATATGCCGGCTAGGGCTGAACTGACTGTTAGAAGGAATGACTGTGAACCCCAGCTGATTGGAGAACCCACAGGGGAGTTTTATGACGTAGTCTTGATCTTTGGCATCATAGACATACTCCAAGACTATGATATCAGCAAAAAACTTGAGCATGCATACAAGTCTATCCATTATGACCCAACCTCAATATCAGCTGTTGATCCAAAACAGTATGCAAAGCGCTTCCGTGATTTCATATTCAAAGCTTTTATAGAAGACACCTAGAATTTCTTAGCAGAAAAGTGCCGCCATCAGTACAACGAACTTCAGAACATCCCCATAGAAGTTGGTCAAGCTGAAGCCAAGATGTTTGGCTTCTCGGCATGTGTGTATTATTTCAGTGATTGCATTCAGAAAGATCAGCGCTTCAGGCATCATTGAAGCCACTCGAGATTGGCTCGTGGCTTGGGAAGTTGCATGACTGATAAACCAGTGCGGCTCTCTCCCTACGTAAATATGAACAGGGATGTATACATTCACTAAATATCTATCACTACAGTTAGTATTTTTATGTTTATTGAAGGTATAGACAGAAATTGTGACGAGGAGAGTGCAAGCCAATTCGGAACTGTAAATGATTTTACCTGAGGGCAATATGTATCAGATTTCATTCTTTCTGTAATCAGTTTTGTTTTTCTCAGAAACTCAGAAACTCGGCAGGAATTTCTGGGATTTTTAGTATACTTTGTACAGGAGGACTCAAATTGAAATGACTCTCTGTCAACCATATCTTGTTTTTTTGCACTTATGAGGTAATACAAAACATTGACATCAATGACTGGATTCTTATAATGTCAAAACTTAGAATACCATACAGGAGAACTGTTCTTGGATGCTCCATTCCTTCGATACCACTGACAGACGTTGATGGGGTCTTTTAGGCATGGCATAATGCAAGACAGCAATTGGCCCTAGCAAATTTGTGACGGGGACAATTTGCTGCAACGAGATAAAGAGAGCTGGTGCCTTGCATTTGGTGCTGGTGAGCATTTTCTGCAATGAAACAGTCATGGGAAGCAGCCAAATTTAAGCTGTCAGCTGTGTAGAACCCACCTGATATGGATTGATGAACAACATGATATGTGATTTAAATCTTTGCAGTGGCTCAGAAACTCAGAGTGCCTACTGTTGGAAACCACTTGGTAGGTCAGGGTGGCCCTCATGGTTGTCAACCTTTTGGATATGTTTCCAAATGTTGCAGTCTTGGCTTGATCTCTAGGTTGTGGTTGATTGAATCCCGTATCAGTGTGACAGAGACATCGTCCCCGCCTGCCGAATCTCTTGGACATGGTGGCCTACAGATAATTCCCAAGCCTGCACTCCCTCCGGATGATCCCCAAGTTTGCTGAGAAAGCCTTGCAAATCTCTACTATATCGTAGATGTTTGACAGATTGTTACATTTAACTGCCTTTAACCTTTCTTGGGGCACTTCGTAGATGTAAGTTTGTTGCTGCATGCACTCACCTTGATTAGGTTATTCGTTCTCTCTTTGTCGACAGAGTAGATGTAATATCAAGTTAAATATAATGTATATGTAATCCTTAATCTGTTGGGGGATCATAATTGCCCATTCTTCCTATCATGTGCTTAGAACATAGCAAGATTTGGCAGAATATAACACTCACATAGTTACAGAGGTCAGTAATTGACATATTAGCCCTGTTTTCTAGCTTGATCAAATATTAATATAGGAGCTAGATGGTCATGCTCAATATTCTAACCATTAACATTGTGTCCCATGAAATCAAATTAGAGTTATAATTTCTTTTCTACAAGGTCTTAGGTAAGAGGTTGCCAGCCAGACTACTAGTAAAATCTCTTGTGCAAGTACCAGAAAACTAGAATCAAATTCCACTTAGCTTGGATTAAAGGGATGTAAGATAATTACTCAAATTTTATGCAGCCAAAGTCTGCATCGAAGTCTTGTCAACTCAAACAAAAGATATATCTTTAATAGCTTTTGTGCTTTAAAAAATAATGATAATAAATAAAAGTTCTCTAAGCACTGCTCTAGTGGAGAAGTCTTCTCCCCACTGCTTGCAAGCAGGTGATGTCAAGAGGTTGTTATTGCTGGCCATGCATAAAAGCTGTGAACAGTACTGCCAATGGCCGGTGTAAAGGAAGCCATCCACAGTGAAACCTCCTCCTCCCTCTTTTGATTAAATTCCAACTCTCTGCACAGAAGCAGTGGAAACCTAACACATTATAATTCAAAGAAGATTCTTGTCCAAAAGGTTATGTAAGACATACCATTTTTTATCATGTTAAGAGTATAATATATGTTCAAATAAATTTAAGCCCCAAATCCAGCCTGGAGAGTACTAACTGACCATAGGTCCATAATCTCAACAAGCTTCTGGTACCAAGAGAATCCTGAAGGATTCCTTGTGGGATACGATCTTATATTTTTTTATGATCAGAATCGTTGGACCTGCAGAAAAGGAAGGATGATACCCAATAAAGTGATACCTGTCAGCGTTTGTTCTACTGTAGCAGCTTGGAGCAAGAACAGGCTTTTATAATTTTCCAAATTTCAGAACAGTGCATTGCTGCAGGCTATAAAAAATGGCTCTCTCTGTTCCTTCCCTTCTTTAATTTTGCTTTTGCTGAGGCACTACCCCTAGATGAGTTAGATTGCAGCAAGGATAGGGTCAGTTAGTAGCTAGATTGCAAAGAGGATATTGTCCCTTGGACAATAATAAGACATGCTTCATGTCTCAAACCACAAGGTTTATAAAGCCTACAGGAAGGTAATTGTGGGAAGCTTGTGACTCGTAATGGAGGAAGCTTTATTATCTGATCACACCTTAAAAGATTGGATGTCATGTCACAAATGATCATATTGCTTTCGCATTCTTATAATTTTCTTGGTATTGTTGTGACCCCTCACCTTTAGACGTTCTTCGCCGGAGACATGATTTGAAGCCTTCCGATAACCCATTAGCTTCCGCTATCTTTGTGTGAGCAAATAAGACAAAGTAGAAAGAAGGTGGTGGAGGATGACTCACAGGCAATTGTCTCATGGATGCTTATCCACACTACTTCTTGTCGTCCTTGTTTGATGGTTCTTATGACGCTTGTGGTCGTCATTTTTGTTTTGGTGGATACGCATGGCCACGTAGATGGATGGCCAAGCTAGCCTTGGAGGTCTCATTTGTTCCAAGAAATTAGCCCCTATGATTGGTTGGCAAGCCATGAAATCTGAATACTTTCTACTTGGATTACAGTTTTCCTGATGTTTTTGCCAAGGAATATCATGGGATATAGCAAGCTTCTTGCAGCAATAGCTTATTTATCTAAGCTTAAAAGTGCCTTTCCATGTCATGATTATGTGGGCTAGGAATAGCCCGGCCAAACACCACACAAAATTCTTGAACCCAAAACCTCATCTTCTTAGCAGCAGGAGAAGTCTCGCATTTTGACAATGCGCAATTAGTAATGGTTCACAAGAGTACTCAAACTGAAATATAAGCTAACGAATGCACAATTAAATGTGATGCGAAATCGTCTAAACTTAAGGTTAGCTGTTAGAAAATTAAATTGAAAGAAAACATGAATAGAAAAGAGAGAGAGAGACATTGGTAAATTAATGTGTCATGCCAACTCTTGCATGCATGACATTAGTTTTATAATGCATACAAATCATCCATCCATCATCATGGAGTTAATGCTACTTGCCAAATGGCCTTTGAACTTGCAAGAAATTCGTGCTCTACAAATATATTTTAGAGAAATTGGACCTGAAAAAATGTCTGCTTAATTTTATGTTTACATTTGAGCTTGATGCCATATAAGATATGCGTAACAAGGACTCTGTGATGGTAATAAATCAAGTTGCATCTTTGCACTAAGTGCTTGCTTGGATCGTATTATCTCTTGCGCTCTGGGTAAAGCCACAAGAGGTCGATGGTTCGATCTGAGGGACATTGGACCTTTGCTTCCATCCTCAATTAGCTTTGGCTTGGTCTGCCCTCTAGCCTAGGTAAGATCCTTGATGAGTGACGACTCTCAGCCAAAAAAACAAAAGCAAAGGAGAAAAAAAATCTTGGCACCTATTAGAGCAGGAAAGTGGTTGCGTCCCAGTGCAAGGTATTGTCCGCTTTGGGCACGTCGTGTGCTATCCTTGGGAGTCCGCGTAGGTACTAGCCCCTTGGGCGCATCGTGCGCTACCCTCACGGTTTTGTCCAAAAGGCGTCTTGCGAGGGAAGAGATGAACCCTCCTTATAAGGCACAATCCTTTCCGCTATTCTTCCAATGTGGGACTAAAGTCCTGAGCTCTCCTCCGCCCCCCAATATTAGCCCCCCTAGTGGGAAGAATTCATGTGGGGAAGTTTCGAGAGAGCCCTCCTTCTAGCGCCATCTGTTAAAGCGGAAAAGTGACTGCATCCCAGCGCAAGGTATTATCCGCTTTGGGCATGTCGTACGCCACTCTTGGGGGTCCGCGTAGGTATTAGTCCTTTGGGCGCGTCGTGCGCTACTCATAATTTTGTCCAAAATGCGCCCTGCGAGGGAAAAGGTGACCCCTTCTTATAAGACACAATTCTTTCTGCTACTCTTTCGATGTGGGACTAAAGTCCCGAGCTCTCCTTCGCCCCCCAATAGCACCAATCCCTCACTGCCACATAGGATTGGTTGCGAAAAAAGGAGGTGATATGGAGCAATACTCATTTCTATAGGAATCGCCCAACTGGAACAATGAATGTTTTGGCCCATGGGCCAGCTGATTTGCCTCCTGCACATAATGTATGGCTCTGGGGTGATTTGTTTTCAAGCCGAATTGTAAAATTACTTCAAGTCTCAAAGAGGATACCAACAGAAACAAATAAAACATGTTATATACTTCACCATGTGATGAAACAGTTTGTTCATGTTTAGGCTCTTCAATGATGCTCATGGGATTCTCTCTTCCTTGTCCTTCTTCCTCTTCTTCTATGATGATACAACCCAGGACCTCATCTAAAATGGCTAGTCAGAAGATATTATTTGAATTTCTTAACTCAAGTACTCAATATATATATAGTGTATAGTCGATGTGGAACTAAACGCACACCTGCTCGGATCCTCACATACTCCTACCTCGTTTAAGCTCTGGCATCTTCGCAGGGTTAAAAGTCCAAACCCATCTAAATCTAATTACAAGCACCGCGATCAGGCCGTGGTTAGCCTCCATGAACTCATGCTGCAATGTCCTCTAGTTCATATAGGCGATGAGCTGGATCCGCTCTAATATCATTTGCCATACTCAAAAAGAATAGTTGAACAGTGTTATTTGGGTTCTATGGCCCTGTACAAGTGCCCAAGATTTTTTCAATACATAGCCAAAGTGGGATTAAACACGCATCTGCCCGAGTCGTTAATCCCATTACAGTGGATCTTATATGACTGTTTCAGATGATCTCAAGCTATGCCAATGGTGTCCCCAAGTTCTTTACTATTTCATTAGACTAAACACGCCACCACTTCTTTTACATATCCGACATCCTCGCTCGTGCCACAGGAATTCTCTGCAAATACTTCGAGTTTCCCATCTTTGGCCTTTGCTTTCCTACATGGTTTTAAATTTCTATGGAATGCTCACTTTGGAGTACCATGGGAACTAGTTCCATCCAAACACATCCTAGTGGAAACAATACTAAGAAAAAGCATAAATATGATTTAATCATTAGATGTTAGATAATATATTGATACAGTAGTTTGATAGTTAGATTTATAGTCAATTTATTTTAGTTCATTATCTTGCATAATTAATTCATCACATTCAATATATTAATACAGTAGTTTGATAGTTGGATTTATAGCCAATTTATTTTAGTTCATTATGTTGCATAATTAAGTCATCACATTCAACACAACTAAATTCACCACCTTTCTCAGTTATGAGGACTTAACTTTATCTTTCTAGTTGTTTTTCCATCTCTCTTTTTTATTTTTTAAATTATTCCGGACCTATTCAGAGTCTACTGATGAGGTGTACACATAACCAATCAGGAAAATATCATCAATAGTACAAGGAAAGGTCCCTTTATAGTAGCATTTTACTCATTCACTTGCTCTTATTCCTTCAGGGAATGGAAGTCTTCATAATTTTTCATGCTAAACAATATTCTCATGATTGCATTCGAATTAGTTATTAAACACTTATAGATCAACCTATTTATTGGATCCTCATTCATATGTTTAAGCCTAAGATGCCGAGTGTGTAATCAACAATCATAGCATAGATGCATTTTTATTATTACTAACTACATCAAGCATAGGTGATTATGTCCATCAACAAGTTAAGCCTAATCACACCATGCTCTCTGATGGTGGATACTTAATCAAAAGCATACAACAAACCCTTTTGAACCAACAAAAGGAGAGATAATATTGCTTCTTGTTAGAGTAAGTGGCTCATATTGAGCGGTGTTGCGGGGACGGTCTTTGGCCGGAGCCTCACACAACAGCATAGCCCATATTAAGCTAGCAGAGAAAGAGGACTGCGTTTCTCCCGAGGTATTGTCCGCTTTGGGCGCTCCGGCCCGCGCGTCCAGCGCAGACGGGGGGAGACTGGTGCCCTCACAGTTTTGTCCCACAAAAGGGCCCTCGAGAGGAAAGGATTTCCACACCCCATTTAAGACACAGAACCTTTCGGCTACTAGCCGATGTGGGATTAAATTCAAGGCCCCCTCCCCCCCACAACATAGCCCCCCCAGCGGGAAGGTCCTGCGTCGGATTTTACCCGCCAGCCCCCCAGGCAACCTGAGGGGTAGTCAATGGAGAGAGGAGGCGCTCCTACCTGGCGCGCCATCTGTTGCGGGGACGGCCTTTGGCCGGAGCCTCACACATCAGCATAGCCCACATTAAGATAGCAGAGAAAGAGGACTGCGTTCCTCCCGAGGTATTGTCCGCTTTGGGCGCTCCGGCCCGCACGTCCAGCGCAGACGGGGGGAGACTGGTGCCCTCACGGTTTTGTCCCACAAAAGGGCCCTCGAGAGGAAAGGATTTCCACTCCCCATTTAAGGCACAGAACCTTTCCACTACTAGCCAATGTGGGACTGAATTCAAGGCCCCCCCCCCCCAACAAGCGGTATACTGGTATTCTAACAAAACGGAGCGAAGCGACGGCATATGCTTATCTTTGGGATAATTATGTAGTGTTTTATTCTATCAGAAATGCTGATAGGAGTTGGGACTCTAGGGCAGAATTTAATTATAAATATCTTGTAACCCTTGTTATTTTGAGAGAGAGTGAAATTATAGCTCTTTCACTTCCATGGACGTAGGCATCTTGCCGAACCACGTAAAATTTTTATGTTGATTTCCTCTTTCTCTTCCTCTCTCAATTCTTCGTATTGTTCTATTTATCATTTGGATCATGTGTTTTGTGCAACACTTCTAATGTTAGGCACATACCATACATCAATAAGACAAAATCAACTTGCTTGACATTTTTCTTCTTGATACTTAAGTTTACCCTACAAGTTAAATTAGCTCATTCCACATAATTTTATCTAGTATCCATCGGCAGTTTCATAAAGAACAAATTAAAATATTCAGATAGGTATAAGGGTATCACTTTTTTTTTTCTTTTTTGTGAAAACATGGGATATGGTTTTAGTGTAAGGATTGCATTTCTTTGATGGCATTGATGATGTCTTATCATATATGGTTTTAGTGTGAGGATTGCATGTCAATGATCAAGCAATTGTTTCACAGCCACAATTGTTTAGAAGTTCACTTTCTATCAAACTCCAGATTCCGAGTGCTATTTTCCAATCACTTGTGTAATTATATTATCTGTTGTTTCTCTGACATTCCATTGTGGAGCTGACACTTGCGTAGAACTTTTGGGAATGTATTGTTAATCACAACGGAAACATCAATCGTGATGTAGTTTGAAACAGAAATTTAGTAGAGTTGGAATGGATTTCTTGTAGGAATCGGGTCTCTTGGCCCGCACAGCCTAGATTCTTTCGAATACCTGTGGTAGTTTTAGCCTAATTCTTCTGGTCTATGGGAATAAAAAAAAATTATGGAGGTCTTTTTTTTTTTCTCTCATAAGATTTGGGCTGGATAGGAATTGAGATGATATAGGTTCTACCCAAATAAACTGCTCTATTAATCCAACAGAAATTTCAACCCAATCCTGTTGGATTTCTAGATAAGCCCTTCTAGCCTGTTTGAATAATTCAGCAAGATCGGGCTAAATTTTGCTGGATTTGTGGATTGGGTTGTCTATTTAAGCTTACTAATATCAACCGAACACCGTCGAACCTAAATCTTGCAAGAAAAAAATAAAAAAAAAGGACCTTCATAGATATTTTTTATCATCCTGTAGACTAATAGGCTTATAGATTGCGATTTAAGCTGAGACTTGAACATGCTCTTAGAAGATGTGGGTTGGGGTAGCCGACAAGCTCGATTCCTGTAGGATATTTCTAACAAAATCTTAAATTATTGTGGTAATGAAAGATGAGAACTTCAATCCAATTAGTGATAATCTTTTAAGAATTTAAGATCCTTTGGTGTTGTTGATTAAGCGCAACTTACCGCCCGCGATGTTAATTTTGTCTATCTGCGAGTCTGATTGTCTAGTTAGTTCGCTATTGGCTATCATCTGCTTCACTTTCTTTTAATCCAAATTTTTAGAAAAAATGGCTTTAGATTTTTTTCCCCCCTTCTTATAGCTTCTTCTAGTATCCAATCTACTGCTCTGAAACTCATGCCTCTTTTGAAGCTGATAATTTTCTTTTATTTTTTTCTCTGGTGAAAGTGACCTCTAGGCAGTACTACTGTTTTAAAGGTTTACATCAATGACATTCTGTTGATCCACGCTGAATTCCCACATAGATGCAAGTCTGCAGTAAGTTGGATTCCCTTTGTCCCTTCACAGTCATTTTTCTGACTCCCTTTGCTTATCTAAAATATATGAACTGCCCAAACTTTTCCCTTTATGGAGAATCCACAGTTTTACTTGGCACATATGTCAAAGATCATGGTGAATTGCTGCCACCTTTGAAAAATCTAAGGGCATATAATAACAATTTATTACAATGTTTTCCTGGGAGCAGTTATGAACATGATGAGTGCTGCATCATGTGAGAATACAATGTGTGAAGTTCTGATGGAATCCGATGCATTAGTGCTGATTTTTTCATAGTTTCGTGCTGATGCTTCTACCCCTGCTGTTTTGTTTTTTATTTTGTTTTTTGTTGCTTCCTTCTTTCCTCCATGCTCATCACACTCACACACTCTCAATCCATCTTTTAAATACCTTTTGTGTTTTTTCGAATAAAGGCTGAGTGGCACCTTTTTGCCTCCCTTATCATTAAAAAAAAAAAAAAGAACAAGAGACTTATGAAGCTTTTGGCTGTTTAATTTGTTTTGATATGTTACCACTCCAATCTCCATGATGCTCGCCAAACATTTTAATCTAAAATCAACAGTCTCATTCAGCACTATCTTAAAAAGGATTAGTTAAATACTTGAAACAGAAAATGTAGGGATACACAACTTGTGCACTGCAAGTTTATTTAAAAAATAAAGCTTGCTTATGAGGTATTAGATTGAGATGTTTGAAAATAATGTATTGGACCATGGTAACAATGTTCTATCTTTTCCCTTTTCTCCTTGGCCAGATGATTTCCCAAATTGTTCTTAGTTTACGATCGAAGTAATCAAAACTAATGTTATGATTTGTATATGTTTTACTCATGACTTGTTCAAGAAACACAATTGATTTCACATGATCTTTTATTTCTTATAATCTTGGAGAAATTAAGCAAAGATGCCAACGGGGCAGTCTGCCGGGCCTAGTCTTGCAGTGTTTCCTTTGCATTTATTGGTCACTAAATTTTTTGCGTATGCCCCAGACTTAGCCCATGGACATCCATTGACCACTAAATGGGTTTTGGCCCAACCTATCCTGGGCTAGAAAGCTAGAAGACATGATACATCCTAATAAATTATGAAACAGAGATGCTTAACAAAACCATTCTAAAAGGCTCAACTGACGATCTATCAGCACTAGGAATTAGGGATATGGGATGGTCTCTCTATTTTTATTTTTTTATATAAAACAAAAATTGGGTTGCCCTAATCAAGGTTTTAAATTTTATGGGTTGTCCCGGTCTTCCGACGGAACAGGACATGCTACCATCCTCGACCCTATCTTAACACTTGGGAAAAGATATCTCAAGACATGCCGATCGGAATGCTTGGACAATGACGGGACGACGGTCCTATCCCAACACTTGCAATGGTACCCTATTCTGATGTCCTAGCTATAAGGTGAGGTTTCAGTATATGATACTTCAAAATCTCAATCAGAAAAGAATAAGGTCAAAGATAATAAAATAGTGAAACTAGACATCAACCAGTATAAAAGTAGTTGTAAAGATTTCTGTAACGGTATAGAGATGCCTGTTCAGGGTATACTAAACAGCTCCCTATCACAATGAGTTGTACATTCCGTCAATTGATTTAATGCTTTATAACTGCTGCCGGGAAAAACCTCATCTTCTAAATGGCGCTTTCAGGGGCCTCTTAAACCCTAGTTTTTGTTAAGGAAACTGTCAATTGTGTAATAAAGAAAAACACATAATAATTTGGCTGGATCTTAAGGACCTATTTATCACCCAGAATTAGCCATCTACCTTGATAATTATATGTTAACAAAGTAGGCCTACTTAGGAGAATAATTTAACATAACTGATATTGTGATTGAATTCTTCTTTCTCGATCGCCCTATCGACCGATCATCATTTGGCATCACCATCGGCTAGGCATTTTGTCGTAGCTTTTGGTTTAGACTCTCATTTTCGTTTGATTCCTAGTTAATGTGTAAACAGATCTTAATAATTTTGTTGGTAAATTTCTAGCTCGTAAATTGTATTGATAATTATATAGAAGGACCTACTTGGTTAGAAACCAGAAAGGATATGATACGGAAGAGATATGCCGGTGCCTAAAGTTTAGACAAGGCAAAAGTGGCACCATCATGATGCTACCCACCATGTGTGGCAATCATTTTTAATTGAGACAGCTTTGATAGGCAGCATCTAAATTATAAGCTCACAACTATGATTGGTTTTTTAAATTTTAATAGATTTATACCCACACATATCAATAATCGAGTTATCAAATTCTCATTGCCTTTAAGCAAATACATTTCTAAAACTTATTTTATTATTTTTCCTTTTATGATACTACATATTATTTACTCACTTTAGTAGAAGCCAAGGTTTCTAATAACACTTTTTTTTTTTGTTTGATCGGGCTTCCAATAGCACATTATCCCATTATAGCATACACCATCAAATCGTTATCAATAATTATAAGGGTCGTTTTCTACCTTAATGAGAAATATTTGAAATTTCTGACATTAAATTTAATCACTAACATAATGGTTACTATAATTAATGATGTTAGAACAGAAAATAATGGATAATAAAAGAAAATAACAGCATTACTCTTCTTTCATTGTATATTAGATAAAATATATTTTTTTGGTACATCGGCTACTCACACTAATCTCACATAAGTATAGCCAGCACAATCAAGAACTCAATGATGAAGAAACGTCGAACTCCCGTGTCGGTGTGCTGGGCGGCATAGGTGGCAACTCAGTCAGCCGCCCTGTTCACGTTCTGGTACACATGGATGGCCTGGAAGGTATCACACTCCCTCACCAACCGCTAGATATCGCCGAGGAACGGATGCTCTGCTCCCCTCCGCCCTCCCTGTCGAATCCATTCTATCACCACTGTCAAGTTCCCCTCCAAAATGATGTGTCTGGCCCCTAACACTCGTCTTGCATAGGTAATGCCTTACCATGCAGTCTGAAGCTCCACCCCTAATACTGAAGCCTCGAAGGAGCGGCGCCCCTCAGCAGCAACCAATCTGGACGTCTAATCTCTAATCATGAATGCAGCTCCAGCTCCACCACCATCAGGAAAGCTACCATCAGAGTTCACCTTGAGTTAGCCAGGGGAGGGGGGATTCCCAAGAAAATTCATTTTTTTGACTGTGCAATCTTTTTTGGAGGAATTTTTGAAGAAAATTCAACCATTGTTTATGTTCTAATACTCCATTATAATGAAAATATTCATGGTTATTTATCCTGATAACATAACGGGCGCGACATAAACCATTGCAATGATTGTTATAACAGTTGTAACACCATTAACCATTTATTTAAAACCATGGTAGAAGCCTCACATGATTCGGTAAAAAGATTTTGTCACAAGACTAAAGTGCCATCATCTCTCTCATGTATTTTAGTAAACAAAGCTGTGCATTAATTGGAAGCCATCGCATGGCCTATTGGTGTTCATTGCCTTATATAACTAGGAAAGTTTGGCATGTGATGATGCTCTCTTAATCAACAAAAGCTTTCGATCTAAAGCCTCATCTAATAGTGATAGCGATTGGACTTGGATAATCCGAGCCTTGTAAGCAAAGACTTGTTGCCTCCTATGATCAAAATGTCCACTTCCTACTTTAGCAAGTAATCGAAAACTTTGTCCTTACGGCGAACGACAAATGTCAACTGTTTTTTGTTGGCAATTGGAATTATTGGTGGCATGTGACCCATTGACATATCGGCCATTGGGATATAAATAAGGCATAGCCTGATCAGCTACATTATTTTAGTTTAAAATTATTGATTTGAGTTAAACAAAACAATGAGCTGCAATGTTTGACTATTTAACTCGTTTAACTTATTTTAATCTATTGTAGATTGGGCTAGATTATTGTTTAATAAAATAATCAGATTTGGATCGGAATTTTTGACCTATTTAATAAATCTGTCGAGTCCGGATAGATAGATTTTTAATCTATTATGCATCCAACCCGATCCATATTTTGATTGATCCATGCTAGATTACCTGTTTAATAAAATGATCAGATTTGGATCTGAATTTTTGACATGTTTAATAAACCTATCGAGTTTCGGATAGATAGATTTTTAATCTATCATGTATTCAGCCCGACCCGTATTTTGTTCGATCCAACCTAATTGTTACCCCTAGACGAAACTATTATTCCCATAAGGATATGGTTACATACATTTTAAGCTTTTGCGATTTCTAAGATAACACATGTTATTATAGCTAAAGCTTTGGGATTAGTATAATATTTTTTTCGCAGTATTTGATTTGACAAATGAGTAATGGTGGATGCTTTCTAAAGTGACATCCATTGTAGGTGGTGGCTCTTTTCCGTTTGGCAGCAGTTGTAGCCCCGGCCTGACAAGTACAGCCCATCAAACTCTAACCAATAGACAAGCATATATGGCATCCTAATTAACTAGATGCATCACTTGTGTTAGGACTGAAAGGGACCCGATGCTTGAAGTCTTAGTCAGTTATGGCTTGCCAAAAAGGATTTGGGTCCATCAATTGACAAGTTTCTTCTTAGCACTTGCACTGAAAAAAGATTATCTGCTCCAATACAAAAAGTTGGACTTCTACCATTGTTATATATATATATATAAAACCTTGCTCGGACTTAAACTACAACTCTTAGGTCACTGGAGATAATAAAAATTCTACCATCCTGAATTTAATGTTTTTTGTTTTTGGATTGAAAGGGAAGCAAAATAAGCCACCCAAATTGAAGAGAAAAACAAATTTACATCAAGATGATAATGATAGTCTACATGAAAGAAAATTTAGATATTGAGTGGTGAGAAAAAGAAAAACAAAGAAGATTTAAATATTAGGTAGTGAGCTTGGATCATCCCAACTGCCGGGAAGAACTTTTGATTACATAAAATTGGCCATTCATTGAAGAAGTGCAAACCGGCAGAAGCGATGGAAGGATATTTATTAAAAAAAATTCTAGCATTTCTTTCCTTCCAGCAAACCCTAGCAATGGCAACCAGCAACATAAAAATAATAAACTTATATGGTCCGGAGAAAATTCAGTCACTAGCCAACGCAAGAATTTTCAAAAAAAAGGCTGGCCGGCGTCGAGAAAGATTTGACTTTCTGTAAGTAACTCTGTGATTTTAAAAACGGGGGAAATGAAAACAGAATTTGTTATCTCTCCTCCCTTCCACATGTTCAATCTTTTTTTAGCAGTTTCTCTAGATATCTTTATCATTAACGCAACCTTCATTTTGCTCCTCGACTAACCTACGGTGATTCTGGCAGCCATAATCGCAGGAACACATGAGTAGCGAAAGACTAAGCCACTCATGCTATGCTGTACCAACCAATTCACACCTATTCGGAAGAGGGTTAAAAGAGATATCTGATGGATCTGTCTTTCAATACTTTCTATTTTTCTGCTTGGGAATCAGTATCTCTTGCAATCGCTCATTTGTTCTTGGGTTTTTTTTTTTTTTTTTTTTGATGTTAATAGAGGATCCATGAAGCTGGAAACTCTACAGAAGTCCAATGAGCAATATTCCAAGGCAAAGTTGACTGCTTGATGGCACCAAGCAACCTTTTGTTTTTTACTGTTGCCTTCACTATTGCTCGTCCGTGACCATGAATGAGCGGACGACAAGGATGGTTGACACAAGAGATTGACATAAGATCTCATGTCCCGCATGTTCCACCAACCCTAAGATATCATTGTTACAATATTATTCCTCAATCCTCACCTACACAAATCTAATCAACATATTTTATTAGAATGATCAACTCAAGAAATTTGCATTTAAATTTAACTGTTTAAGTTTTGCTTCAAAATTTAATTTTCAATTTTTTTTAAGTATTCTTTTGATATATTATCTAATTTTCTATTTCTTAAAGCACAAGCAAGACTTCCGTTCTTGCCTTGGTTTTTCGTCTAAAGTTTAAGCTGATAAGAATGAACCAACAATATATATAACTCTCTTTATATATCATCTAAACCGGCTTTGGTGCTCGTCAAGCCGTCTTAGTATGCACACTGAGTATTTATTTCTAATTTCTTCTAGCATCTTAATTTTTAATTAAATAAAAATTAAAATTCCTGTTCCTTTGGCTGATATTTTTATTTTTATTGGATGAAAATAGTTAGATGGTCAAAAATAAATAAAAATTAAAATACTTTCTTAAAGTAATAAATAACATACAATTAGTTACTTTGATTAAAGGGATGATATTTGAAAATATTCAATATTTATATATGGCCGGAAATCTTGGAGATAGAGAGAGTCAAAATAAAAATCAGAAAGCCCCGTCGCAAGGTCTGAAAGAAGTATGGACTCATTAGGTTCATATAAAAAAATTATTTTTATTAAAATACTTTTAAAAAATATGATATCTAGATATATAATGTCAGAAAAAATATTTTTTATATTTGATTAATTATGAAAAAATGGTATATTTTAGAGTGATTTATATTTGGTTTAACATCTACTTTCTGTAAAAAAATTGTACAAAATATTTGCTACGCTCTTAATAAAGAGAAACATCTTATTCTATATCTAGAAGTTTAAGAGTATCTTTCAAAAAAAAGATCCCATTTCATAGCCTGTGCAAATTAGATTTTTTCATATCCGACATAATTTTTTTATAAAATATAAAAACTACTTTTTATTTTTTTAATTTCAATCAAATACGAGATCTTTTTTTTTTTTTTTTTTTTTTTTGCTGATGCGGGTGGATCATACCTGACGGGATCGGATACACCCAATAAGGTCAAAAAATAGAATACCTCGGAGTGCCAAGGGCAACTCCCCATCACCAATCCACAAGGTGCCTCCGGAGTGCCGAGCTACGTACGCAGTTACCCAATCCGCGGCACCATTCCCTTCACGATAAATATGTTTGGCCTGAAAAGCCCATCCATCCCCCGCCATAGCCCAAATGTCACGGAGCAAGGGATGATCACTACCGCCACCCCTTGGACCCCCCTGGATCCAACTGATGACGGTGGCCGAGTCACCCTCCAGGATGACGGACCTAGCCTGTAGGACATACCGTGCATGGCGAAGGCCCGCCCAGGCTGCACTCAGCTCCGCACTCGGAACCGAAGTGTCAAATAACTGGCTGCCACCGGCAGCCACGACCCTGGCAGACGGGTCGCGAATAACAAAGCCCGCACCTCCCCGCATGCCACCATCCAAAACAGACCCATCAAAGTTGACCTTGAGGAAACTCGGGGGTGGGGGCTCCCAGGTGAAAAACACCGTACGGAAAACTGCCGAAGCAAAGTGGGAACCCCAGGTGTCCCGAGCTATCAAGGTCCCTCCGACAGGGATGGTGTAACCCAGCTCAGCCGCCTGAGCGCGGGCACACTCGACCACAAATCGCGGCGACATACGACGTTCGTCGAAGGTACGAGCATTCCTAGCCAACCAGATCTGGTAGGCAGTGCAGCTCGCTCGAACAGCCCCCTGGCGAAGCAGCGGGGACTCCGAGCCCTGGCGCATGGCCTGTAAGAACGGGTCCCTACCCCGCCATACGACCTGTGGGACCCCTGCCAGACGCCAAGTGCCCCTAGCCCATGTGCACCGAAACAGAGCATGATCCACCGTCTCGGCCACTCCACAAACCCCACACACCAATGGGATCCTCACACCTCGACCTCCAAGTACAGCCCTAGTAGGAAGGCGGTCCCAGACCACCTTCCAGAGGAACAGCGCTACCCTCGGGTGTAGCCCCAATCGCCAGATCCAGGCACAATCCGGGCCAGGCTCGTACTCCCGCCTAAGGATGCGGGAGAGATCGCCCATCCTGACCCTGGATCTGGTAGAGGAACTCCACACACGTACATCTGGTTCGCCACTCCGTGGTAAGGGGAGTGAGCGGACCCGCTCTGCCAAAAGCTGCTCGAAGAATCGGGCCAACTGAACCTCATCCCAGCTAGCCACCCCGGGGGTGATGAGATCGTGGACCTGTAGACCCTCCCCAGCCTCGACACTAACCGTAGTCGGCCAAAGCCGCAGAGGAAGGCCATCGACCCATGGGTCCCCGGCAACATCAATGCTCCGACCATCGCCTATCAGCTATCGAGTATGACTCGACACCAATGGCAAGTACCTCGCTATCTCACGCCATAAAAAGGAGCATCTCCGCCCTCCTCGGGCCCCACCCTCTGGGCCTGCCCCCCCATACCGGATAGTCATAATCCGACTCCAAAACCCCTGCGGCTCCAAGATGAAACGGGAAGCCTGTCGGGCAAGGAGCAGCTCTCGTCTCTCCAGGAGAGACACCACCCCTAGACCACCCTCCCTGAGGGGAAGGCAGATCTGCTCCCATGCCACCAGGTGCACCCCACGACCCCCTCCATGTGAGCCCCATAAGAAGCCCCGAAGAAGTCGCTCAATCTTCAGTAGGACAGATCTTGGCACCACCGTATTTGCCATAAGATAGATGGGCATGGAGCCCAGAACAGAACGAATCAGCGTGACTCTGCCCATCATAGACAGTGACGCTGCCCGCCAACCCTCTAGTCTGCTCTGAACTCGCTGCACTAATCCGGTGCACTCGGAAACTCGCAATCTCCTCCCCGAGATCGGAACACCCAGATAGGTCCAGGTCCCGTCCTGCTCGGGCATCTCCAGAATCCTCCGAATCTCCCGTCGAACCCCAAGTGACGTGCTGGGGCTGAAGGAGATAGAGGATTTCTGGCCATTCACTCTCTGACCAGATATAGTGCAGTAGGCGGCCAAAACCCTTCTGATCGCCTGAGCGTCCGCTACGCGAGCCCGAGTCAGGAGGAGGCAGTCATCGGCAAAAAGCAAATGTGATATCGGCTGGGCCTCTGGAGCTGGGACATAAGCCCCCAGCTCACCGGCGGCGCACGCAGCCCGCAGCGCCCGAGACAGGACATCAGAACAAATGATAAACAAATACGGAGATAAAGGGCATCCCTGCCGGAGCCCCATAGTAGACCTGAAAAACGGGGATGGAGAGCCATTGACCAAGATAGAGAACCTCGGTCCTCGAATACACCCCAGAACCCACCCAATCCATGTCGCATGGAACCCCATACTCTCCAAAGCTAGCCTAAGAAAGCTCCACCTGATTCTGTCGTAAGCACGTTCCATATCCAGCTTTACAGCCATCAGGCTTCGCCGCCTCGAGGCCCGTCGAAGATCCCACATCATCTCTTGGGCCACCATTATATTATCGGAAATACTCCTACCACTCACAAAGGCACCCTGCTCCTGACAGATGATGCCAGAGAGGAGGGGCTTCATACGATCCATCAGAATTCTTGCCACAACTTTATATAAGGTAGTGCACAAGCTGATCGGCCTAAAGTGGCTCGGCTCAGCCGCATCCTGACGCTTTGGTATAAGTGTGACAAATGTGGCCTTCCAGTCGTCAGGCATCCCTGACCGACTGAAAAAGCACAAGACCGCTTCCACCACTGCAGTCCGGATAATACCCCAGTATCTCCGGAAGAAGAACGGTGGGAAGCCATCTGGACCAGGGGCCCTATCCTCCTCCAGAGCCCAGATGGCCTCACGCACCTCCCCCTCCATCACTGGTCGAACCAACCTAGCATTCTCAGTCATATCGATTTGGGAATCAGCCCTCGGGAGCTGGCCGGTATCATCAGACCCACTCTCCTCCGTCCAACGAGAGCGAAAGAAATCAAGCAGGATATGGCTGATGGCCGAATCACCCTCCACCCGGTGGCCCTGCTCATCCCGCAAGGATCGGATCATATTCCTCTGCCTTCTGATAACCGTAGAGCGGTGAAAGAAACTAGTGTTCCGATCACCCTCTCTGACCCACTGAATTCTGGATTTTTGTCTCCAGAAGATCTCATGTTGACGCAGGATCGAGTGGTGTGTGGCGAGGAGTCCCCGGAGGCTCACCATATCGGCCTCGGGGAGCACGCCCACCAGATCTTCTCTTCTTTGATAGTCGGCAATCGCGGCCTCCACATCCTCCAACTTCCTAAAGATATCATCCACTACCTCACGGTTCCAACGCCGAAGCCGACGCTTAGTACGAGATCTTTTTTCGTACTATATTTTTTTCTCTTCTATTTCCGCGAACCAAACATAGTTCTAAAATTCGTTGGATCATGGGATATCCAAACAAGAAAACTCACTCGGTTTTGAAGGTCAACAGAAAGAGGAACAAAAATTATATGGAGTGGATGCTAGAGAAAATAAAAAAAAAAAAAAAAGAGGAGGGGCTTTCTATTTTGCCATATTTTGTTTAATATGCATATTAAAGAAAAAATCCAAAAATCATAGATTTCTTCTACTAACGGAGTCATCAGTTTTGTGATTAAAAAAAATAAAAAAAATGTAATACATACTACATAGCCAAATAATACACACCAAACAAATTAATTATTTAGCAAGTCAATACATACATTTAAGTAAATTGATACATAATTTTTAAAATATAGTGTTGACTAATATACAGTACACGGTTGGATAATATACACTCAGCAAATTAGTCATCTAGCAACCCAATATATACTTTCAAACAAATTAATACGTAGTTTTCAAAACATAATATAATATTCATCAATATATGCTATATGGCCGGTGATACATATATACTGCAAATTTATTTAAACATACTTGCATATAAATCGATACATAATTTTCAGACTAGCAGGCTCAATTAGTAGCAAAATCTTATCTTTATAAAATTTTTATTTTTTTAAATAGATGCTAAAAATATATTAAAAAAATAAAAATTCCGCTTCATTAGATATCTTACAACATTCTCTCCATAAACATTTTTAAATTTTTTTCTTTTCTTTTTTTACCATTCTTTTTTTAAAATAATAATGAAAGGAGAGAGAGAGAGAGAGAGAGAGAGAGAGGTGCTGCTGAAGTGTGAACTGGTCCCCTTCCTCTTTATGGCTTCCGTTCCTGGGCTCGAGAAGGGCTCCATCTCTGACTCCATCGTGTTCACCGTTGGATCCTGGCCACGAGCAGCACGGCCTCTGGTTCCTTATTTATTTGGTTTGGGATCCCCCACCCCATTTATCCTCCTCCATTTTATATGTTCTTGGTTCCTGGTAGCTTCCCTTCCCGGGAGGGTACGTACGTGATATGACATGATAAGCTGAGGCCGCCCCCCGTCAGACCAGCGCCGCTTTCTCTTTTTTCGGGCCCTGCGACCAGTTACTTCTCTATTCCCCCTCCGTACCCTTCGCTCTTATCTCCTCTTTTCCCTCTCCATCTTCTGTATTCTTTTTTCTTTTTTTTTTTTACTCTGTTACTCTTCCTGATCAGGTATTTATAAAGATAAGTTTATAACCTTACATTGCATTGCATTGCATTGCACTATAATGGATCGAGTTATCAATTTTCTATAAATTTTCTTTTCTTTTTCCTTTTCAAAGAATGAACAGTCTATAATTAATAAGGCCATGGTTATTCAGATATCCACCCAGACATCGTCGTAGCAATTTGGATGGTATCTTTAGCTATCTAATGAACAGTCTCTCCTTATTTTATCTATTCATTTTACCTTTTTTCCATCTCTTTATTATTTAAAATGATTTTAAATTTATTATTTTTTAAAATTATGAAGTTATTTCTTATAATTAATATATTTTCTGTCACTAATACTCAATAATTAATATATATCATATATTTTATTTTTATGAATTTAATACTAACAAAAGAAAAGAGGCGGAAGCGAAAAAAAACGTAGAACTAGAACAAAATCGTCAGCAGTTGGTTTAAAAGAAAAATTAGTATTTAGTGGATATAATATGTTAAAAAGTAAAAAAAATAATTTTTCTAGTGAAACAACAAGATGCTAATTCATTGAAAATATCTTATCAATATCAAGATGAAACTATCTTGGCCTCGTCCTCAACTAATTTTAGATCTAGATCAGGATCAAAAACTTGGATTATAATAGCTACGGTTATCTAATAAAATCTTATATACTATAAAATTATCGAACATAAAAACCATTTATATATATATATATATCATATCAAAAGATAACAAATAATAATAGAAAAATACTGTTGTTATTATTTATGCAAAGCATTGTTTGCTCAACAAAAATTATTTTTAAAAGTGGTGAAAATTTAAAAAATTATTTGTTTTCTTGGCAAATAACAACTGTTATGTAAGATGATAATGGTGGTCAAATAGGGACATTTATTTAAATATTCGTTATTAGTATGTGGAAAAATAATGTAATTCATCCCTTTTGATAACGTAATGATAGCCGTTATATAGTTTAGAACAGCCAATTTTTTTAAAAAAACCATGATTTGTTGCTTGTAATTACTGTGGCATGTACTTGGGTACCATGGAAAGGGATGGATCATGAAGGAGTCTGGCGTCACGGAGCCAGAATTATTAGGGGTTGGGTTGGGTGAAGCTGTCACTGGGATCACTTTCGAACCTAAAAAGCTGGATGGCGAGATGTACGCTTTCGGTTGGTTGGGATGATTGGATCATCGGTGACGTTTGAAAGTTTTGCTCGCATTCTGAAGCATGACTCACTGTGTATCCTTCTTTGATAAGAAGTACCACGCATTGCCGAACCTTTCAATCTCGTGGATACTCTCCCACCTCATGGTGTTCTTCTTCCAGGAGCCTGAATTCTTCCAAAAAGATTTGGGACCAAAGTTGTGCAATCATGGGCATCCGTTCATGCATGATGAAACAGTCATACAATGCAATCGAACTATGTACACAAAGAAATTGCTGTATCGCACATGGCATGCGCCTTGATGTGTCATGATCGGACTCATGCTATGGATGACCATGATTGTAGAACTAGGCCGGTGTGTTCAATCCTTGAACTCGAAAGGAGTTCGAGAGAGATTGCCAAGCAACTCTCCATCTAGGGTTATTTGGTTCATGCGACCAGAAAGTGGGGCTAAATTTATATATAGCTGATTTTTGTCTAATAGGGAGAAACTAATCTCCATTCATTACCCAATATCGATGCATGTTGTAGAGAAATTAAGGATGTGTATCGAGCCGATTCGTGTCCAAGTCTCACTAGAGGAGCAAGGGAGTTTGATGTTAGGTTCGGATCTAAGTCAAAAGGGATATTATAGAATAGAAAATAATCTTGAAGATTTAATTGAATAAGGCTGATAACTATAAAATTTAGGTAAGTCTGAAAGCACCCTACTGCCATATCGATTAAAAGTTTTATCTAATCAAAAAGTATATTATGAGGAATATTGTTTATTTCTCCAACCACATTCTATATTTGCACTAAATCAAATTCTAGCCTACCCTCACATTTTTTTTTCTTTTTTATGTATAGCACTCTTTTAAATTTTGTAGTAAAAAATGAATATGGATATATTATGCAAGTAGATTTAAGAAGTTCTATAACTATAAATAGATGTACCTAGTTATTATAAATTCTATGTTGAATTGAATAAAATTTTTAATTCTCTTATTTGACTTCTTCCTCTTATCTTGCTATTGCATTACTAGGTAGATCTTCTTGCTTAAGGAGATATGTCCATGCATACAAAATGATCTTTCAATGTTCTTTTTGAGGATGAATATTGAACTTAAAATTTTATTTAACTCAAGATGGTTTTTATGGTGGCTAGGTGCGCATATTTATTGTTATAGCACCTTGGAATCCATCTACAAATATGTCCATATTAATTTCTAGGTGAAAATGTATAAAAATATTATAAATAAGAGAAAAAACAATATTTCCGATAACATGCTAGGATTTGATTTGGTGCATATGTAGAAAGTGATTACAAAAATAAAATATGTTCCTATAATATATATATTGATCGAATATGATCTTGATGTCCGGTCGTTCTGAACCTGCTTAGACTTTATTAATACCAACTTTATTTAATTAGATCTTTAAAATTATTTGCAAACTGTAGTAGCTTCTAGAGGTCCTAACCTAACATCAAAACCCTTTGCACTTCTAGGCAACCTTGGACATGAACCAAGTCAAATACATGACAGCTAGGTCAAATTTGTGCATCACTATACCCACTCAACCCCACCTAAGTCCAGGACTTGAAGAGCTAGGATTTTGCTAATCATAGCACCAAGCGAAATTAAGATGCATCCTCTTGCCCAAGTGACAAGAGGCAATAATGTCCGAACTTCTTTTTGTTTAGATTGATACAATTGCAATTAATCAAATCAAGCTTATATATCTTTTATGTGTCCATCTTTTTGTTGTATTTATATAACAATAGCACAATAGCTAGAGTTGGGAAGTGCAATGAACATGAGAAGAAGTGTGAACACAGAAGAAGTATCAACAACCGTGATACTCTTTCAAATATTTTTTTTAAAAGAATTTATATCATATATTGTTATTTAAACAAAAAATAAACTAGCAAAGCTATGCTTTTCGAAAATGATAGTAATAGAATACCCTTGTGGATGGAGGATGGTAGTAATATGGCTATAGTACATAAAATAAGTTGTTATTTCTAAATTTAGATGATAATTGAAATATTAAAAAATATTTTGAGCACATGAAAAGTGAAAATTTTAATGAACAACATTTATATTTTCATATAACAACTTTTACACAAGGATGATAACTAAATAAAAAGTATTGTTCAAGCACCCATTATACAAGCCGACAATTGGGACTAGGAATGTCATTATTAGACTCAAACCAATTACCAATCCAGTTTGCAAACTAACCTTGCAAAATCAATCCAATTCTTGGAAGATGCATGTGATTAAGAACGTGATTGGCCATTCACGGAGTACGACATTAGATTGATGATAATTTGGTAATGGAGGTGGCCACCTTATAGTATTTTCCCTTACAAAAAAAAAAAATAATATGTAATGCTTGATTCAACAATGAAAAGGTCAGGTTAATTACGTTAAGCTTGCAGTTGGACCAAGAAAAACAAGGTTAATAACGATTATCCCTAAATTAAGTAGAGCAAATTGGTTAGAAGAAGAAAAATGAAACAACTGTTTTATATCCAATTTTATAAAAAAAAAAAAATCTTATAGTCCTAGAAAAATGTCTGTATTGAAATGATATTTTGGGATACTGGAGAGACCTAGTCTGTCAAAAATTATGACCTCAAGCCTGTATGTAAATTTCACTAAGCACAAGCTCACCCAATAACAATATCATCATGCAACATACATTCCCAACTCAATTCAGAAAAGAAAACTATAGAACGACCAAATGATTAACTAGCTAAATAACAAAGTCCTTAATAATGTTTGGAACCATCTCTGGAAGTATAGTGTATTTGGAGGCGAGTGGATCATCATTAAAAAAGAGGTACCTCTCGTGCAGGTTATACAAAATATATTATTTCATTTACTGAGCAGTTACCATATATATTGTTAAAATATATGTTGAACAAGAAAAAAAAATAAAAATAAGAGAAAGAAAAATAATTTTATTTTTCTATTTTATTATATACGGTACATTTTGGAGGTTATATATATTTGTATACAGGCTTCATATCAAAAAATAATATAGGCAGATATAACATCATTTCTAAAATATATATATATATATATATTAATAAAAAATAATATAAATTGACATATATTGTTACGCAATGTTTAAATTATTTTAAAATGTACGGACATTAAAAAAATGAAAAAGAGTATACAATCCCTTAACAATTACTCCCTTTCATGTCACGCAGCAGCACTTATAATTAGTTTAATTGATCATGTCTGTACCCTTGGTGGAAACCTTCTGACAAAGGGAAAACATTCATTTGGAAGGAGGGGGAAGGCGTGAATGAACTTTACCACGCGTCACCAAGAAACATTACGTCACTTTGCCCCCCACTCCCCTCCTCCTCCTTGTCCCCTTCCACCTCGTCCCATCCCATTTCCCACGGCAGCAGCATCTCTCTCCCTCTCACGCACTCTATCTCTCTCGTATTTTAGCGAGAGTTATGCATGCTTTGCTTGCAGTGGGAAAGGACGGTGCCACAGAGATTTTGGACACCAAAACTGGTCCCCTTCTTTTACTTCGTTTGTAAGCGCTCCCTCTTTTACTTTCAGAACGCTCGACACACGCATCCAATGTAAAACAGCCGGCTTTTTACTCGCCCACCTCGTAACATGGCCAAAGTAAAGCATATAACCGTGATAACAGTAATAATAATGTGGAGTTGGAGTTATTTTTAAGCTATTCAAGAGATTCTCCTCCCTCTCCATCTCTTTCTTCTTCGAGCCTCCATCCACCATGTAAACTTGTCAAATAGTAGTTGGTATAGTTGGCTCAAAGTAACCAGCTTCCCAAGGCAGCAATATGAACTTCTGTTCTGGCTTGTCTCCTTGTTATCAGAGATAACATATCTTTTGAGGGTTACATCGCAAGATTCCCAAAGGTAATTCACATTAGTTCATTACTTTGCTCCTAGAAAATATTTCCATTGCTCGGCTTAAAGGTAAAACATAAACGCAAAACTTTCGGCTCATGCTTCAAAAAGTCTCTGGAAAAACTGTTTGTAAAGTGCCCAAGCTCTGAACAGGCATTGCACATGTCGTGCTCCATGAGCACTTCGGAAAGTTTAATGCGTGCAAGCAGACAGAAGCATGAGCAGTCACCATTCCATCATTCATTTCCAAGAGTAGGAGATTTGCACTATGTGGATATGTATGATTAAGTGCATGCATGGAAACAATGGGCATGCCATGCATTATGCAAGTAGACTGCTGACTTACTTCCAAACAACTGGCTTTTCCAAGACAGTGACAATGGGCAGACAATGGGTGAACTAGACCTCTCTGTAGATGGGAAAGAGGATTTGAACTTTTTCTAGATTTTGTTCGTGTCATTTAGATGGTTTTTGATAACTGTGAATTAATTAAAATGAAGGAAAGTGGAGAAATTGTGCTCAAATTACTGATAGCCCGGAGTTGTATATATCTGATTTTTTGAAAAGAAGACTTCTGACGATATCGAGAAATGTTGAAAGAGCAAGAAGTCAGGAACCATAAGTACTTGCATTCAACTTCGCCATCATTACTATTTTGAGATGTAATCTGGTGCAAATTGTAAAACGGAATTTGATGAAGCAATGCTACGGCGATGATTAATTATAAAGTTGTGATGCAAATGCTTAGCTGCTAGATTTGTGAAGCAAGCATTGTATAAAATTGGTTGTTTCCCTAATATTTAGAACAAATCAAAGAAAGCATGTACACATGTCACATAGAATTCCAGCTCCTTCAACTAGTTATAATATATATATATATATATATATATATATATATATATATATATATATATATATATATATATATATATATATATATATATATATATATATATCAATTTGTGCTAGCCACAAAAAACCAATGGAGTTTTAGATTGAAAAGCATTTGTCCAGTTTCCCCAGCACTTGCTATGGCATGCATCATTTAATTTTTAGCACTAAAGTTTTTGTTCTAGTATATATATAGGATAAAGAGAATCCAGTATGTTGTAACAAACTTGGCATATAAGTTCAATGAACAATCTTTAAGTTTGGCTTGAGAGTTTGATAATATATTAGATATTTGTAAATATTATTTTAATCATGGCTTGATAATTGGCAGAAGCTTATATTGCTTGCATAAAGGAGCTGCTGAGGTGAAAGTCATGTCCATAGACATTGATATAGGACCCCACCCCAGAAAAGAATGTTGTTGTTATGCTGCTTCATTAACAAAAATAACGATTGAAATAGACTTTAATATAATGTCACTTTAATATATATGCAGCATTAGCAATAATATATAATATCGAGACTCCACTTTTCAGTATTTGCCAACTCTTTTACTCATGTAAATCCTCAAACACTTGAATATTGGGAGATTCCCAAGTCAGTGAAGTTCCACTTTTAGGTGTTTTCATTGTTATTCTATCCTCTCATTAATTAAAAGGTTAATGAAGTATCTAAGCATTTTGAATAAATTAAGGGTCTGCATGTCTTCAATTAGGGCATGACTATTAAATCACTGGACAAAAGAGCATTTTGCAATCCTAACATTATAAATTTCATGAAAGGCATCAATGCTTGATATGAGGAAGGTTCTCTAACTGTTTCCTAGAAAGCTAGAGATGCCAACTTTCATAGAAATATTGAAAAAAAAACCTCCATTAATTCTTGCTTTTTTATCAATATAAATTCTTTGTAGTGCTCGGGCATCCTTCCCCACCTCACATTTTTAATGGAGAGGAATCTTATAGAAATATAGATCTTCAAAGCTTGATGATAGGTGCACCCTATATATTTTTGCAAACTCTCTCTCTCTCTCTCTCTCTCTCTCTCTCTCTCTCTCTCTCTCTCTCTCTCTCTCTCTCAAGCTCCATAAAGATTAACAAAAAATAATACTTCTGTAAGTTACTTTGTTAAAGTTTTAATTAAAAAATAAATAAATTTTTAATTTCCTAAATTTTAGTAGTTTAAATGCTTTAAAATATTTTTTTATGATACACCTCTTTTAGAAGAGTTGTAACTCTTCGAAAGAGAACGTTGGTTTTCGAAAAGATACGGTGTTTTCGAAACATAACGTATCTTCGAAACTATCACATCTCTTCGGTCTTCTGGATATAGTCTATAAATAGACTCCTCTAGGATTAATGCAAAAACAATCCGATCTCTCTTTCTCTTACCGGTACTCTATCTTCTGAGAATTTTTTTTGGAGAGAGAATTCTTCCATCCTTCAACTTTCTACTTTTTATCTTTTTTTAATTTTTTGGGCATCTACAAGAATCAGTCTGGTCAAGCCTCCATAACGATCGTGCTCATTAAAAGAGGATATCAGGTTGAGCGAGTTATTGTACTTTGGGGACAAAATTGCCGTAAATTTATACGTAGGAGACGAATTATGTTCTTAAGACAATATATACCATACATCTCAATTGAGGCGATCTCTTTTCAATTTTCTCACTTTATTCTAGTAGATTATTCTTTTCTAATACTTTAATAAAATAAAGATATAGCAGTTTTTAGGTTATTTATATTTCCAAGGTACTTAAGCATATTGCTACCTATGCCAACCTTTTCCCAATTATGTTGTCTTAAATTTACATAAAAACAAAAATGATTTGGGATGATATAAAGCAAAAAAGAAAAGCCTGCCTATGAGAACAGTAAGATCACAGTCCAATGAGTGCGTTTTTGTGCCCATACTTGACTAAAAAAGTTGCAGGTGACTGAGCAATAGTTTTGCAGCTGACAAGTTGACAGTAGACAACTTTATTTCCTCGCAAAAAATTAATAAAAAAAACCCATACTAGTGAGAAAATCAAATGCATACTCATTCAGTCACCCGTTAGGTGGGTTTCCAAAGATGCCTTGCTGATTCCTCATTTTGTCCTCCAAGTTTGACCCATTCACCTCATTCTGTAAGGAACCATTACGCTCTTTTCCTATACCGATTTATCAAGCAGCTTACATGAATTCTCCTAATGTAGGATATATAGTTTTATATAATGGAACTTAATTAAGAACATGCGACGTGCATTGTAATTTAAACAAAGATTTGATCTGCAATATTTTGGCTTCAATTTATATCTTAAAAACCAAAGTGAAATGCCTAATACTGCCTAGTTTAACAATAGTCATTATGATCATCAGTTGAACAATAGCATGAACTAGAATATCATAGAACAGTCACATGAATAAGATAATTTGCCGAGAGAAAAAAAAAAAAAGGGGAATGATTGATGCTATAATTGCCGAACCAAATCAAAGTCATATACTTTCATTTTTAGATTTGGAGTGACCTTTAAGTTTCCAAAACCAAAAGCAACCTTAACTGACCAAAGAAATTTAAAAGATTATATTATCCTGTTGCAAAGTTTCCATGACGAAATCTAAAATATTCTCTGTGACATGATCCCACATGATATCCAAGATTCCTGCTTGAATAATATTAGATTTGAGCTGCCAAACATTGTTTAAGCCTTACCCCTATGATATGCAATCCTTATCTTATCTTAGAGTCATGCTAATCCAAGTTTATCTCCTTTGCCTCTCCACTGTGTCCTCACGGTTTGAAGCATTGCTTGCTCCACATGAAATCCTCCATTTCATGAGCCTGTGATCATTAAAGTAGGAAGCAATCCTATTTACTCACTTCACGACGTTCGGCAGTGAAGACCTAAGAGTGGGGTCCTCGTTGCCAGTCTACGCTAAACTGCTAATGCATGCCATCCAAAACAGACATCGGACGTTTGTGATCAAAGCCATCCAAAACTTTGAAAGCTGGAGAACGGTCTCAAGTCTCTCCGAGGACGCAGGTCTTAGCTGGACTCAGTAAAATTCCATGAAAAATGGTACGGGAAATAGGAGAGATACAGAGAACTAAAAAATAATAGCCACAATGTAAGAGAGAGAGGGAGGGAGGGAGATTCTTCAAAAAAAAAAAAACAATAAAGAGAATGGTCGAGGGCCGTGGATTCAAAGCACGGCGCTCCAGAAGCCAACGCGCGGAGACAATCCAAGCTAGATTTACGGAGGTGGTGGAGGTGCGAGGCCGTACGGACGTCGCTCTTTAAGCTAAGGGTCCCACTGCAATGGGCCCCACTCCCAACCAATAATTCCATGCTCCCCAAAACAACCCCTCCCCTCTCCTTGGTTTCATATTAAGAAAAGCAACCAGAATACAGTAAGCTACAAATAGTACATCCTATCACCTAATTTGTTTTGTATTTGATTAATACTATGTACAAACATGAGGAGTGCACTCTGCCCCAAGAAACGATATGTTTGTATTCTGGAGACAAATTTTCCCTTCCCTTCTTTGCCTTGTTCCTTCCTGCCACTGGTGATGGTTAATACCTCACAACAGAGGCAACAATACAAGAGAAAGGCACTTAAGCAAGCTGAACAGGATCGAAATGGATATTTTAAACCGCATGTTCTCAACTTTAAATCAACGTTTTCTGATAAAAATATTTTTTTTTTGATTTTAACTTTGATCACACAATTTTATCGCAGTGCTATAAAACCAAAATTTTCAGAGCTATAGGATGCTCTATGTTTTGATAAAAAAGAGTGGCCGTCCTATTATCAAACTGATTATATTTATTTATAGAGCCAAACAAATGCGTCAAAAACTACAGCTTGTGTCCATATGTTGGACTTTCTGAAAACTGTTTGTCAGAACATGGCCATGCAAAGCTACATTATCTTTACCTCTTGCTCTGCGGTTGAATTATACTGCAAACTCCATCAACTGGGAGATCTCTATCATGTAGAAAGTAACTGCCATCATTACCTTGCATAACACCGAAAAGTTATCAATATAACAACTAGTTGAACCATTACGAGCTTTTGGGAGATTTTTGATGTCATGTATGGATTGATCCTGCTGCAAGTTATATCATCAATGGGACTAATTTTATTGCGCGCTTCAAGCATTAGCAAACAAATTGACTCATCATAATATATGGTTGTTCCTGTATAACTTCATTTCTACCACATCAGAGGTCTGTATGTGAATAAATTGCCCGGCTGACGTGAATTAAGTCTCATAATTTTGTAAATACTTATTTTATTGATGAAATTAAAATGTAGTATTTTTTTAATTTTATCTAATTAAAATTTTAAAGCATCCTATTTTTTCAATTAGGCGGACATAACCCTAGTATAACAAATATAACTAGAGTATCAAAAAGCTTTGGTGGGGCCAATTGGGCCGACTCCTAAGAGAAGGACCCAACATAATTAGCCATAAAAGAGGTCATCTAATCTACTGCTTTGGTTGCCTCTATAGTGGGGTGAGAGACATCGAGATCCGACGGGATGTTGGATAACCAGCTAATGACCGTCTTTGAATCGCCTCTTTAAGACTATGTTAGGGGCTTGAAGAACAACTACTACATACATCAGACCCTCCCAAGAACTTCTCACATATGCTAGAGGGACAATGATATCATAGCTCGCTGGCCACGAATCACAAACCTAGCACCACCTTCCACACCTTCATCCAAAACACTGCCATCAAAGTTGATATTGAGGGTGCCACTCCCTGATTGGCCCACCTTGGCCGATATTAGTTGCCTGGAGGGGCGTAGGGTCTGCGACCTGTTTACCCTGGGTGGGCGGACGTGGGATGAGGATCTCGTCCGACGAGCCCTCGAGGAGCGGCTTGCTAAATGTAATAAATGATATGGCAAGAGATGTCCACCCATCCTAATTCCTAGTCATTCCGTCGCCCCTCCTATAAGTACTCCAGTAAAGCATCCAAAGATAGTATCAAGGCCCTGGTAATACTATGCTAAAGAGCAACATGTCACACTCTATGGGCTCTACCACAATGTAGTATAACATGGCCAATAGTCTCTTCCATTTCTAAGCACAAGTGATAGTGAGGTGTGTTGATCATGCTTCTCTGGTATAACAATGAGCAACATGAAAAATGACTTCAAGCTACTTTCTACTGTAAAAGAGCAACCCTCGGGTGGATCCCCATGTCCCATATCCAAGCATCGTCCCCAGCTTGGACTCACGAATCTGTGTAAATCTCTGAACCTGATTTTGAAAAACACTAAGTCCTCTCCACCTAGCATGTCCGGGCACTCTGCAATGGATATGGGTGTGGATGCAATCCTCATCCTCAACTCCTCACCAAACATTTTGTTGAAAAAGAAGAATTAGAGAAAAAAATTATATTTCTGCCCGTTTGTTATAATGTACATGAGCAGGCTTTATATAGACTAGGAGACTAACAAAATTTGGTAAGGTCAACTAAATTTGGCACAATCAATCATAAATCAATCAAGATGAAGTTTGATAAGGCCGACTAAGGCCCTGTTTGGGGGAGCTTTTGAAGGGTTAGAAAGTACTTTCTGGCCCTCCAAAAGTACTTTTAGATGAAAAACTGTGTTTGGTAAATTTTTCAAAAAGCTGTTTCAGCTTTTGCGGGAAGCTGAAAACAGCTTTTGGGAGGAAGCTGCAATTTGGAGCTTTTGGGAGGAAGCTGTTTCAGCTTTTTCGGAAAACTGTATTTTTGACAAAAATGTCCATATTAAAATAACATAATTACATAGTTTGTCCCTTTATAAACCTAAAAATCTGCTGGAGCCAAGAACCCTAGCCGTCAGACTCCCTTCTGTAAGAAAAGGTATTTTATACCTCTATTTTTGTATTATACTATAAATATAATATCATATTATATTATATCATAATACATTAATATGTTATGTTAAATAATTTAATATTATGTTATATTATGAAAAATTAATTTATATTAATAATTATAATATTTTATACCTTTATTATTGTATTATACTATAAATATTATATTATATTACATTACATTATAATACATTAATATGTTATTTTAAATAATTTAATATTATGTTATATTATGGAAAATTAATTTATAATAATAATTATAATATTTTATACCTTTATTATTGTATTATACTATAAATATTGTATTATATTACATTACATTATAATACATTAATATGTTATTTTAAATAATTTAATATTATGTTATATTATGAGAAATTAATTTATACTAATAATTATAATATTTTATACTTTTATTATTGTATTATACTATAAATATAATATATATTACATTATATCATAATACATTAATATGTTACGTTAAATAATTTAATATTATGTTATATTACCAAATATTAATTTACTCTAATAATTATATTACTCTAATAACTATACTATAAATATTATACTATATCGTATATTTATGTATTAATTTATGTTATGTTTTATTATGTTCTGTTGTATAATACTATGTAATGTCCTTTATGGTAATTTTGTCATACAAAAATACTTTCTCAGTTTGTTTACCAAACACAAAATAAAGTACTACAGCACTTTACGAATGTAGTTACCAAACAGCAAACAGCTTTTTATAACAGCTCTACTTCAGACAGCTCTACTTCCAACAGCTCTACTTCTAACAGCTCTACTGCCAACAGCTCCCCCAAACAGGGCCTAAGTTTGGCACAATCAGCCTTTATGGACGCCAATTATATTTGACACAATCAATGGTGAAGTTTGGCAAGACCGACTAAGTTTGGCATAATCAATCAATCAATAGATTCTAACACACTTGAGAGATGAAATCTGTGTTCCACTTTCTTTCACACGCAGGTGACCTTTGGAGAGGATGGTTGAAGGGTACATGGGAGGGATGGTTGAGGGTATGTGGAGAGAAGGTGTAGTTGCACTTGAATGTTCTATGCTAATCTTCGTGCAATCTCTGAGACCTTTCGATGAACGATTGGTGGAATTTGGAAATGGTAGATCGTGGAGTGGGAAAAAAAAAAATAGAATCTCCTGATGCTAAGAGCCATAGCTCTCCCGAATTGTTGTTTAGTCTAATTTGGTGCACCTACTCAAACCCTAATTCCATCCCTTGTATCTTATCATGCACCCACTATATGCAAATAGACTCATGTACCCACTTCCATAATCCAAACCTATGCATATCACAAGATCCTAATTAATTAGTTTCCTTTGGCACTTATTTTTTATTCACCTCTCCTGATCTATTTTCTTTTCTCTCTGCTATCCCTCACACTAAGTGGCTGAAACTGCGATGCTTATGCATGGATGGAAATTCGGATGCTAGACATAATTTTTAAGTTGGATAACTATAGGCTGAAGACAATCCTAAAACATTAATAACATGTATTCTACACTACAAATACAACTATCCAAATGCGAGCATATATGATTTTATATTTTTCTCTCGCTTCATATGTTGAATTCATGTTACAAATGTTTTGCAGAGGACCATATAGTTGATTGAAGGCGACATTATTATCTTTATGATTATATATATATATATATATATATATTGAAAAAGCTATTGTTTTGCTGTTTTGCTCTACATGCCAACTCGGTTACAGTCTTCAAATCACTATATCATTAGACAAAGCAGGGCAGAGGCTACTCACTTCCGGCTTTGAACCCCTGTGCTGTGGGGATCTTGGAAGGCTAAGTAGGGTCTCGTTTCAAGTCGATTTCATCACGCAGACGAGCTTATTTAATTTGGTGCAAAACTTTCTCTTCCCATTGCTTGCAGATGACAACACAAATACTATTCCGTAGATAATGATAGGAATATTTCGACAGCATACTTTAGCGGACGCGGCATGTCTATAATTGCTATAGAGAATAAAGAAATTAGGCGGGTGATGAGGAAAGAAAGAAGCGGAGGGAGTGCATGTCACCTTGTTCCTAAAATACTAACACACACAACCTTTTGCTGGAGCTTTTAAGATGGACTGAATGAAGCTACAAAGGATTAAATTAAGCTAGAACGGAACCCGTTTATGTTTAATAAAAAAAAAACGCCATGAAAGCTACGGCATATATTCGTTCCCTTCCCATTATTTTATCACAAGTGTTCAGCTAAGGAGGTAGCAAGAAGGCACGGGCGAGTGGAAAGGAGGAGAAAGAGAAAAAATAAAATAGCATAAGAGGGATGGGATTGATGGAGGCCAGAGGGAAGGGGGGGTCAGTATTAGGAGAAAGAAAAGCTGAGCCTCCCGAGCTCGACCCTTTTTACGACCCCTGACCCCATGGCCGGGACACGGAGAAGGGGGGGTAGGAGCATTAGAGAGGGGCCCGTCCTGGCTTCTCTACACGTGTCTCATTCTTCTGCAGTCTCCTCCTTTTTACCCAACTTTCCTTCCTCTGTTCTCGTCCTTCGGACCTTCAAGGCTTCAACCCAATTTATTTATATCGCGATTTACCGTTGTCACTAGTTAATATCCATCACGTGACCTGGCCTGATAATAATGTCACGACCCCAGGTAAAGAAAACAGAGAGAGAGAGAGAGAGTTAACGAAGGTTACACTTCAATATTAAGTAGGAGAAAGAAGGCGGAGAGAGAAGGGAATAGAGAGGTAATTGAAGGGAAAAATGGTCAGGGAGGAGGGCCGAAAGCTGAGGGCTTAGCTTTTAACAACAGCAGGGTAGGCGGCAGCGGCAGCAGCAGAGAGTGGCAGTGAGACAGAAGCCTGCGAGGAAAGAAACAAAGAGAGAGAGAGAGAGAGAGAGAGAGAGAGAGAGGAGGGAGGAGAGTGATCGAGAAGATCTCGATCAGAAGGAATTTCAGAGTCCCCACAGCCAGCCCCAAGCGCCCTTCACTTCTCCCATAATAAACCCCCACCCGCCAAAAACATAGCAAAAAAAGAAAAGAAAAGAAAAGAAAAGAAAGAAAGAAAGAAAGAAAGAAAGAAAGAAAGAAACACCATCCCCAACAAGAAATTGCGAAATCTAAAGTCCCCACTTATGGGTTACCTTTAGATTCACACAGGAGGGTATAGATATATAATTGGTGATCTATAGACAGATACTTAGAGAGAGAGAGAGAGAGTCCGATAGAAGTAGGGAGAGAGAGAGGAGGGGGAGGGGGAGGGGGAGGGGGGTATATAAGAGGAGGCATAAATTTAGATACAAGACTAGCCGGGGTGGCTTCTGGAAGGCGATTCCCATCCGACACCGGAGCGTTCGCGGATTGGGTGGCGTCATCCGCAACCGGGCGAGGAGACGATCTCTGCCTCGGTTTTAATGCCGGAGGAGGCGGAAGCGGAGGAGGAACCGGAACCGGAAGCGGCGCAGCCGCAACCGCCGGCGGCTGGGGATCCATCTCCTCGGCCTCGGGCCGCACGGGCGGGCTCAATTATGGCATCGCAGACATGGGAATGGTCGGTCTCCGCGATGTCCTCGTCGTCGCCCCCGCTGGATCGTTCCATCCACAGTACCACGAGCCCTTGCCCTCCTCCGCCGAGCACCCGATCATCCCCCTCCTCACCGCCGCCCCCTGCCTCGTAGATGAGGCCCACGACGGCGCCGGCGGCCGACCCAAGCCCGCCGGCGGGATTCACCTCTGGCAGGCACAGCCCCCTCCGCCCCCCCAGAACCCCGGCCCTAACCCTAACCCTACCTTCTCCTACCTCAAGAAACCCGTCCCCACTCTCGACCCCGCCGGCATTCTCGCCGGCGGTGGAGGGGGTACCTCGACGTGCCAGGACTGCGGCAACCAGGCCAAGAAGGACTGCAGCCACCGGCGGTGCCGCACCTGCTGCAAGTCCCGCGGATTCGAGTGCTCCACCCACGTCAAGAGCACCTGGGTCCCCGCCGCCCGCCGCCGCGAGCGCCAGCTTGTCACCTCCTCCGCCGCCGCCGCCGCCGCAGCCGGCTCCTCCACCTCCACCTCCGCTCCCAAGAAACCCCGCCTCATCTCCTCCCAGACCACCACTACCGCCTCCCACACCTCCAACTCCAACACCCCTCCTCGCAGCCTCGACACCAGCTCCAGCCACCAAGGTACTCTCTCTCTCCTCCCCCCCCCCCTCCTTAATTCAGCTTAATTATCGTTAAATTTAAACTGCTACCCTCCAATGTCTATATACAATACACGTGTTTGGTTGTGTTCGGCCGGATTAGGCCTGAAATGAATGCATGGGATTTTATTGGAAAAAATGACACTTCCTTTTTCTCCCTCTTTCTTTCTCTTCCTTCACTCCCACTTGCTTCCAGATGCGACCCTTCGCGACAGCTTGCCCGGGCACGTTCGAGCGCCGGCCGTGTTCAAATGCGTCCGCGTGACGTCCATCGACGACGGCGAGGACGAGTACGCGTACCAAGCCATGGTCAAGATCGGCGGACACGTCTTCAAGGGCTTCCTCTACGACCAAGGCGTGGACGACGGGCGGGGCGAGGCGAGCAATGATGCCATTCCAAACATCTCGGAGCTCCATCTCGGGGGTGCCGGCGCTGCTGCTGCTGCTGCTGGTAGAAATGGATCCTCTTCTGCCGCCATTATGCCGTCCGACGACTACGGCGACGGACCGCCCGGTGGCGGTGGATTCCTTGGAGGTACTACAAACTATGGTAACCCAATAAATTGAGCTCTCCTCACTGCATCTAAGGTTCTATTTTCCTTTCTCTCATTCTCGACTCAACTTTATGAAATCGTCAAGTCATGCATGGTGGTCAACGAGGAGTTGTTTCAGCTATTGCTGCTGTTGTTGTAAACATATGTCTCTCTACTCGACTTCTTAGCTTCTTTTTTATGTCCTTTTTGCTGCTGCTGCTACTAGTGCTGTTATTATTATTGCTTCTAATAATTACTTCTCATGGTGGTGATGATAACTAGATCCTATCTTACTCTGAGAAGAGAAGAGAGAAAGAGAGAGGATCACGGACGGATTGCACTGTTTGTAAGTTGATTGGTAGTTTTTTAAGCTATGTCTTCCTTTATGCTCATCTCTATTGAGCTTTCCTGGTTTGGGATGGATGGATTGGGGTGCAACACTGCTCGACTGCTGTAGCGTATCATTCAGCGCCTTATTCGTGGCTATTTCGTTTCATGTGATCTTGTGGTTGCGGGGCTCAATGTTTGACCGCCGGGGTCCCCTTTTTCTTTGCTTTCTAGCCATCTAATGGTTTTTATAAGGGTCGGTGAGTGTGCTGTAGGGCATCTCATTGGAACTTGAAACTGATTGACGCTTTCTCCTGCAAAGCATTATAATGCATGTGGCAGAGGAATTTTTTTTCAACGCCTTGGGCGATAAGCATGGCTGCTTTACTCCCTTTCTTCCTTTAGCAAGGGGGAAGTAATGTACCATACCGAGCCGTGTTGCTGCTTTTCCTGATTTTTTGTGCATTCCCTTTATTGTTGCCTGTGAAACCCATCACATCCGACTAAGTATTGCCTTGTTATTTTTACTATAGTTTTGCCAAGCTTTTCGTATGTACGTCTTTCTGTTTAAATGTTGCTGTCTTGTAGAGCTGTCTAATCAACGAAGTATACCGCTTAAGTTGTTTTAAAGGAATGAGCTCCAGTACTTAAGAATTATAATAGGCTTCAACAATTCCTTTATTTTTCTGCTGTAGCTTAGCAACCTACAATCACGGCATTGTACAATGAATGGGATATGGACGCTTTCTGCTCCCGCCAACATATGCGTATATATTTTGTGATAAAGGTTTACACATTTAGATGTTTGACTGTAGGTACGTTTCTTACTTGAAGAGCTCTTCACTTTTTTGTGTGTGGCTAGCCAGGTGCAAAAGTAATGGATGTTATACGTTATACTGAATGGAAAATTTAGAGTGCTGTACATTTTATTCCAAAACATGCAGTTTCCATGTCAGTTTGTGCTTGTTAAATACCTTTCTTTTTTTTCCATCAAGGGAAATAAGCTGGGAGATAGAATTTTCTCTTCTTCCTAGCAATGGACACAGGCTAAATATAGTTATAAGATTTAGAAACAGCCGTTCACAAAATCTTGTCAGTAAGACCACCTAGCATGCATAAAATAATACGTGTTAATAGGATTTTAGACGTAAGGTTTTTAAGGATTTCTGGAATTCAGTTCTTTTAGAAGTGGAAGTAACATCTTAGGCAAAGGTCTAGTTTCATCGGGCAATGCCTTAGACACCTTACCGGACCAGTTTCTTTGTGGAATTCGCTATTCCTGAATAACATTCCAGGTTTTTAATTGCTTGCTGTTTGTTGAGAGATCTTTTAAATTATATAATTGATCTGTGTGCAAAGAATTTATGACTGTGAATTCAATGTTCAATTTTAATTGTTTGTTGTTATATTTTGACTGAACTAGAATGTGGGATCTATCAAGATACGCGATGAAGGCTAACTAGAATATTTTATTCATGCATATCGTGTAGATCATGTTAATAACTTAACAATTTTTTTTCATCTTTCTTTCAACTACAGCATATGAACATAACATCTTACTGCAACACCACTTTGGGGAACTTCCAGCGTAATCATTATTGTCCTACTAAAGGACAGTAATTTGGTAAAGCCATATCATAGCTGCCACAATAGCCAGATTTAATGGACTTGTCACTCTATAGTAGTCATGTTATGAGTAAAATCTATAGGGCATTCTTTATCTACGTATTCTGGTGACATTGCTTTTAATGTTATTAACATGCATTGCTGTTATGGTTACAAGGCCATTCCAATATTTAATTCTGAGATTCAATCTGAATTTCATTATGATATTGGTCTGACGTGCTTCTACATGTCATATTATATATATCCTGATGTCTGGGGTAGTTTATGCTTCTATGTGAGGCATGTTTCTTATTTGTTATTTGTATACAAGATCATGAACACCTATATTTTAAAGTCACTGGTAAAAAGGGTTGTGTTTCAATGATTACTCTTTTAGGATTTTTGTGTTGGTGTAACAGACATTTAAAATTAATGTTTTCAAGAGTTCACTATTCTAATTATCAAACATCTTATTAGTTACATTTAAAATTCTTAATGAAAAAAGTGTATTGCTAGTGATGCAATCTTTATCATTGGACTTATTGTATTGCAAGCTTGAAATTGCTCTTCATTAAGAATTTTGTATTATCACTGAACTTATTGTATTGCAAGCTGGAAATTGCTCTTCAGAAATATCATGTAATACATATGCATTGTTTAATGGACATATATCTCATCCGGGATATTCCTGTACATGCATTCGCAGTGATGAAGATGACATACTAACATGATTTACTATTGTATATCCTACTATAACGTTTCATCTATATAACTAAGCAATGAATTCAATTTATTTTAGTATCGTAATATTTTGATCAGACCAGATGTTTGTAAGAAATTGCCAATCTAGAATTCATGCAGTTTGACCAATTGTACTTTAAAAAGGACTGCCAGAGCATGAGCCTCCTTCTATGGTGGAGTGTGGGGAGGGTTGGATACATGCAACCTTACCCCAGAAAGGTTGTTTCTGTATTTAGAACGCGACCTCCATATCATAAAAGGGCCAATCTTTCTGTTGTACCGATGTTGTTTGACTAACTGTTCTAACAATATAAATTTGTCATATCTTATCAGTTTGTGATCACGATGATTGGTTATTGTATGAGATCTCTCTTCCACCTTTGGATATCGTCAATGCACATTGAGTTTGCTGCTCTATTTTGGCTGATTATTTGATAATTTGGTCAATGACTAAGATCATATAATTATTCTAGCAGCTTTTAGCAGATTATCACGTTCAATGGGTTCTTAAATATAGTTAGATTCACTTAAGCAAGCTCAGTGCCTTCTAAAGAGTTTAAACTTATTAAAGAAATAATTTGTTTTAGTGGATGTAGTTGCTTAAAATGTTGCATGTATTAAACCACTCGAATGTGGCAATTTTCTTGTTCTCATAGTCTAGGAGGTACAAGTTTAATAGTCATGAGTACTTATAAAGCTAAAAAAAATTGTATTTATTGATGCCATTTTTTTTGAACTCAATGACCTTATGAAATACAGTTGTGTCCATCATATGTTTTAAATCTGTTGTGGGGCTTAGTTCATTTATGTTTCTGGATTTTATGATTTGATGCAATGGTGCTATCTCTTCTGTGGCTAATTATATATGCCATTCACTTGGAAAGACATGCTTGCAGATGCCTACCACATGAACACTGGTTTCATGACATGCTTGGAGATGACAACTGTGCACATACTATTTTCATGGTTAATATCAAAGCATAAGATAATTCCTTTGTTCTCAATCTAAAAGCTGATGCTACAGCTGCCCTATTTGATGCTATTCTAGCAGCCAATACATGCATCCTGTTCACTATCTACTGGTAATAGAAGTGCCTGAACAATTCTGACAAATATGATTTGATACAGAATAAATGATAGTTGAAATGTCATTGCCCTCATGTTTTGTAGGTTGATATGTGATTAATTTATCTCATGTCGAGACTGTTGCAGTGGCATAATCGGGACCCAGCAATTTTTTATTCCCATTGAGTGTTGTTCCATGTTTTGTCTTGTCCAAGTGTTCGTAAGTAGGCACTCCAGATTTAATAATTAAAAACTTAAGAATCTGGGGGACAAGTTAGCATGTCGAGCAAAACGAGATCTGGTTAAACCTGTTAACATGACTACAGCCAATCTTGGAGTGGTCGGTGGTCTGTGCTATTGTTGAAGTTGCCATCTATTTGTACTCTAATGATTCATATGGAGAACTCTGAATAGTTGGGGAATAAATTATAGAAATGCTTGTCCTTGTGACTTGGTTGGGGTCAGTGGGATCTCTATACACCCAGTTATACACTTAGGTTTATGTGACTGGTGAAAAAGCTTAGGAAAAAGGTTTTTAGTGTGCTCTGCGGAAGGTAGATTATAGATAATCATGTTGTGGATAGCGCTAAAACTGAGCTCTTTGATGGAACAAGAGAACATGTTTCTTGCATTTATTCCTGTCATATATGAAAGCTTCTAAATAAGCATGATATTATTTTTGCTTCCTTTGTGAGGACCCGCGCGGGCGTGTGATTAGTCCCACATCGGTTATTCGCTGGGTAGATTTTGGGTACTTATACAGGATCAAGGAACCCAAATAATACCTTCCGGCTAGCCATTTTGGGTGAGGTCTGGGTTGTTACAAATGGTATCAGAGCGGACCCGGCCCATAACCTATGTGGACTAGGGGACACTGCAGCACGGATCCATTGAGGCTGACCACGAGTCAATTGTAGTGTTTGTGAATAGATTTGAACCCCTAGCCTGACGAGGACGTTGGGGCTTGAACGGAGGAGTATGTGAGGACCCGTGCGGGCGTGTGTTTAGTCCCACATCGGTTATTCGCTGGGTAGATCTTGGGTACTTATACAGGATCAAGGAACCCAAATAATACCTTCCGGTGAGCCATTTTGGGTGAGGTCCTGGGTTGTTACATCCTTAAATTGTTCTCTATTTTGTTATCTAGACTGCTTGCTTGGAAGAAGTAGTGGTAAGAGTCAAGAAGCAGCAACATTAATGGAAAAAGGTTCGTAAATAAACTTCTTGTACCCAAGATCATGTTGACGATAGGCTTGCTCATGATGTATGCTTGATCAGTTAATGATTTTATTCCTGTATGCTACTGTAATATTGAATAATTTGTTTCTTGAATAAAATATGTTGCCAGAAGAATAGCATGATTAGCTAACACTGTCTTTACTTGAAGTTGGAAAAACGGATGTTATATAACTAATTAAAGCAAGATAAGATGCTAGTAATATCCATATTGGGAAGTTCCTGAAATGCTGTAATAAAACTTTACCATGAGCTTCAGATATCATACTGAAATTCTAGTTTGGGCAAGAGATCTAGCGGTGATGATTATTCTTATTTTTTTCTCAGTTTAACACATTGCAAATTTAGTTCTAATATGGAGATTTCTGTCAGAGAATCAAACTTGAAAGCTAAACCTAAACCTTGGTTTTAGCATTTTGTTTTTTGTGGGAAAAATGTAGTGAAGGGAAGTTCTGAGTAAATTAGGGCAACTTAGCCAAAACAAGTTTGGATTTCCACAATTTCTAGAGCTTTTATGTTTTATATTGTATAAAATAAAGTTTTTTTTTATGTCTTGTTGACTATTGGGCTGGAAATTTATGTTGAATGAAGCTTGGATAAATGATCAATCCAGTTGGAATACGTGACTGTGTTTGCTTGTAGGTGTGCAGAAGACTCTGATGGAATACCTACTGTGTTTGTCAAGATTGTGTTTTTATTTTGAATCTCATAAACATCACCTGTTTCAATTTTGTTAATCTGTATGATATCTTTAAGGAGATAGGTGCTTCGAAAACTTGCAAAAAGTAAATTTTTGTTATTCTTCAACATAGGAAAGGCATGAAAATATATAAATGATTAGATAGTTGTTTCTTCACTCCTGTGAATTGGATGCCTTCAGCTCGCGTAAAGGTTGTCAGTTAAAACATGGGATATCACTGTTGTCTTTTGAAGGATTTTGTGTTAGATTAGTCAGACACAAGTTTTGAAGGATGGTTGTCACGATTCACTTCGTCAAAGGAACTACAATTTTGTCAAGGGTGGTACTGTTCTAAAACTACTTGGTATCAGATTTGCTCTTAGAGATATTGCATACCAAGGAGAGTTTGAAAAACTTACTGGTGGTGAGGAGGCTTCTTTTCTTTGTTTGAGCTTTGACCAGAGAATGGAGATATCAGACAAGGTCTAGACTTCAGAATCTAACAAATTATCTTGGTGAGCTAGGACCCAATTCTTTTGGCATTTGCATTGTTGTTGTCTTGCTTAGTTGGAGGTATTCAGTTGCAATTGAAGTGATGCATTGCATTCCCAGGGAGAAAATATTTTTTTCAGATTTTGCACTTGATTGGGGATGCTGTCTGTCATTTTGTTTTTGCTGCTTGTTCGAGTATTTCTTCATTGGTTGAATGTCTCTTTACACTCAAATTACACCATTTGAGGGCAAAAATAAATTAAATAAATAGCAGATGAAATATTTAGTGTAGCGATTCACTTACAATACAGATATCTTGGGCCATTTTTTTTTAGTCATTATTGTGTTGTTTTTTGGTAGCATGGCCTCAGAAATGTCCATATCAATTGATATAAGGCATTATAGAAAACATGAACAAAATAGAGGAGAGTGAAAGTAGAAAGAACTTGAAAGAAAAATTAAATAAAATGGTGAATAAACCATAAGTAGAATGGCTGAAGATACCTACTCTACAATTATTTCCTTGCACATTCCGGTCATGTTATCCGTACAGTGATGTCATAGCTTGTCTACTATTTTGAACTTGCAGAAAGAAACTAGATATATGTTTCCTTAGAAAAATATCATTTTTGTTATTGCTATTGCTCTCTTAGTGCATTAATTGTATGTTTTCTATCTAAAACTTCATAGAAGAATATCTGGTATTTTTTTGGAACTATTATTTGTTAAACTTAAGTACTGAGAATATAGATTTCATGGATCATTCGGATTTCAGCGCTGCATGGAACCGCTGAGCCACATTATTTTATCCTTAGAATTCCTGTTGTTGCTTCTATATTTTTCAATTAGGCATTTCTGATGTGGTTTAGACTCATAATTTCATTGGATGTCTTAGGTATTTAATTATCTTCCTGAAGTTGTCTTGTTTTTCTAGATTCTAGATTTCTTAGGATATGTATGAGTTTAGAGTAGTCTGAATCTGCTAGACCCTGGAGTCTCAAGATTTCTGCTATCAATGTGCCGTGGTATGTTTTGCATACCACTAGGTGATAATTTTGATTACGTGTATTTCTAGGTACATATTTCTAAGCGTTTTACTTTGAGCTACCTTTGGAATCAGTCTTCTATTGCTTGATTGCTATGGTTTTCCTAAAAATTAAAACTTTCAACTTTACTGTGTTCACATAATGTTTGAATCCCTTTGGATGTAATAAGCATTTGCTGACTTTAGTTTCACCTTAGATGTTTATTTGTGTTAATTGCAGGGAAAGGCAATAGATTAGGTTATGTACTTGAAATTGGTCATCACTCTTCTCATGGTTAGAGTACACATATCTAACCATGCAACTTAGCTGTTTTGGTTTTATTATTATAATCTGAAAGAAATCTAGCCATCTTTCTACGTTTTATCAAATTTTGCATTACCAATGGGGATTTTGCTCATTCAGAGTTCGCAATGTTTGGTGGAAGGAGTTAAAGAAAATACTCAATTTCTTGTAACATTCCTCCCCACCCCCAAAAAGGTTCCAGTTTAGTAATTCTCAGTAACTACTGAGAATGACGTGTAGTTGCCAAGTACTCGATGTCGCTATTTATTTTCTGTAATCAGTTGTTTGTATTACCTGCCTCCCAATAAATGATAATGACTAAATTATGTTTTTAGCAAAATGACTGGTTCTGATCGAACGAAAAAGGTGACATACACCCTTGGCAGATTGTGTTCTTGGATGGGATCTACATCTCAGACTGCTGGGCTTAGAGGATAGTAACATGTCTTTTTACAGTTTGTGTTCGACAGATCTTTCGCTTTTACTGACAGAACTATACTTTATAGGAAACAAAAAACTTAATATGGTTCAATGCTTGGTCTTTACTTCCCGTGACTGACCTTTTTCTCTTTTTTACGCATAACATTTACCTACTTGCTTCCCTTAAGAAAGCCTATGGTTGCTTAGGGTTCTGGCAAGGATACTGTCGTTTTTCTTGCGTTGTTTCTTTTGGACATCGTTGTGGATTAATGAACTAACCCTTAAACAAACTCTTTCCGATACCATTTCGGCATTTGGTATCAAAGAGTTACTAGTTTCCTTAGAATATGAATCTTACGTTGGCATGATGTAATATAGCGACGCTGATATTGCTACACTCTGACGTCTGTTGTAAATCTATTTTTGGTGCGTATGGATATGTTTATATCTTTAGCGAGATTCCAGACATGATTGTTGATAAATCTCGAGAATGTTGCTGTTATATTTGAATGCCACTTTTTCATTGTTACTGATTAGAATATATATTTATATGTGGTGGTAAATTTAGTCAGAACCTCTGTTACAATTATAAATGTGATGAAGAGATTACCTGACTCCAGCGATGATGAGTTAGGGGTGGCTGTTCTTACTATATCTTTTGAATAAGAGGGTTTTAGGCCTATTGTTAAGACACAAGAAATAGGTCGAATAGGCCTGTCAAAGAATATTTGACCACTGTCACCTCATTCTTTTAGTATTATCCTTTATCTTTTTTTGGGGTGCTCTGGTTTTGATGTTTAGAGATAGCCAGTCGACCAGTTTATAGGCATGATGAAGTCTTTATGTCGCCTAAACGCCAAGGCAAACTTATTATATCTGAAGCCTTATGCAAGCCTTATTATGCTAGCTTTTGCGTACAGGTGTTTATCTATCGTTCGTGCAGTTAATAGGCAGTTTGTGCAAAGACAAAACTTGGTCCTCACTCTCCTGTTTCCTTCCTCCTCTCTGCTTTCATCTTTTGCTTATTTCGTTGCATCGATGCGGTGTGCTGCGGGTTTCCAGCATTTTGCTGAACTGTATAAAATATCTGCATTTTTTCCCCACTGCTTTTAATCTCAAGGGCTGATCCTCGCAAATTCAAGCTCTTGCCTGAGTTATGTTGACCGTTGTACACTAGTTAATTCTATAATCTAAGCAAGTCATCAGATTGAGCTTTCATGGGTGTATAGGTTTGCTATTCTTATTATTACAAATCTACTTTATGAAAAAAAAAAGGGAAATAATTCATCTTACTATTAGGATGAGGATATGGGGAAAGGCAACCAAGGCTTTGTTTAGTCTAGAAGAATTGCTGATTTATCCCTTATACATGATTAAGTAGGTGGTAATCAGATTTTTCAAGGTGGTTTTGTGTGATTTGGTGTCACTTTAGCATGTTATCTTGGCTTAACATTGTTAGTATATAATCATTTAGCTGATCTAATATTTTGCAGTCATTGGTTCCTTGTCGGGCTTTATGTGATGTGATAATTCATATTTTTTTGGCTCTGAAGCTCTAAAGTTCATGTACAGGGCGCATAAAAAAAAAGCAAAAGTTAGATGGACATCATTTCCATGATTTGTATTGATGGAGTCATGTGGACATTGGAAAGGTGCTTCCGTTGCTTGTTAAAGAATGCAAAAATTTAAATAGTCACTTCGGAGAGTGGTCCTAAGGATCATGTCGCTAGGATAAATGATAGGTCTGTCCTTGGTTCAAAGTATAGCTCACGTCTTATTCAATCTTTGCCCTGTAGATGGTTCCAATTGTTGTGGGGTAGCTGCTTTCATTGCAAGGTAGATAGGTTCGGCTGGTGCGAATAGGTTAAAAGGTAGCATTTGCAAGTAGGAAGAACACAGAAAGTTAGACAAGAAATTGAACCGACAAACTCGTATCAGAGCGATGACAAGTTAGACCCTTTGTTTGCTTGTCCATGTCTGTTAGCAACTTTTTATGAACCTTCCAAAGCCCTAGCTTCCGTACTAATCGTTTTCAGTTTAATTGCCTTGATCATCATCTCCTTTGATGATTTGGACAATCTATTTGGGAGTTCCTCCATTTATTTGGGTGGTGGGCTTCCCCCTTTCTCTTATTTGGGAGATATGTCATAATGATATTTTGGATTCTAAATACTATGAGTTTCAAGCATGAACCAACATGAAGTCATGGCAGAAGTCATGGTACATGAGCTTTTATCCTTGTTGGAAGGCCAAAATAGCAAGCAGTGCAGTCCGTCCTGGCCGGCAAAAGTTACAAGAATGCATGTTCTAGTTTGAGATGATGACACTCATCTTGCTGCTATTCATGGAGAAAGTGAAATAGGTGTCAATTTAGCCTCTATTGGAGATGGTAGAAGCCAAGAACAAGAGGAAGGAAATAGCCTGCGACCCATAACTCCAAGGAATGGTCTGGGGGACCTCTAATGTCTTTGGGGAGGTCCTGTTTTTTTCTCCAACAGAGAATAATCTTTTGGTTTCATATTATTTGATCCATCCTAATACAATGATCTATTCACTTCTCTACTTTTAGCTTCTGTCCAATTTTGAAGGCCACGGTCAAATTGGTGATCTCGGAGGATGATCTTCGAAGAGAAGAAATGGCCAGAAGCAGGTATCCCACACATCATTATTCCCTCCTGAATAATGATGCGAATTCAATTTAGTTGAAAGATTAAATTCAGCTAGAGGGACGACTAGAAACTTCATGTATGCATAACATTAAAAGGTGTACGTGAATGCCAAGGAGTACCAAAGGCAAACAATAGATGTAAATTGTTATGCCTACATCATAGCTGACCAATAAACATTCACCATGTGGCCGCTACGCCCAAATCTGGTCAGAACCGACCTAACAGAGCTCACTGGCCTATTGCTCAACTATTTTAGTCCTTAATATCAGAAGTTAAATTGTTCATATCTGAGTTTAGTGGAGATTCTTCCCCTATGAACCCTCAATAGACTCCAATGGATTCTAATAATCTCCATCTACTATTGAAGGATCCAGAAGTATGCTGATTTGAGGTCTAATCCGTCGGACACATTCTGGCAAGTGGACTACTTCTTTCTTGTTTTAGATCAAGTTCGGCATTGGAGCCTTCATCCGAGCATGGCAGTCCCCATCTAGCTCTACTTCCTTAACCTTTGACATCAATAGCATACCCAACCTGACCTCGCCGATTTGATCAAAAGCTTCATCAATCTTGTTAGCTCGGTGTCGAGCATCGGGCCGGATTTCAGCGGCAATAGAAACTATTCAGATGTGGAGGCACACATGCTAGAAATTAGATGCACATAGGTGCACTTTTGAGGCCTTAATGAAGCCCTTGCTTCTCTGCTCGTGCATTAGATGTAGAGAAACAGAAATGTGGACCGAGCTTGGATTCCAAGTAGGGCCATATCAAAGCTAGTGGCTTCCAAAGGCAACATATGGCGTTATGGGCATCTTTACTTCAAATAGGGGCTTGAACTCAAGTTTCAAGTATAAGGAGTTCTGTAGGCAACGAGTACCTCAGATTGTTTGCTTTCCCATAAAACTGAACTTGTGATAAAAACACAAGTTTCCAGTTCATCCAAAACATCTGAACCTGACTACGGAGGGGAAGGCTCCTAAATCAGGTTCCGAATGGCTAAGCAGAGCATCTAATGCTACTTTAGTTCTTTACACTAAGTTTACATCAAAAAAAATTCTTTGCACTAACTCCCTCCTTTAATTTTAATATCTAAAGTACTAAAACTCCAAGTTCCCTCCAAAACATACTGCAGAACTTCAAGTTCCTGAACCTGAGTTCTAGGGTCTCAGAATATGAGTATTGAGAACTTGTGTCCTCATACTTCCAACACTTACTGGAAAACAAACAGGTCTATATGCTTCTTACCAGAATTAGCATTCACATCTGCCTTGTGTACACTGTTTGCCTAGAACTCTGTTATCATGTTTGCATCATTTACTCACCTCAACTACAGTATTCAGCTAGAGAAGTAATCCCAGTTCTTTTTCCCATCTTGGGAAGCCCTGTAGAGCACCGGATGAAGGAGAGAAGAAGAACAAGAAGAAGAAGAAAAAAAAACACAGAGGAACATTGATTGGCTGAAATTTATCAAGAATAGAGTTGTTTGTGTTAAAATATAGATATTTATTCATGGAGGATTATTGACTGATTTCTTAGTTGACCAGATTTTAACAAAAAATCCTTCCTCACCCCTCTCCCCCTTTTTTTTAACACTTGTCCACTCGATTGGGTTTTTTTAATTCTCAATCTAACCTAATCTAAGATAATTACAAGAAATTAAAATAAAATAAAATAAGAAAAAGTTTAATTGTTGCCTGCATTTTGAATTGCTACAATAGCAAAAAAAATTCCAGGTGCAATTGTATATGCTTGGTTGTGTATAATTAACAATTGCAAATACCTTATGCTTTTAGCAAAGCAACATATATAATTCCACTCAACATTCGAAGTTAATACGATGCCAATCATGGCTGGTTAGACTTGGCGCAATCGACAGTTTTTGTTGGAGCCAATCGCGTCCATGGGGATGCTAGAAAATCTTTATGGCCTTGATCTGTAATCACCATTTGTGATGCACGAGATGCCAATTTTTATCTCCTCCATCAATGAATACTCCTGAGCTAAACCAATTAGAAATGGTTTCTATCTAACTACATTTCGAACCATAATATATTGCGACACCAAGTATTAATTCTCATACAGCAGTTAATATGACATGCATCTTCTATCACACTATCGTTAGTTTTTCTTTTTTTCAGAAAAATTTATGAAGCTCGTTGCAGTACTGTAGGACATGTCAAATGTGTATTTGGCCCTCCATGTTACCGTTACAGTATCCGGGTTCGACCAATTATTTCCATCAAAAACAACAAAATGCATTCACATGAAAAAGTACGTTGTAAATTTAATGTTTTATGAGATAAATCCCACAAGACAACTAATACAACATCCATCTAAGAATATTTAAAAATTAATTTTACAAATTTAGTTAGTATCATGCAATTGGAAAAAAAGTTCTATACTCAATTTTCCTGTGGAACTTATCTATGCTGTCATTGCTGTTAAGGGCTCGTTGTAGGTAACGTTAAATTCTGTTTCCAAACAACGAATGCAATTCCTACCACTTGTCACCTTCCATCGGTTAAGACATAAAAGATCGGTTACTTCTCATGTGTTTTGTTGTCTTTTTCTTAGTAGTTTAAAGCAATGGACATTCTACAAGACCAATACTGCATCCACCAGCTCCTCTATCAATGGCCGCTCCTCCATCTTCTTCCTCCGGTAGCCTCGAAGATCACCATGAGAAGGAGGAGGATCGAACTCTCACCCCCCTCGGGAGTGCAACGACTTCATCTCAACTCTCCCGCTCGAGGAAGGCTGGGTTCTCACCCACCTCCGAGAATACCAAGGCTTCTGGTTCTCATCCTTCATGCTTGCCGGCGTCATGGCTGTCCGACAACGCTTGAAGCCTCGCCCTGACGATTTGTTCCTGATGAACCACCCGAAAACCGGCACCACCTGGCTGAAAGCACTCACGTTTGCCATCATGACTCGAAGCCACCACCCTCTCCTTAGCCGCAACCCTCATGACTGCGTCCTTTCTTGGAAGGGAGCTTTGCCGTCGGCGAAGCTTCCAGGATAGAAGCTGCGACACCCCCTAGAATTTTCTCCTCCCACATTCCTTACTCGATCCTCCCCGACTCGATCACCGGCTCCGACTGCCGAATGATATATGTTTGCCGAGACCCGAAGGATGTGCTGATCTCCTGGTGGCACTACAGAGAGAGGATGAGGCCGGAGACGATGGAGCTAGCCGGTTCCGTTTGGCAAGGCCTTCGAGCTATTCTGCGGGGGGAGGTGCAACTATGGGCCAGTATGGGAACATGTTCTCGAGTTCTGGAGGGAGAGCAGGAGGCGGCCGGAGAAGGTGTTGTTCGTGAAGTACGAGGAGATGCTGGAGGAGTCGGTGGGGAGCGCGAAGAGGTTGGCAGAGTTCATGGGGTGTCCCTTCTCGCCAGAGGAAGAGAAGGAAGGGGTCTTGGAGGACATTGTAAGGCTCTGTAGCTTTGAGAACAAGAGGAACTTGGAGGTGAACAGGACGGGACGTCGAAAAATCCCGGTCTACGAGGTAGTGAATGCGTCGCTGTTCAGGAAAGGGGAGGTGGGGGATTGAAGGAACCATGTGAGTCCCGAGATGGCTCGGAGGATGGATGAAATCACCCAGGTGAAGCTGAAGGGATCTGGTCTGATCCTCGGGAATGCGAGCTTGGAGGCTGCCCCCACCGGCTAAACGAATCCGATTTTTCTCTTCTCGCCCTCCTATAGTTTGCTTGGTCTCCTACCTATTAAACTTTGTTCTGTGTTGTGCTGTTGGAATTTAGTTTTGAGTACGTTGTTCTTCCGGGTCTTTGCAAAGCCTCCGTTCACAATGGATAGCCTACTGCTGGTGTTTAAGTAGGGCTATTGGGCGGAGGTTTTGATTTCTCTATTGGAAGGAGTTTATGTTTCTAATGTTGGAGATCTTTTATTCGGTGTTTGTTGTGGATCCTTTTATCATTTTAATAAAATAATTGACAATTGTTTCTCGTTATGTTTAGCTCCCATGGACTCCGAAGTAAAATAATTGACAATTGTTTCTCGTTATGTTTAGCTCCCATGGACTCCGAAGAGGAGGAACAAAGTGTGATCAACGGAAAAAAAAAGAAGAAATACTCCATATTTAGTTACAGTTTTCGAAGAAAAGAAATGAAAAATAGTTTTCTCATGGAAATAAATTTTTCATATTTTATTGAAAAGAAAAACTCATATCAGATATAAAAAAATTCAATTTCCACAGGCCGGAAATTGGGCTAATTTTTTTTCCAAAAATACTCTTAAGCTTTTAGATAGGATGTGGTAAGATCTTTTCTTTTATTAAGGATATAATAATTATTTTATACAACTTTTCTAAGAAAGTATATCCTCAACCAAAAATAAGCTATTTTATAATGTGTCACTTTCCTATGATCAACAAAATAAGTAAAAATCACTTATTCAGATATCATATAACCAAGTATCAGCTTTTCTGAAAAAATATTCCAATGGGAAAAACTTCTTTCCACAAACTAAGTCAATCTTGTATTTCCTTTATTCCTTGACCTTGCCCTTTATTTTGTTCATATGATATGTTATGCTAGACAAAAATGACCATGTGGTTTTTCCTGGATGTTGTTTTTCTGTGCAAAGTGGACTGGACGTATAACTTTGCACCTTAATTAGTTTTTAATTTTAAGACATGGCATGCAATGGTCTCCCGAGGCTTCCATTCACACTGGATGGCATAAACAATTATTTTTGGAAATCCTAGATAGGTTCCAAAATATCTAGAGATACCCATGTCAGTTTTTCATAATTGAACTGTGTTGTGACAATGAACTCGTGCCACGACACTAACAAGAGCTTGTTCATCAGAATTTTGGAGTCAGGTTTCTAATTAAGCAGGCTTGTTTGGATGGTGGAGATCCCTATGCTTTTTTTTTTTTTTACTTCCTATTGATGAGAGTTCCCTAGTATAGAGATGAAAAGGATCGCAAGGGACCGGGACTGCCCCATGTTTTCTGTCACGCCCCCGCCTCTGCGAGGCACGTGAGGCACCCAGTGCCCACGTGGGGACCACATGAGGGGAGAACACGGGGCTCCCCTGCCAGATATTGTCCGGTTCTGAGGCTTCACGCAAGCGTCCTTCACCCCTCCCCGGTTTTGTTTTCCACCCAAAACGCGTCTGCAGGATTTGGAGACACCCGCCTCATATGCCCAAGCTTTGGAACGAGTCTTTCCGATGTGGGACTATTGGGCCTCACACCCTTCCCACCATCGGACAAGAGCCGTCCTCGGCTCTGATACCAAATGTCACGCCCCCACCTCTGCGAGGCACGTGAGGCACCTAGTGCCCACGTTGGGGCCACATGAGGGGGAAACACGGGGCTCCCCTGCCAGATATTGTCCGGTTCTGGGGCTTCACGCAAGCGTCATTCATCCCTCCCCGGTTTTGTTTTCCACCCAAAACGCGTCTGCAGGATTTGGAGACACCTGCCTCATATGCCCAGGCTTTGGAGCGAGTCTTTCCGATGTGGGACTATTGGGCCTCACACCCTTCCCACCATCGGACAAGAGCCGTCCTCGGCTCTGATACCAAATGTCACGCCCCCACCTCTGCGAGGCACGTGAGGCACCCAGTGCCCACGTGGGGGCCACATGAGGGGGAAACACGGGGCTCCCCTGCCAAATATTGTCCGGTTCTGGGGCTTCACGCAAGCGTCCTTCACCCCTCCCCGGTTTTGTTTTCCACCCAAAACGCGTCTGCAGGATTTGGAGACACCCGCCTCATATGCCCAGGCTTTGGAACGAGTCTTTCCGATGTGGGACTATTGGGCCTCACACCCTTCCCACCATCGGACAAGAGCCGTCCTCGGCTCTGATACCAAATGTCACGCCCCCGCCTCTGCGAGGCACGTGAGGCACCTAGTGCCCACGTGGGGGCCATATGAGGGGGGAACATGGGGCTCCCCTGCCAGATATTGTCCGGTTCTGGGGCTTCACGCAAGCGTCCTTCACCCCTCCCCGATTTTGTTTTCCACCCAAAACGCGTCTGCAGGATTTGGAGACACCCGCCTCATATGCCCAGGCTCTGGAACGAGTCTTTCCGATGTGGGACTATTGGGCCTCACACCCTTCCCACCATCGGACAAGAGCCGTCCTCGACTCTGATACCAAATGTCACGCCCCCGCCTCTGCGAGGCACATGAGGCACCCAGTGCCCACGTGGGGGCCACATGAGGGGAGAACACGGGGCTCCCCTGCCAGATATTGTTCGGTTCTGGGGCTTCACGCAAGCGTCCTTCACCCCTCCACGGTTTTGTTTTCCACCCAAAATGCGTCTGCAGGATTTGGAGACACCCGCCTCATATGCCCAGACTTTGGAACGAGTCTTTCCGATGTGGGACTATTGGGCCTCATCGGTTATTCGCTAGGTAGATCTTGGGTACTTATACAGGATCAAGGAACCCAAATAATAACTTCTGGCTAGCCATTTTGGGTGAGGTCCTGGGTTGTTGACATTTGGTATCAGAGCCGAGGACGGCTCTTGTCCGATGGTGGAAAGGGTGTGAGGCCCAATAGTCCCACATCGGAAAGACTCGTTCTAGAGCTTGGGCATATGAGGCGGGTGTCTCCTAATCCTGCAGACGCGTTTTGGGAGGAAAACAAAATCGGGGAGGGGTGAAGGACGCTTGCGTGAAGCCTCAGAACCGGACAATATCTGGCAGGGGAGCCCCGTGTTCCCCCCTCATGTGGCCCCCACGTGGGCACTAGGTGCCTCACGTGCCTCGCAGAGGCGGGGGCGTGACATTTTCAATCCCAGTTTTTCCACAAAGAAAACATCATCCTGAAAAAGGATTTTACCTTGGAAAGGATAACACATCGCCGCGACATACCTGGAGAAGATCCCTCTCATCTCAAGCTTCAAAATGCTGATCTTTGAATTGCAAATGTGATTAAGAGTAAGACTCCACTTATTAAGATCATCTCAAATCTCCTTGGAGGTTTTAAAAGTGCAATAGATATCAAAAAGGGGATCAGTAAGATAGGATAGAATCCTTCCCCTACACAGGTAGTCTTTCTTCTTAAATTCCTCCAAATTACAAGTTCTAGCCGGTTCATTCTCTTTCTCATTTGGAGGAGAGCCAAAAATTATGGAAAATAACCCAAGTATTTTTAAGAAGATTTCCATCTTATGTCTCCAACGCTTAAAGTTATTTCCATTAAATTTTTCAGGAGGAACCGGGTCATTTGCATTGGCCATTGGGATAACTCTAAGTACTAGCCTATTATACGTAGGAAATCTACTTCAAGAATGTTGGGAATAAACTGTCCCAGAATTAGAAAAATCTAAAATATTCTACTTCAACAAATAATAGGCAGAAATAGGCTTAGAGAAAATAAATAGAGAAAGTGGAAAAATGGAACCCGAGATGCTGAGGCGTGGTATGTTGGTCACTTTCCTTGAAGTGGATTTCGCCGCCTTACAGTGCACTAGGCTTGGATGGCGTTCTACTTCTGAGATACAACAACCTCTCGCACTGTTCCTTCTGCCTCAATGATTTGCACGGATCAAAGAAACCTTTGAACCCAGAATCAGTATGCAGCAAGCCCGTTGATTGAAAGAAAAATAGCAGAAAAGGAGAATAGAAGTTCTTTGCTTTCGATTGTCTCCTCTGTCCAATCTAAAGAGGTTTATTTATAGACTTCTTCGGGACAGATGCGACCAAAAACCGATCTAATGGTCAAAACTGGTAAGAAAGTTTGAAAAAACACTAGGAGTAGGGCCAGCGGATGCGAGGTCGGTCAGGAAGAGGTGCAAGCGAGGAAGCGACGTAGCTCCCCACGCCTTGGGTGCGAGGCACGGCCCACGCACCTCTTGACTCATCGCACATATGGTCCGACCTCGGCCTCGACTGCTCATCGCACCTGTGGTGCAACCTCAGCTCCTCTTGGACAAGCACGGACGAGATACGAGCGCACGAGGTGGATCGGACGAGCACAGGCGCAAAGAACCAAGGAGGGAATGGAGAGTCGAACCCACAACCTCATCCACCTCAAACCAACACACCAAACACCAACCATCCAAGCCATACCACCTTCTTAACCTATATATAAATATTTATCTTTTAAGTATGAAAACTTTTAATCATTAATTTAACCAAAAAAATCTAACAGACTCCACTGTGCACTTAACATGAAAGAAATCTGAAGATGCACCAGCAATCAATTGCAACCTCTTTATTGATAAAAAAGTTTATAAGATTTTGAAACAGTTGTTAGAAGAGTCAAATTCTTATTTTCATCTTCTGTGTGAACAAAACATTTAACCTGCGAACTGATGTACTCTCTTTGCTTCTTTATTTGATCTAAGCTGTCAGAACTACTTTTTTCCCGGAACCGCACTGCACATCTCTCAGATTATCGCTACGTTCCGCCATCCCACCCAGGAATGTTAGCTGTAGCCTCATTCACCTTCTGTACCAGTGTAACCTGCAGACATGAAATCATTCGAGTGGATGAATAGAGCCAGCATTGACATAAGCATCATTTAGGAAGTTTACTTCTAGTTTGCTACTGCATAATGTTTTGGATTGCTCGGCTATACAAATAAACATCATTTCGGACATCCATGCTTCAGTGCTCTTTTTACAGTATTCAGGAATCTGACATCCATAATGGTGGTTCAACAATCAACAATGAGGCTAACACATTTAGATCTTGAGACTATTTTAGCAAAGATACAATAGAAATGATGAGAAAGGATCCTCTTCATCGAACTAAATTGCTGCTCGCATTCCACCCTTTTGCCATCATCAGATATGACCGGCATAAGAGGACCACTTTTCTTGACAAACCCTATTGCAGGAGACATTGCCATGGAATGGTATTTTGTATCTAAACTACTTCATGCTAATTATGAAACCTTTTTTAAGCGACAGCTAGAGCATGCTGGTAATATCCAATGAATATTCATCACTTTGGATCTTGAGACTGCTATGCACGAGATGAATATGAAGAAAATACCACAAAGGACTTCAAATAAGATGAATGGGAAAGGATATGCAAACTTGTTGCCCTTTGGATGTACAAAGTGGGCATTGCATTAACTACAGCCATGCTAAAGAGATTTAGTTTGATGCTTTAAGCAATCAAGGGACATTAACCTGGGGTTTGTAGGCTCGACATAGTATGAGTTATTTGTTGAAAAAAGAATTATAGGGGAAGGTGCCAGCTTATCAAGCTGGTAAAGTCTGAGGCCGAAGGACCAGGTGACTTGAGGCTGGGGTCTAATCCTGCCGCACAAGGATTAGAGGGGTTGCGGTTATTTAGAGGAGGGCTACCCTCCATTGTGTAGCTCATTACCTATGAGCCCTTCTATCAAAGAAAAAAAAAAAGGAATTATAGGTATGGAGGGAGCTGGTAACCATAGAGATTCACAGGAAAAGTAGAGATATTTTATCATAACAGTTGCCTGGACAGATATGGAAGGCCAGAGCATAATGAATATCTCTGAGGAATTGTGAATTATTCACAAGCTTTTTGAGATTTGGGGATGCCTCTGACCAAATGCATACTGAATTAGAAGTGTTCAAGCAGTAGGTGAGCAATGTGGAGCAAGTCGAAAAAAATACATCCTTCAACATTGCAGCTTCCAAATTGATGAAGGAGAAATACCTAAGTAGATTTTGGACCTAGCATGAATTCCTGACCGGCGCCATTACAAATATGTCCAAGATACAAAATATGACTGCGAGCATAAAAACTCTCATGGTTTTCATTTTCAGTTACTGTATCAGCTTAAGCATGACGAGGCATTGCACTATCACGAGATAGAAGGGCCAGTGTTACATGCCTTGACACAAGATTCCTTCGTTTGCAAATTCTTTTACATAAGAAGAATATGATCAGATTCATGCTTACCTTAGACGAATGGGCAAATCACAAATGACTCAAGCAACAAAAAGTGAGAAAAAAGCAGCTACTTGGAGGGGCACTATTTGCATTTAAGATGCCCCAACCAATATTTAAGATGCTTATTGTATGGTGAATAGGAACAGAGCCCAGCTCTGAGTTCGGCTATGCTGCTATACAAAATGCAAGGAAAGACATTATGAAAATTTGTAATGATAACGAGACCTTATAAAAATATCAGTATAGACCTTGACAAAAATTTGGGTACAAGGCTTATGCAGCCTGCTACTTCCTTAACTTACAGTACTTTTAAGCAGACAACACTACAGGAAGAAATAGGAATTCCAATGCAAATTTGCCAACGCTAGATAGAAGCGTCGTTAATTAATGAACCGCACCAAAATTTGCCGACACTTTTTATTAGCATCGAAATATGACGACGCTTAAAAGCGACGACAATGAGATATGGGGTTTTTCCGATGATTTTTGCAAATAGTTGTTATGTTATGATGCTTGAAAGCGTCATTGGAGATAGAGAAGAACAAAAACTATCTTATATGCATTGCTTGAGTCAAAATAATTCACAGGTAAAGTAACTGATGAGCTAAAGCTAAGAAGATACCACACTTTCCTAGTTATTTTAAAGGAGTTTGCTAACAACATACCACACTTTCAGGAACTCCTGGAGGGGGTAATGAAAGGTTTCTTGGTGGTGGGCCACGAAGATATGCTCTCTTGTCAAATCGCCACTCCCCAATTTTTCCATAAGTTAGTTCACCCTGTATTTGAGTCAATGAAGTAAGCAGATACATTTATAAGAGTATATGGATACATACTAAGGCAAAAGTTAGTATTACCATTAAAAAATGATGAAAGCACATTGGGTAACGATGATAGATTCAATCATTCTAGATTTAAACAGGAAATATTACTATAAGACCACCCCAAAAGCACTTGCACACAGATGAAGAATGGCTACCTTTAATGTATAGTCGCATCCATAAGTATAGTGGATGATGTATGCCTTTCCCACCGTGAAGTCAAAAGGAGGCTGTGGTTAAACATTTTCAAAATATGTTAAACATAACTTTGGAGCCATAACAATATGTGCCGATGAAGAATTAGTTTAAGACAGCCACATAAAATACGCAATAGCAAACACCTGTATCATAAAATCTTTACGTAGAATATGTTTCACTCCATGCAATGCACTGGCAACAGCATATCCATACCTGTGGTAGCAGCAGAAATTAATGAGCATCATCCAGCTCCATTACTAGACATGAGACAAAATCAGAGCATATATGAGATATTAATCCTCACATTTCTAATACCCATCCAAAAGTTTGGTCGGCCTCCGGATCGTCTTTCATATTTATGGAGACATCCACCCAAGTAGGAGTAATTTGCTTCAGCAGAGACTGGTGTGTTTAACAGCATGCAGATGAACATCAAGCAACAGTATTATTCACCTCAGAAAAATTTGAAAAGACTACTACCCATTTAAGAGTAAAAATTACATCAAAGAGTTGTTAGGTAGAAGGGAAATAAAATGATTAACTTAGCATGCTTAAACAGCAACATGTTTCTATACCCTGTCACAAGCCATTCAATCTACCTTTTTAATAATTACAGGAGAATTGCCAATTGGGTCAACATTTGTTACTGGACCCTTTACTTCTGGATAGAACTTCCTTATTATCTTTTCATGTTTCGATGGTTTGATGTAGAAGAATGGGAATGCCGCTGGGTAATTTCCTCGAGACAAGTTTGGCAAAGGTTTCACAAAGATGTGATCAGGTTCAGCCATTAGTATATACCTGCAGTTTTTTCATCAAGCAACACTAGCTAATCAGGTTATAGCATAGGAAACAAAAGAAATATTGCAAGTTAGTGGATGTATGTAACTCACTCTTCCTCAATCTTTGCTTTTTCCAACCATTGAAGAAAGGCCCAAGGCCTGTTCAAGACAATGTAACCCTGGCACCAGCATTACAGAAAAAATGTGAAACAGTGTCAATAACTTAATAAAGAGTGATTAGCATCTTTGGCCTTACTTGCAAAAAGGACTGATACTTCCTGAGAAAAAGATGTGATTGGTAATTCTCAATAGAAAATGCTTATCCGATGAGCAATGGTGAAAGGCTGTTTTTTTTTTAATAAAGAAAAGCTAGAAAGTTCTGGCTCTTGGCTTTTGCTTATAAGAATCACCCAATGAAGATGGAAATGGCTGAGCTAAACTTATATTAATTAGACGTATCACAGAATCAATCTAAATCAAAAATATGATTTTATGGATATTCTCAAAATCCTTAATCTAAATTAGGTCACAACAAAGTTGCATTTAAGTCCACAAGAGTAAGATACAACCATACTGAAAAAAGCACTTCCAAAGAACAAATAAGTGAAATGCTTCATAATTGTTAAAAATGCTTCATAAAAATCTCCAATAGAAATGCTTCCATCATGCCTCATTGAAATGCTTCATAAAAAGCCCATTTAAAAAGTCCGAAGATTCATCATCGTAAACAATTCCGTGCTTACAAAACAGAATTAGTCATAACAGAAAAGATTAACTAGGTGAATGCATATATCATAATCATCCTTTATTGATTAACCCTGAAGAGGGTTTGTTTCTCCAAGAAAAGAATCTAAAACAGAGTTGATATCTTTTGAGGTAGCACGATGTAACTCCTTTTACAGTATTACTCGTGAATATTCTGACATACCTCTGCATTTTGCTGTTTTACATCTCTCAACAATTCTTTTCAACAAAACGAATATAGAAATAGTAAAGGTTGCAGCGAACCAGCCAGTTTTTTGCAGCAAATATTACAATCTTTGTGCCATCCAGCCCTATAAGCTTTGACCAAATTATCATATGATCATGTAATCTCACTCAGACATGGAATAAGTTCAGCAAGATTGCTGCCATGGTTAATATTGTTTTGTAAGTGAAGTCCTTTTCTATAAGAATGCAATATAATGCAGATTCAAGAAACACCACCACTAAAAGAGCAGACAAATTCATGAAAACTTTTATCCGATGGAAGAATCCTCACCCGATCCGCACCAGCCGGGAGGGGATCGGCGATAAAAGTAGGGATCTCCTCCATCAGATCATCACCTCTTCCTGAATGCAGCACCCTTGTGAACCCTCCCATCTCTGACCCCTCCATGTCCTTCATCTTCCTGTACCAGTAATACATTATCCGGCACTGCCACTTGGTGTAAGGGTCATCCATGGCTGTGACAGCCACATGGAATGGCCGCTTGGGTGCCGCCGACTTCTTGAACACGTCGGGCATCCGAACAACAGGATCCTGGGACCTCTTTTCGATTAATTCTCTCGATGATTCCCCTCTCTGGTTGTGGATGACCACTGTCACAACGTTGTAAGTTGCCAAGAAAAACCCCAGCGAAACAAGGACCAAAAGAGATGGCGAAGCCATGACCATGTTCTTCCTTCCAATTATCTCCAGACTCTCACTGCCTCACCCTTCTCTCTTCCCAGTGGGAAACATCAAAGGCAGTGAAACCAATTCTACGCCGAAACCACCATTAACAACAACCGGGCAACTGAAAGGGGAAAACTTTACGTCAATTTCAGCTCCATTCTCAGAATTCAATTCGGAATAACAATCAAAACTACGCTATGCCATCAAAACCACAACTTTTTAACAAAAAACGGAGAAAAATCCAAACTTGATGACTCGTTCATCAAGCACTCCTCGTCAGTTGATACCCAGCATTAGAAATTAGAAGACAACCGCCCTCCATTTGGAGACGGCGAGCAGAACAAATGGAGAAAAGGTACCAGTCCAGAAAGTCAAAGTGATTGAACGGAGAAAGAGGTTTAAAATCGCATAACGTTCAGCCCAGTAAGCATCTCTCCATTCAGCAATCACAACACTGCCGTTCGGCAAAAAAATCAAAAGAAAACAAAGAAACAAAGTAAACGCCAGATCAAAAGCGAACGAGCGTGAGAGAGGGAGAGAGAGAGAGAGAGCGAGGGAAAGGAAGCACATACCTCAGAGAGACACAGAGAAGGGTTGGTGGACAGGTGTGGTGAGAATGGAGGTCATGGTGGAGGGATTTGAATACGAGGAAAGAGGGAGAATGGGGGCGGGCCCGGAGAGACAAGTAGGAGGCGTTGAAGACTTCCTAAGAAGTTTCGATTTCTCCGTATCACAAGGAACGAGAGTGCCGTATGCTTCGGGCAATAGGAGAAGAAATCGAAAAAGAAGAGAGAGGGTGTGAGAGGGAGAGCAAGAGAAGAATTAGGGACTCGAACGGAAAGAAGAATAAGGCGGAAGTAAATTAATGCATGATAAGGACCATATCGAGGGGAAGATTCGGTGAATCGGGAGATCTAGCCGGATCACACGCTGATCCAGAGTGAAGTGCGATAAACAGGATAGCACGATAATTACCAATGCCTTCCCTGTCTGACGTGGAAACCTGTAAATGGTACAACTCTCGTGCATCAGATTTGACCCCACAGCTTTAGCCAATAGCCTCGCACCACGTTGGGTAGAGCTGCTCTGGTAACGTGTTGAGGCGCCTGCTTAATATTCTGGGTACCTGCATGTTGGATTTTGTCTGCACGGCAAATTCAGCTGCCAGCTGGAGGATGCTGCGTCTCGAAACCTCTCCAAGCCAATACGACTCGTAGTTTTTTTTTTCTTTTTCCTGTTTTTTTTGGTGTTACAGCCTTGTAGTATTTCTTGAATCGTCAATGTTGGCATTTTGGCTTCCAACAACATATATATATATATATATATATATATATATATATATATATATATATATATATATATATATATAAAGGAAAACAAGGAGGAAGTAAAGTACTACAAGGCTTGTATTGGTTGGGATGTATCAAATTATAGAATAATTTGATGATTTCTAAAAGTTATTTATTAAAAAGGGTAAAAAAATTAAATTTTATAACATTTGGTTGGTAGAAATTACTTTGGGGGCAATATGAAGATTCTAAAGAATCATTTATTTGAAAAAATAATTGCAGAAAAAAATAAATTTTATAATGTTTGGTTAGTAAAAAAGTTACTCTCAAAAATAGCATTGAAAAAAAATTACTATGTTTGGTTGGAGGTGACCTTATATAGAAATATTGCCAATTTGTAACAATACTCTTGAATAAGTAATCCAAATAATAACAATTTTTTTTAGTTTATTTGTTGGTTATTTATGACTCACTTATATAAATGCTATCAATATTGGCTATTTCGAATATTGGGATATATTTATGTAAGTTATATCTATATGTAGTTGCATAAAGTTGTTTAATTTATTTTTTTAACTTAATTATATATATTAGAAAATATATTTCTTACTATAAATAATTTTTAATATTTTTTGATATATAAATAAATATATTAAGATATTTATAATATATTAATATATTATTTATATAATTAATATTTGCTATATAATATAACTAATATAATATTAATACAATATGAGTGAGGGTATTTTCATCAAGAAATGATATATTTATATTACCTCCCCTCGATAATCAAATATAGAAAAATAAACACACAACTCCCTAGAGGTAGTTGTTTTACCTTCTCTCACAGAAAATAGATATTGGATCCATCATTATTTTACCATCTCTTTCATCCACTTTTTGTAATAACTATAGTAATCTAATATGAAATTTATTTTTTCATGCGAGATTATCTCCAACCAAATAGGATCCAAGTAAATAATATAGGATGTATGGAGCTGATCATGGGCCAAACCTCGGGCCTAAACTATATTCATTTTTAGTCAGGCTTCGGGCTAAGCGTATTTCAAAATTTAATATTCTCTGTGCCCAAGCACAGCCCATGATTAGCTCTAAGGATGTTTCACCACTTAAAATTAAGAAATACATATATCTTACCTTGAAATATGTTAGAGCATAACATTATATATGGCTTACACAAATGTTGTTGTTTGTGTCCATGTGCCTTGTAGGATGTATTTTGTCTAAAGTAACTACACTACCAAGTATAAAATTATAACTGCATTTATAGATGTCTATCAATGATACAAGTTGGATGGCATATGTTCAAATAATCTACCTTTATGGTACTCTTAAAAGCAAATAGTAGGAGTCAGATAAATAAGCTCTCTTTTTTTCTAATAATTAGTTCCTCAAAAAAGATTCTTTTAACTATTCGTAGCTGTATATCTGGTAACCAAATTCCCCATTCCTCGAATGTCTAGCTAATAAATACTCCTCACTCGGATATCTTTAATTGGCTTTCCCTAAATAAGCTACAGGGACCAATTTTAAATTTGTCATCAAAAAAATATCTCACAATCCTCTTCACTGCCCCTCTCTAAAAAATTCTGGGATTATACTCTCTCCAATCCATTAAATCCATATCCCCAACTCTCTCCCTAATTTATTTATCTTTTAACACCATAAATTGGGCGTTGAGGAGAGAGAGAGAGTGACTCGGGATGTGTACCTAGGTGCGCCAAACTCCGTGCAGTGGGTGGGGCTTTTCCCCAAACACCTGGGAGGGGTGGACTATGGACGCCGGGGGGGGGGGGGGGAGGAAAAGGGAAGGGGAAGGAGACGGAGGGAACAAAGACTCCTAAGGGTGCTGGGAAGCGGCAGGGACCTGGGAGGGCTGGATCCTCGCGGTCCTGGTCGGAGGTGGCTAGGGGCTCGGCCCGGCCATCAATGTGGACCACCCACGAGATCTCAGCTGAAGAATTAGAGGAGGTCCAGAGGAGGTTCCCGAAGGTGCTGGAGTTGACGCCGGAGTGGGTGGAAATGGAGAGGGAGGTCTGGAGCTCCACGGCGGTGATTGCGAGGAGTTTGGGGCGACGAGTTCCGGCGGAGTGGGCTGCCCGGGAGGTGAAAGCACGAGGGAAGCTGGAGTATGAGGTCGAAGCCTTCCCTATGGCCTCCGGGTACTTCGCTCTTCGCTTCCGAAATGTGGAGGACAGGGAGGCGATGCTGTTAAGAGGTCCGTGGGTTATTGCCGGGCAGCTACTGGCGGTGGAGAGGCGGCAGCCGGATTTTGTTCCCGGGAGGAAGGAGGTAAACAGGGTTTTGGTTTGGCTTCGCCTCCCAGGGCTGCCGCTCGAATACTGGCATAAGGAATCCATCTGGGAGATCACTACAGAGGCCGGCGTTCCAATCGAAGCTGACGTTTTCACGGAGGATCGCCGTCGAATGGGGTATGCGAGGGTCAAGGTGGAGGTGAATGCTAGTTTACCGGTGCGGCCGGGGGTGTTTATCAGGGGGAAGGAAGGGAAGCTTTGGCAGACCTTCACTTATGAGTCTCTACCGCCGGTATGTTACCACTGTGGTCGGCTCGGCCATGGGGGGAATGGGTGCCGGTCCAATACCCCGGAGTCGGCTACTGGCAATGGGGGGTCTGGGGCCAAAGCGACTGGGGGAGAAAAACCTGGTCAAGACTCCGGCGGCCAGGCGGAACCAGCGGTGGACTGGACGTGTTGCCGAGTTTTTGGCCCATGGCTTGCCACGCACAGAGTGCCAATGCCGGGGCGCGCAGGTGCTGCCCCGACTCAGGTTCGCCAGTCAGCAGCGGCTGAGCCGAGTCCCCCCAACGCGATGTCGATCTCCCCGGAGTCGCCCATGGACACCGATGGGTGGCAAAAGCCCACCAAAGTGGCCAGGCGGCGGTCGCCGGAGAAGGGGGTGGTGGGCGACTCGATGGCAAAGGAGACCGAGGCAACTCAACTCGGTGCGGGTGCCGACTCAACCCTGGTGCATGTTGGGACGGTAGGTGAGCCGGGCCGGGCGGAGTCGGGACGGGCTGGATCGATTGGGCTAATGCCAAGCCTTGCGGCCCAAGGCGGGACGGGCCTTGTGGAGTTGGACCAGGCTGCTGCAATCGGGCTGTCCCCGGGCCAGGGCCCAAGCCCGATGAAGCGGGCCAGGAGCCCGGCTAGAGTGACTCGGAGCTCCGGGGCGGGTCGAGTGGCGAGCGAGTCAAACCTCCTTAGATCGTCGTCCTCCTCTTCTTTCGAAGACTTGGTGACTCGCCGAAAGGGGGAAGGGAGGAGGCATTTCCGAAGTGCCTCCCTACCCCCGGTGAGACCCCCGTGAGACCCCCCCTTACGACCGCTGCCGGCGGGTGCAGCGACTAGTGGAGCAGTGGCAGAGAAGGCCCCTCTGCCGAGCGGGACGCGAGCGGTGGATAGAGTATCATCTCCGCGGCCGGCATCGGTCAAAGATGGTAGGAAGGCCCCGGCTGAGGAGCGGGGATTGGAAGGCGGCGCGATGGCCGGGGAGACGGCCGAGATCCCGGTTCGGCGCCCTGAGGTGAGTTCGGCTGGGGGTCTTTCAAAGGATTTGGTTTCCCCTTCTAATCTGATAGGAAAGGGAACGAAGGAGATGGGGCACCCTAAGGCGCCAAGAGGTTCCATCCAAGGTTCGGGGCGGCTGTCATCACCTTCAGGGACTGTGGTAAGGAGGGGCCTGTCAGCTGTTTCGGGGCAGGGATCTTCTTCTCCGATCTTGGAGCATGGGAAGGTTGTGGATTTGCTGAGAGCTGCAATCCAGGGGGATGGTTCGGCATCAGGGGAAGGAGGGATCTCTGTACCCGCTGTGATTAGCCCAGTGAGTTTGGGCCAAAACTCTTCTTAATTGTTTGAATGAAGATAATTGCTTGGAATTGTAGGGGGGCAGCCAAGCCGTCCTTCTTGTCGTCATTCAAGAGATTGGTTCAGCTTCATGGCCCGGATATCTGTTTTCTTTGTGAAACCCGAGTATCGGGAGATGGGTTGCGTCGTGTGCAGCGGCGCTTGGCAGTTGATTGGGAATTGTATGCAGTTGAGTCTCGAGGCTTGTCTGGGGGCATCCTAGTGTTATGGAGGCGGGGGATAGCTTCTGTAGATATCATCTGCAATTGTTCTCAGCAGGTGGTGATGGTAATTTCGGAACCGCATAATCCTACCTGGGTTTTGTGCGGGGTTTATGCTAGCACTGACTACCGGACTAGGAGAGTACTTTGGGACGAGCTGACGAGTCTGCTGACCCAGGGAGTGCCGACTATGGTGGTAGATGATTTTAACTGCATCTTAAGCCCCAGTGAGAAGAGAGGAGGCAGAGCCTACTCAGAGTCTGTGGACAGAAGAGAGTTTCGGGAGGTTTTGGAGAGGAATGGACTGGTGGACCTCGGTTTCTCTGGATCTCGTTTCACCTGGTGCAACAATCAGCTTGGACATGCTAGAGTGTGGGAGCGGATTGATAGAGCACTTGCTTCTCTAGACTGGGTTCAGCGATTTCCATCCTATCAGGTTAGTCATCTAGCCCGCATTGCATCTGATCATTGCCCTCTTTTGATCTCCACAGTGTTGGGGTCCACACATAGCAGCCCTTTCCGCTTCGAGAAGCTATGGTTGTCATACCCCCAGTCTTGGGATGTGGTCAGGGAGGCTTGGGGTATGCCAGTGCGGGGTGATGCTATGCAGAGGGTGTCGCGTCGGCTGGAGCTTACCAAGCGGCGCCTTCGCCGATGGAACCGTGAGGTCGTCGGCAATGTCTTTCGAAGATTAGAAATGGTGGAGGCTCAGATATTGGATTTCCAGGGGCGGGAGGATCGGGGAGAGGAGCTCACGGTGGCGGATATGGCGGGCTTACGGCGATCGCTAGCTACCCATCATTCTTTGCTTCGCCAGCAGGAGATTTTTTGGAGACAGAAATCTAGAGTACAATGGGTTAAGGATGGTGACCGGAACACCAGTTTCTTCCACCGGTCGACAGTCATTAGAAGGCAGAGGAACATGATTCGCTTCTTGCGGGTTGGGGCAGGTCAGCGGGTGGAGGAGGATGCTGCAGTGAGACAGGTGTTAGTGGAGTTCTTCAGATCGAGGTAGATGGAGGATGATGGATCACATGTTACAGGTCAGCTCCCCAGGCCGAGGGCTAGTATTGGGGAGACAGAAAATGTAGCTTTGATTCGGCCCGTGTCAGAGATGGAGGTAAAGGAGGCGGTATGGAGCCTTGCTGAGGATAAGGCCCCAGGGCCGGACGGATTCCCACCCTTCTTCTTTCGGAGGTATTGGTACATCATTCAGAGGGGTGTGGTGGAGGCAGTACAGCTTTACTTTAGTCGGTCGGTGATGGCGGATGAGTGGAAGGCCACCTTTATAACATTGATACCGAAGCGTCTGGATGCTTCAGAGCCGAGTCATTATAGACCCATCAGCTTATGCACTACTTTGTACAAGGTGGTCGCGAGGATCATAGTGGGAAGGATGAAAGATATGTTACCGAGGATCATTAGCCAGGAGCAGGGAGCTTTTGCGGGAGGGAGGAGTATTTCTGATAACATTCTGCTAGCTCAGGAGCTGATGGGGGACCTAGTGCGCGCCTCGAGGAGGCGATGCTTGATGGCAGTGAAGTTGGACATGGAGCGTGCCTACGACCGGATACGGTGGGATTTTCTTCGGCGGGCGCTGGAGAGCTTTGGTTTCCACCAGATTTGGATTGACTGAATTTTGGGATGTGTGCAAAGGCCCAGTTTCTCTATTTTGATTAATGGCACGCCATCGCCGTTTTTTCGAGCTACTATGGGTCTGCGTCAGGGATGTCATCTATCCCCGTACCTATTTATTATTTGTTCTGATGTACTCTCTCGTGCCTTGCATGCTGCTTGTGGGAACCGGGAGTTGGTCACCTATAGTCCAGCTCCCGGCACCCCCATTTCTCACCTAATGTTTGCAGATGACTGCCTCTTGCTCACTCGGGCGAGAGAGACTGATGCGAGAGCCCTTCGGAGGGTTTTGACAGAGTACTGCGAGATGTCTGGGCAGAGAGTCAATTTCCAAAAATCAGCCATACATTTCAGTTTGAGCACGGAGCGGAGGGTGCGACGGGAGGTTAGGGCGATCCTAGGGATGCAGGAGGAGGAGGGGGCCCTGGTTTACCTGGGGGTCCCCCTTACAGGGAGGAGGCTGCGGGTGGCGGAGTGCTCTACCTTGGTGGAGAGGGTGCGGAGCAGACTCGAGGGTTGGAGAGCGTCCTCTCTCTCTATGATGGGCAGATTGACGCTGATCAGGTCAGTTCTATGTTCTATGCCTATTTATCTGATGGCACACACTGTTGTGCCGAAGACGGTACTGGAGGAGATTGAGAGGCTCATGAGGAGGTTCTTATGGGGCTCTCGTGGGGGAGGTCGCGGAGTACATCTAATGGCCTGGGAGAGGGTATGTTTGTCACTGCGGGAGGGTGGGTTAGGGGTGCAGTCACTCCAGGCGCGGCGCGAGGCTCTACTGGCACGACGGGCTGTGCAGGTCGTTTTGGAGCCGCAGGGCTTTTGGAGCCAGATCATGATAGCTAGATACGGTCGTGCGGGATTTACTGCACAGGCGGTAGGGGGCCGCAGAGTTTCCTTTATATGGCGAGAGATTGGGCGGCACTTGCCGATGGCCTTGGCTCATTCTAGATGGTTGATTGGCGATGGACGGAGTATTGATGTGACTGAGGACTCGTGGGTGGATGCGCTCCCATTGAGATTATGGCCGACGATGTTTAGTGGATCGGGGGCAGAGGGACTCCGGGTTTCTGACCTTCTCAGGCCAGGGGCGGCAGAGTGGGATGGTGATAGACTAGACCAGCTGTTCGGAGAGCATTTGGCAGAGTGGGTTCGGGCACTTCCCATTCCGGGTTCTGCAGGTCCAGATGTCAGGGTTTGGAGCACTATTTGCAGAGCGAGTGTCGGAGTCGGTGATGTTTCCCGAGTTATTCAGCGGGAGTCAGTGCCGGGCTTAGACTGTGGCTGGGTGTGGAGGGTTGGGCTACACCAGAGGGCTGCTCTCTTCCTCTGGAAGGTGGCTTGGGAGTGTTTGCCGACATGTTCAATGCTGAGCAGACGAGGAGTGAGTCTCTCTCCTCTATGTCCGGATTGTGGGGTGGACGAGTCGGTGGATCATGTCCTTTTCCAGTGCGATCGGGCGCGGGATGCTTGGAGGCTGACTGGGATTTTGGAGGATGCTTGGAGCCGGAGGGACTGTTTTTTGGAGAGGGTTCAGCGATGGGCTGGTATCCCTCAGATGCGTAGCATGGCTATTCGGGCAGCTTGTACAGCTTATCAGATATGGCTGGCCAGAAACGCCCGTGTCTTTGGCGAGGGTAGGCCGTCACCGCGGTTTGTGATGGAGCGGGCCAGTGCTCAGGCAGCTGAGATTATACATGTAGATTCAGCCCATAAACCTTTGACAGCTCGGGACATCTGAGGCCCCCATACTACTTCGGCAGCTTCACATAGGGTATTTTTTACCTGGGAGCCCCCACCCCCGAGTTTCCTCAAGGTCAATTTTGATGGCTCAGTCTTGGATGGAGGTAGGAGAGGAGGGGCTGGTTTCGTTATCAGGGGGCCGAGCTCTGGTGTGGTGGTGGCAGGGGGCTGTCAGATTTTTGACACCTCGGTTCCTGGGGCAGAGCTGCGGGCAGCCTGGATAGGTATGTGCTATGTGCGGCGAGTGCTTCAGGCGACTTCAGTCCTGCTAGAGGGAGATTCTGCTACTGTGATCAGCTGGGTCCGAAAGGGCTCGTGCAGCTATGGGGGAGTTCACCCTCTGATCCGTGACATTTGGGATATGGCGAGGGAGGTTACGTTCCAGGCCATGCATGTATATCGCGAGGCCAATGGGGCGGCCGACTGGGTGGCGGCATATGTTGCGAGCCACTCAGGAGGCACCCTATGGTCTGGGGAGAGTGAGTTGCCCGGAGCACTTCGGGGCTTTTTGTTTTCTGACTCTATTGGGTGTATTCGTACCCGTGTTGTATGAAATGCCCGTTTTCATCAAAAAAAAAAAAACACCATAAATTTAAACATTTCCTCTTATAATCATAAAAGGAATCCATTTTCTCTTACAACATGAATTTTATTTTAGTTTACAAATTCAAACACATTAACCTAAATATTACAATGAAATCATGCAAAAACCATCTCAAGTTAAGAGAAAAAAAAAAAAACTTTTTTAAAAAAAAACAATGGAATGATGAACAAAGAAAAAGATGTGCTCTGTTATGCTCTCTTGCATCTTCTTCTTTGCATCTTCTTGATCAAAGATGGAAAGCTTCCTTATCGTCAGCTCTGTGCACTTTTGGTTCCTCCGAATCTCCAGGCGCCATAGTCCCGGCCGGTACCCATGAGTCTTCTCCGCTCTCCAGTCAGTGGCATCGATTTCCCCGCTGTTGGTCGCGATGAAATCAAAGAAACAGGAAAAAAGATTAGATTTTTGAAAGAAATTTTTATGATCTAACAGGTGGTCTTTGAAATAAAATCAAGAATAAGACCAAGAATGAAGACAACCTTCAAATAAACCGAGAGAGAGAGAGAGAGAGAGGAGAAAGGAGGAGATGCGACTGGCTGCAGGGGATAATCGGAGGCACCGGCAATTCTACCAAGGCCAAGGCTGGAATTGGAGACAGGACTCGCCCTCCTACGTCCGTGTTCGAGCAAGACACTGCCCTGTTTGGATACAGGGACAGGCCTTCGAGCCTTCTTTTGGCACCGGGCCTAGCCAAGAGGCCAGCCCAATGAACATGAGGCTAGGCCTCACATATACTTAGAGTCATCATAATAATATAGGATTTTTTTTTGCGTAAATACCATCTTAAATATCGAATTTTGTATGAATACCCTCTCAAAATTGATATATATATATATATATCCTTGTAAAATACTTGTTTTGCTATTTTACTTTTTTTTATCTTTATTTTTGTATATGCACCCACACCATCTAATGCCGTTAAAAAATTAATGGTTTTCAATCTAAAATAACTAAAATATTCTTAATAGATAGACGTGCAAAAAGAAACATTTATAAGACGATCGCGATAGAGAAAAAAAAAGTATTTTTAAAATTTTATTTTAGTTTTAATTAAAATAAATATGGTTTTTATTAACAGTGTTGGAAAAATCGTTATATTATGGGTATTTGTGGAAAAAAAAGTATTTTATAAAGGTACAAAAATAAATATTAATTTAAAGAGGGTATTCATGCAAATTTGAATTTTTAGAAGGGTATTCATGCAAAAAAAAATCCTAATAATATTTTAAATTTTTAATAGATCAATCTGATTACCGTTTTTTCGGAATTGAAAAATTAGGAAATTGGTCCACATTTTTGTAAGGGAGTTAAGCTGTTTCATTATAGTTTAAGGATTGAGGATTAAATATTAAGGATTTAATATATATATATATATAATGTAATTCTCAATCCAAACCTTTATTTCTTGAAAAAAGATGATTATCCATCAAATAACTTCTCGCTAATCCTCCGTGCAACAAGTCAATAACAAGCTAAAGATCATGATTTCTTCCTTGTATTTGACAACCCTGACACAAGCTGAGTGCTTCCCCATCGACCTTTCCAAACAGACAGGTTGCACACCCTTAAAAGGCTTAAAATTCTCCACCCACTTGCGACCAGCTTGTCTGTGCTTGATTAATTTGTTCTTTCGCTGCATGGAATTGGAATTTGAAGAGAAATACTAAGAACTCATTTAGTTCGCAAAAGAAAAGATAAAAAAAATATGGTCGATTCGAAAAATAAAGAAATGTCGCTTATTTGATTGGAGTTTTTGAATAACAGATATGAAAAGTAGCATTCTCAAAGAAATAAGACTCCTATGTTTTACAGAAAAAAAAAAAACCTTATAAGGATATGAGAAAACTACTTCCGCACCGATTGAAAATTAAGATTATCTTTTTTCCAAAACTATACCTTTAATCAATCAAAACTCATAAATAAGATCTTTTTTTAATTAAGAGTACAACAAATATTTTGCACAATTTTTGTAGAAAATAGATGCTCAAGAAAACATAAACCACTTTGCAATGTACTACTTTTTTATGATCAATTAAATATATCAAAATTATTTTTGCAAGTATCATATTTTCATAAATCAACTTTTTAAAACAAATATTTTTACGTTTTTTTTTTTCTGCCTACCAAAGAAACAAGACAGAAGTAAGCTCCAAAGTTTAGTCCCCTTTTTACCACCTTTTTGATATGAAGAGGCAAAGAATAACGGGATCTAGATCTAAACTTTGTTGGAGGAGCAAAAACAAGGAGGCTGGCCCTTACTTCACGGCAGAAGAATAAATTATTCTGTCTCAATGCAGCACCCGTGGACTTGGGCCTTTTTACCTGCCTTGGATCCTCTGGGTGTCGAGGTTCATCAAAAGCTCTGAGTATACCTCTTTTTTCTTGTGAATCCGATGATACAATCTCTGTGACTTCACGCATCACTACTTTTGCACAGTTCGAGTTCTCGCGAAAAGGGAATGTGCTCTTACTTTTCCTCCTTTGGTCACCAAATTAGACACTGTGAATGAGTAAAATTTGATAGTGAAGCTTGCCTTGGAGATTAGAGAGACCATGAAGGTAGTATAACTTTGGATAATTTATTATACATAGAATGGTGAGAGTTGAGTGACTTCTCCATTGATCCTAAAGAATCTAACCGTTAAGCACATGAGATCACACTTTTGGCTAGTGGTTTCCAGTCAAAATAGACATTCATTCTTTTGTACAAAAATGGAGAGAAAAAAAGAATGAAAAAAGTAGGTACGTACTCCTTCCCTGGAAGATAAAGGTTTGGTGTTAATCTTTGGTCTACATAGACTTTTTATTATTTTCTCCCAAAATGGCAGCTAGAATAAGGATTCCTGGATAGAAAACAAAGTGCAATCGATGTTATGACTTGCTTCCCATGCGATCTATCATCTGCAAAACAAGTCATACAAGGAACCAAGGTGGGATTTTTACTAATTTAACATCTACGGAGGACAAAAAATTTAGTGTATTGATGTTTTTTTTTTCTCGGAAGTTCGAGAGTCGTGGTTGTAAGTAATGGGTATTAATTTCTACAGTAGTATTAAGAAGTTGATTTTTCAAAAGCAAATCCTGTATCCACAAGATATCCAAACTTATTCTCCTAAAAAAAGTGCAAGCCAAAATTAAAGGCTGCATGGAAAGATCTAATACAAACCATAGGAACAACAAGGATAATTTTGGAAGGGGATTCTAAAATTGTGGTCTCATGTCCATCATCCCAGACTGTTGGATCTCATCCTCTACTACTACTATTGGATATCTAGAGGCTCGCATCTTCCGTCCTTGCTTTTGAAACAAAGTATTTCTATAGAGAAGCAAATAATGCAATGGATTGGGTTGCTTCTCATATGGTTGACCACTAGCTCGTGGGCGATTTCTGTGAGTCCAGCTCTCCCTATTCTCTAACATTTTCAGGATACTTATTGCTCAGATTCGGGTGGTTGTATATATACTAGGACTGGTTAAGAACTGCTTAATTTCTTTTGATTCAATAATAGTTTTTTTTACAATGTTCCAAGAATACATGAAAGTGTAGGGATAGAGAGCTGGTGGCAAGTGCATTTTCTCGAGCTCATGGCAACAATCGCTTTATCATTACTTTTTCTGTTTTGTTTTAGTTCTCTCTTTCTGCAAAATTCTAAATTCATCAATTAACAAGTAAACTTGTTGTCACAATAATTCGATAGAGCTTGGAAACCCTCCTTCTGGACATAATTTCCATCTTGATCTAGGTATAGTTCTGATTTTTATTGCTATGAAGTAGCTACCAATGTACAAAAGTTTGACCTTAATTATAATGATCAGCTGACTGATATAAGCTGATATCTTCTAATATAAACCAATGATACATTGCTATATGTCCATTTTTTATTTTTATAATGTCCTCCTTTGTATTTTTATGTAGTTAATATTAGAATTACTATCTAAACTATTAATAGGATCATTATTCTTAATTCTACTATAGGCATATTATCAATATGTTGGCCAAATGTACCTCACATGAGATAAACAAAATCTCTCTATTCATCTCCTTGTTTCCCTGCTATAGGGATGCATTAGATGTGCAACATACAAAAGATTGCTTCTAAGAAAAGGTTATTTAACCTCTAAACTGTGAAGATCCGTGCGGGCGTATGTTTAGTCCACATCGGTTACTCGTTGAGAAGATCTTGAGTACTTATACAGCGCCAAGGAGTCCAAAAAATACTTTTCGACTAGCTATTTTAGGTAAAATCCTGAGTTATTACAAATGGTATCAAAGCGAACTTAGCCCACGGTTTATATGGACTAAGAGACACTATAGCACTAACATGGACCGATCGTAGTGCTTCTAATTAAATTTGAATAGATTTGAAACCTTAATCTGACAAGAACGTCGGATCTTGAACGGAGAAAGTATGTGAGGATCCGTACAGGCATGTATTTAGTCCCATATCGATTATTTGCCGAGAAGATCTTGGGTATTTCTATAGGACTAAGGAGCCCAGGTCTTGGGTTGTTATAAAAATAATGTAGTGTTATTCTAATACACAAATGATCCACCCTTTTTTTACCCCTTTCTACTGCAAAATCAAAACCAGATACAAGTGGGTAATTCTCTCCACCCGCATATTTTGTTGTGCCATTCAACCTTTCTTTCCATGGCTTCCAGCTCTGGAACCTCTTCAGAGTTAACTTGTCCCCAGTTGCAAGGAATCCAAAGCTCTTGTTGTCCTATTATCAACCGCATACAAGTATACGTATACTAAACTAATCTCATCATGCACGTGATATACCCTTGGAAAACTCGGGAACAATCCCTACAGAGTTATATCCTCCACAAAGCGCCCGAACTTTTATTATGTATATACTTGAAAGCAAAGAATAAAGGAAAAGCTCCCGCACTTTAAGCATTACTCTACACCAAATCCGATCAAGATCCGCAACTTGGAATAACGATGATAGCTAGCTCCAAGACCTTAAGTATTATTCCAGTCCTGCACCTCTACTCGCCCTTGATCTTTTCTTTTATTCCATTGGAATATCTCAAAAGCCTGGCTACTTTTGGCTCGACACCCTCCCCACCGTATATATCCACCGACTCTCTCAAACCACAAAGAAAACAAATGAAACATGGTAGAAAGCTCAAGAAACTTTATCAAAGTATATCAAAAATAACAATGTGACATCTCTAGAGAATGAGCCTATAATTCTACAAACTCCAAAGCAGTAGCATGACCAATAGAAACAAGCCATATATGCACGTGATGTGAAAGAGCAATATAGCTTGCATGGCTTGCAACCACTCTTCCTAGCTAATTAAAATGGGTGTTTGAACCCACGGTGATTGTGTATTGAGGGAGCCTCTACCACAGTGATTGAGGGAAGTGGATAGGTATGATGATGGTCATTCGATGATTCAGAAAATTCGCAGATTGGCTCAGAAGATGTTCGCTGTCCAGATTGATCATGTATTTTGTGATGTGAACAGAGCTGCAGACTGGGTAGCTTCAGACGTGGCACGTCATCTGGACAAATTTAGGGGGTGTTCCTCATGTGTTACTTTGTTTACTTTTCTCTAATTTGCCAGGATATACTCAAACTTGATCTGTTGGAATTGAAATCCCCACCGTAGTCCCATGCCACTCGCCCGGTCCATCAGACAAACTAGTATGGGTTACAGTCTGTTCGTCAACACTCACCCATTACCCATCTCTCTCTCTCTCTCTCTCCATCTTCAGATTCCCTCCTCCTCTCTTTATAAACCCCCTCAATACCTGCACCTCCACTCCGTCTCCCACCACCCAACCCATATTCTCTCTGTTTCCTCTCATCATTTCTTCCTCATTGCCATGGCTGGCCCACACCCACTGCTAGTACTGCTACTAATAGTAGCAGCAGCCGTGGAATCCGGTCGCGCCACCGCCACCCCGGCAGGTTGCGCCGCCCCGGCGGACAGCAGCTCCACCCTGCGCGTCCTCCACGCCTTCGGCCCCTGCTCCCCCTTCCACTCCACCTCCGCCTCCTGGGAAGACACTGTCCTCGACCTCCTCTCAAGCGACGACTCCCGCCTCCTCTACCTCGCTTCCCTCAAGACCGCCCGCCGCTCCTTCGTCCCCATCGCCCCCGGCCGTCAGCTCCTCCAGACACCCACCTACGTCGTCCGCGCCCGCCTCGGCTCCCCTCCCCAGCCCCTCCTCCTCGCCCTCGACACCAGCAGCGACGTCGCCTGGCTCCCCTGCTCCGGTTGCTCCGGCTGCCCCTCTTCGTCCGCCGCCCCGCCTTTTGATACCTCTCGCTCCACCACCTACCGCCCCGTCCGCTGCGGCGCTCCGCCGTGCTCGCAGGTCCCCAACCCGTCCTGCCCCGCCGGCGCCACCGCCTGCGGCTTCAACCTCACCTACGGCTCCTCCTCCCTCCTCGCCGGACTCGCCCAGGACTCACTTTCCCTCGCTTCCGACGTCGTCCCCGGCTACACCTTTGGCTGCATCCAGAAGGCCGCCGGCCCCTCCGTGCCCCCGCACGGCCTCCTCGGCCTCGGCCGCGGCCCCCTCTCCTTCCTCTCTCAAACCAAGAGCCTCTACGCCTCCACCTTCTCCTACTGCCTCCCCAGCTTCAAGTCCCTCAACTTCTCCGGCACTCTCCGCCTCGGCCCCGCCGGCCAGCCCAAGACTATCAAAACCACTCAACTCCGCTCCAGCCCTCGCCGCTCTTCCCTCTACTTCGTCGACCTGGTCGGTATCCGCGTCGGCCGCAAGGTGGTCGACATCCCACCGGCGGCGATCGCCTTCGACGCGGCCACCGGCGCGGGGACCATCTTCGACTCGGGCACCATGTTCACCCGCCTGGTGGCGCCGGCGTACGCGGCGCTGCGGGACGAGTTCCGGCGCCAGGTGCGGGGCGCCGGCAACGCGACGTCGCTCGGCGGCTTCGACACGTGCTACCAAGGATCCATCGCCGCCCCGGCGATAACGTTTATGTTCGCCGGGATGAACATGACGCTGCCGGCGGACAATTACTTGATTCATAGCACAGCGGGTTCATTGACCTGCTTGGCGATGGCAGCCGCGCCGGACAACGTGAACTCGGTGCTCAACGTGATCGCCAGCATGCAGCAGATGAACCACCGGGTGCTCTTCGACGCGGCCAGCGGCAGGCTGGGTGTCGCCCGTGAGCTCTGTACCGTTTAAAAAATATTGGGTTGGATGGATTAATTCCTTCTGGGAATGTGATTTGGTTTCAAATTTTTCACTACTACTGTTGGCCGCTACTACTCTTCTTCTAGTTTAGCGTAGCATGGTGTGGTTGTGGAATCCGCCTTGCCTGAAGGCAGGGCTGCTACTGTATCAGCACATCAAAGGTGCCGTCTTTTTTCTCCTTCAGCTGGTTTCATGTGTTTGTCTTTTGGGAGGCAGGAGCGGGTCAGTCAAGGAAACGATTCCATGGCTTGTGAGAATCACCAGTTACCGTTTCTCTGCTAACTGTTGGTTTCGCTGGGATTTGTGTTATTAATATTTTTTTCTTTCGTTTGTGACTGATGGATGAGCTGTATGCCTGCCCGACAGAGCGAGGACAGGGGTCACGGGTATGAAACTGATGCTGAAAGGTTGTGGTTCCTGGGTCCATGTCCCAGCCTTTCGCACGGCCTGAGGACTGCCCCAACCTCACCACCTCTGTCTCTCTCTCTCTCTCTCTCTCTCGCTCGCTCCCTCCAGCTCCCGCTCCACGGCTTCCTTCTGCCGGTTTCTCGTCTCTAGCTCGCCGCCTCCTCTCCCCTATTAACTCGCACCATGCTGAGACCTCCCCATTCGACCATCTCGCAAGCTCTCTTCCCCTCTCGTTTGTGAGCTACTGATCTCAAACCATGTCCCATCCGTGTTCTCACCCTCACCTCCTCGCCTGCATCTTCCTTCATTTCTCTTCCCCTCTGCATCTCTCTCTTTTGCTAGTTCTTCTTCCCCATCCGTGTGTGGGTGTGTGTAAGGGTGAACGGGGGTTTTGCCCACTCCCCCCCCCCCCCTTATATTTTTGTTATAAAAAAAAGGCATTTATATTGCTCTCACATGAGTACAATATGATAAAAAAAACTTGTATGTCCGCATGAATCGTCCATGTAAACCCTTTTGCATGCCGGACAATAAAAAAGGCGACCCAGTCTGCCGCTCTGTTCGCGTTTTGGTAGTGGGTGACTGTCGTCAAACCGATCCGCCCCCCCAACCGGTGAGGCGGTGAATAACTGTAGCAGAGTTTCCCTCAAGGTATATCCTGTCTGCCTCGAGAACCCTCCTCGCATAAGAAATACCTTTCCAAGCAGCCTGGGGCTCTACCTTAGTGACGGTCGGGTCGGTAGTGCACCGCCCACCGGCTGCAATGAATCTACTATAGTGGTTCCTAATCACAAAGCCCACTCACTTTCCCTCTAGTAACCTCTCCTTTCTCTCTGAGCTAGCCCTACAGCTTGTGATGGGAACAAGATGAGGTTACCTACGACGATAGGTAGTTCGGAAATTAAGATTTTTTAAAATTTTAAAAATTATGTTAAAATATTAGTATACTATTGATTTGGATTACTAGGTTCAAAGAATTCTAGTAAGGTTATTGGTTACCAAATTATTGATATCTACAAAATAAATGACCTAATGTGAAACTTCTTCTAAGATATCTTTAAAAATTATAGCTTATATTGCTTGATAAAATTGTTTTTATGATTTTTGCTTCCATTTCATTAAATTATTAGGAATGTTATTTTTTATTTTTAAAAATAATATATAAATAGAATATATTTTTATATTTTTAAAAATAAGTTATTTTTGAAAGTATGATCTGTTTAAAAAAATGATTGGGTAACTAACTTGTGAAAATATTTTTGTTTTTAATATTCAGCACGACTATAATCTAGCTTCGCTAATAAAAATTGTATGTTGATTCTATTATCTATTATTTATTTTTTTTATTTTATGATCCATGCCATTGGGTTATGTGGCTTTAACCAAATATTATATTTCGTATCAGTATATGAAATATATATATATATATATATATATTTGGTACATCGGTGGCTCACACCTGACGAGTGTGAAGACGACCAACAAAATCAGAAAATAAAATGCTGCGCAAAGGCATAGGCACTGCCCCGTGGTCTATCCAGAAAAGCCTTCTGAGTGATAAGCCGCGAAAAAAGCAACCCAATCTGCAGCGCCGTTCGCTTTCCAATATACATGCGTGGCCTAGTATAAGTCAGCCTCCCCCAATGCCCTGCGAATATCATGGAGCAGCGGCCGGTCCTCAACTGAGCACCCCTCTCTTCGGATCCACTCAATTACCATGGTCACTACCCCTCAAAAAGGATGCGATCCACACCTAGTACCCGCCTCGCACAGAAGACACTCTCCCAGGCCGTCCGAAGCTCAGCGGTCACCACTGACGAGTCCAAAATCCTCCGCCCACCTGCCGCCACAAGTCTGGCATCGTGATCCCTAATAATAAATCCCACACCTCCGTAGTTCCCGTCTGCTATTACGCTGCCATCGAAGTTCACCTTGAAAAAGCTAGGGGGTGGGGGCACCCAGGATACCAATATCGTCCTGGACGCTGCAAGAGCAAAATGGGGGCCCCAGATGTCCCTGACCAACCCAGTAGGTGAAGCCTCAATAGTATCGGTGATCTTCGCTGCATGTCGTAGAGCTTGGTCCGCCACCACCCTCAGATGGGGGCTATCGTCGTCGAAAATCCATGTATTCCTCTCCAGCCAACAATAATAGGCTAGGTAGGCATCACGAGTCTCCCTCTCCTCCCATACAGACCCTCGAACCGAGGTCTCCAAATGTCGTAGGAACTCCTCAGTGGACGCCCACACTGCTTCTGGTCAGGATGAGCTGAAGCACATCTCCATATCTGACTGGCTCTCGGGCACCCAAAAAGAATATGGTAGATGGTCTCTTCCGTCGCTTGATAAGCTCCACATCCGGTAGGGACCCTCACTCCCTGCCTCACCAAAACTCCACTAGTAGGAAAGCGCCCCCAAGCTACCTTCCACAGGAACAAGGCCACTTGGGGGTGAATGTGCATCCTCCAAATCCAGCCGCAGTCCATCTGTCGCACCGAGGGCCCTCTGCCTATCCACGAGAGGTCCCGAGCACTCACAGTCGTCCTCCTTGTCTTGCTCCACACCCTCCTATCCACTGCCTCCCCCTCTAGGATCGGCAGAGCGAGACATGCTTAGCAAGGTGCTCTCCGAATACCTGCCGAACAAGGCCCTCGTCCCACCTCCGCTCCATCTGGGCAAATAAGGCACACATTCTGCGTCCCTCCAACCAGCCATGATCAATCTCGGTGGGCCAACTTTGCAGTGCTACCTCAGCCAGCCATCCGTTCTTCAGAATATTATTAGTTGATATTTGATGAGGACATAGTTTTCTTCGATTAACAATATATTATTGTATTTGATTTGTTGCCAGTTGACATGTTCTGATCCACTCTAAAGTATTTTGTTGCTTGCCAGGTTGGTATAATTTGTTATTTTTTTTTTATTTTTTTGATTCGGATGTATGATTGGTTGTGGAATTTGGCAGAGCAAACTAGATTGTTTAAAATATATTTTTTTCTACTATATATTGCTTGATGTATTTACTAAATCTGAATTCTCGAGGATTGAGATTATCATATTATTAATTTAAAATTTATTATAAAATAATTAGATTTTTTTTAATAATTTCATATATTTATATAGCTTATTTTATAGCTATACGGTGCTGTTACGGTTCTGGTTCGAGATGTGATAAAAAGTCTCATAAGAATTAGTGCGTATTGTCTGGAGGCAACACCTTATGACCAATTGTTATGGTAGTGGTCCAAGTGGAGGCCAAATGGCATGCTAGACTCCATAGAGGGGGTGGAGTCCAGGCTAAAAAGACACGCAATTCTACAGTAGATTGCGCTGTGGTGGTGATGACATGATAGATAAATGGCCTGACGAGCAGAATGTGATGGGGTCCCTTGTGATATGTATCCCTTCCAACCTCCAAAAAAAAAGAAAAAAAGAAAGGGTAGTCAAATGGGTAGGAAGACTATGAGTGGCATCCTTTGCATGTTAGATGTGAATCGTTGGTTCAACATTAGTTATTGAAGTGCCTATGAAGAATTAGTTAGGCTGTGTTTGTTATTGTTGTCAAGTTTTTGTTAAAAATGTTTTGGAAGCAAAAAATTTATTTTTATTTTTTTGGATTTCTGATAATAGAAAATATGTTTGGTTCGATTTTTTATATATATATATAATGAGGACTTATGATGATAGAGAGGATGGGGGATGAGGCTGACAATATGTTTGAGGATGAGAAAGTGCACAACGTTAGACGGAGAGGTAGTCCAGAGAGCAGTAGAGAAAAAAAATGTAGCCCAAGATAATGGATAGCTCGGCATTGAGCGGAAAGATGGTCGCTAGTGGGGTTGGGCAGGAGAGATGAGCTAAATGTGAGATTGGATATAAGAAGAGAGGTTGGAAAGAGAAGCATAAAAACCCACTTTTGAAAAGAACTGAAAGTAAAATTTTTTTACTTTTGTCTTTTTTTCAGAAATAATAAAAGTTGTTCAAAAAAAACAGCAATAGAAGCACAATAACTAAGCATCTTTTCTGCACTGGATTCTATATTTTTATCTTTCAGAACTAGAAAGAAATATCAAACATGTAATTGTGCTCTAGGTTTTTCTCCACGTGTTATATATTTTTTATCGTGCACCGACATGGCATTCCTGCCGGGAGGAATCCAATGCAAAATAGGTGATGGTATCTTCTGGAGTGCATTGCAATACTCTATACTTGGTTATGCAAACTCCGAAGGGATCATGGCATCCATGATACTTTCATTTTAATAAATACATCCTTCTTTCTTTAGATCTTGCACTTTAGTGTGAAAAAGAAGCCGAATGGACTTGTTGTGGTTCAAATTTGGCCCGAGGGTGACCACGCCGGAGAAGTCGAGGGAGCCACCGGTGGTTGAAAGAAGAAAACGGGGACCACCTCCTGCGCGACGGCGGCAGCGGACCAGCATTAAGCCTCACCGGTGTTCCCAGTGAGGACCCTTCGACGATCAAGTTAAAGTGGGGTAAATTTGGTCCAGCCAAAAAATCCCTTAGAAGTTACCTGATTGGGCTATTTATAGTCCCGGTGGAGAGGCCAAGGTGGCGGAGGCATTGTCCGCCCTCATCATGAGGGGGCGTGGCTCTGAGCTGAAGGGTGTGCAGCTAAGGCTGGTTGGTGGCATGTGGTGCTGTCCGTTCTCGAGAATGATAAGGTGTTGACAGTCACAACAGGGTATGGCCGAAGTAGTCATGGTACCGTCCTTTGACTATCGAGGGCCAACTATCGAAACGTAGCGCAGTGATGTTGTAATGTACGGCCACGTAGGAGGGCATAGGCACGCTCATAGGTGCGGTTGTTGGCGGGCTGAGCCCATTGAGAGGTCACGTCATGCGTTTGGCGAGGTCGAGCCCGTTGAGAGGTCGGCTAGACGAGTGCTGAGGATAGCTCGGCTCCCCGACTTCCGATGTGTGCTCGGTGGAGCTCCTCGAGTTTCGAGGTGTGCTCGGTGGAGTGCCCCGAGCTCGATGGTCGAGGCGTACTACTGAAGGTGACACCCCGAGCTTGGTCGAGGTGGGTCGGCGAGTATTGGAGGCACTCCAAACTTGGTCGGGCGAGTTGGCGAATATCCGAGGCCGATAGAGCTTTTACCGAAGTCCGAGGCCGAGCTGATTCTCGGCCGGACCGAGGATTCAACCAGACAGTGTTGACGTTTATTGGGCCAAAACTGGGCGGCCTTTTAGCTGTGGGCTGGACGATTCATTTCACCCCCCATCAAGACTAATGAAAAATAAGAGTGCATATATAAATCTATCTGAATAATAGCATAATCCTCATTAAATGTGATAACAGCAATCTATATGTACAACTTCTCTGGTGCATTACATTTGCCTATCTCTACAATATGTAAATTAACAATGTTGTATTATCTACTCAACGCCCTATAAACAAGAAATTATTAAGGCCTTGTTTGGGAGAGCTTTTGGAGGGCCAAAAAGCACTTTCTGGCCCTCCAAAAGTACTTTTAGATAAAAAATGGTGTTTGGTAAAATTTTCGGAAAGCTGTTTCAGCTTTTGCGGGAAGCTGAAAACAGCTTTTGGGGAGAAGCTCCAATTTAGAACTTTCCGAAAATGTTGTTTTCAGCTTTGTCGTGAAGCTGTTTTTTGGACCAAAATACTCCGATTTAAATCACACTTTTTTTTCCCAAAACCATCATCCCGCCTCTTCCTCTCTCACCCATCCTCTCCTTCTCCCTCTCTATCTTGTTCTTCCTCTCAACGCCGCCGCCTCTATTCCTTCTTCCTCTTCCTTTTTTTTTCCCTTTTTTTTTTGTTTTGGGAGCTCGTGGCTGCCCGCGGTGGCAGCCACCATGCCGGCCACCACCCATGGCCGACGATCCCTCTATATTTTAAGAAATAAAATAATAAATAAATAAAAAATAATAATGAGTGAATGGCAAATAATATGATCTAAATAAATAAATAAATAAAAATATTAGTAATTATTTAACCAATTTTATTACCTAGCTAGAAAAATTGTTAGAAAGATATATGGTCATTAGAAGGATGAAAAATTAATTTACACTAATAATTATAATATTTTATATATTTATTATTGTATTATACTATAAATATAATATTATATTATATTATATCATAATACATTGATATGTTATGTTAAATAATTTAATATTATATTAAATTATTATTTTATAATACATAATGTTATAGTACTATATTATAATAATATTATATTACATTACATTAATATTATACTATGTCATATATTTATGTGTTAATACATATTATATTTTATTATGCTCTGTTATATGATACTGGTAATTTTCTTTATGGTCATTATGTCACACAAAAGTACTTTCTCAATTTATTTACTAAATACATATTAAAGTGTCACAGCACTTTAGAAATGTAGTTGCCAAACAGCAAACAACTTTTTATAAACGCTCTGCTTTAGACAGTTCTACTTCCAATAGCACTACTTCCAAAAGCTCTACTACTAACAGCTCTTCCAAACAGGGCCTAAGTGAACCAGATCTACTGTGAATCTAGCATGTGTTAGAAAAAAGAGATTAAATTCATCTTAGATCTATCTAATAATTTCTCTTCGTAAACCAATTACAGAGTTTCAATATCTTGTGGCATGCTTTTGAGTCATCAAAGCATTCTCGTCTCCGCTTGGTGGTACACTCACCAAGAAAGGCATTGTATCTATAAAGCCCGTGACCCCTTTGTTTTCCTTTTCTGATTGACCACTCGAAAATTCTTTGAAAGTTTTCAAACCGGCAGAGCTTCCAGTTAAGGAGCTTTTAACCAACGGCCTTTAATTTGGACTTTGGAGTTGTTCGCAGCAGCCTTCATAAGAACCTCCAAGAGGATTCGGTCTATGATCCATTTAGACTAGATGATGCTGTAATACAGGTCTATTTGGACTGACCATGAATTAATCGTTATCTTTATAATTGAATTTATGGTACTTGTAAATGATTTTGGATCTTTACCCTGACAATATTACAAGATTTTAAGTGGGAGAGTATGTGAGGATCCATACAGACGTATGTTTAATCCTACATTAGTTATGTATTTGGTACATCTCGAGTACTTATATAAAATCAAGGAATTCCCAACTTTTTTGGATGACATCCTGGGCTGCTAGGCTTTTCTCGTCTTGGCATTTTGCCTTCCATCAGCTTTGCACTACTTGATAAAACTATTGCACTTTCACATGAGTAATGCCTCCAAAGTAATGTATCTTCAGCTCCCTCAAAAAAAAAAATTATGCACTTTGTGAGAAAATTCTCCAGTATATAAGTCTGGCTCTCTCTAAATCAAGTTGTCCACTAAGTATTTTGTCAATAGCAGATATAGTGTTCCAATCAAATTAGGGATGTATATACTTTAAAATTCTACATTTAAATGCTTACAATTGAGCACAAGGGAATTCCATCGATCATAGTGTACGTTGACTCAAGTATGGAAAGTTTCCTCTCGTTGTATGTACTCCACAGCACCTTCCATAGTAACCTAGAAATGTTCTTTTAAACCATTCTCATATATCATATTTTTTATAATATGACTGAATGTTAGTCTCAAAATCGGATGAGCAACCATAGATTCAGGTGGCTTACAAACTGTATCCAACTGCTGTTGAGCAATATTGTGAGCTGTCCATGGCCATCTATTATAAGATGGTTTCCATGTTTGCATCTGTGTTTCACCAGCCACATTTTATGATGTCTTAACTTATTAATTAATAAAACAGAATCCACTTATTTCTTATCCTGACCTCAATACAAATGACTGCTTAGCTAGCTGTGGAACCTACAAATGACTGAGATGTTGTACTCAGCAAATTTTTGCAATGCTTTGTTCCCATTATCAGGTGTTTCCCGAACAAGCATTTCCTTCTAGATTTCCTTCTAAATTGAGCACTACTCTCTTTGTTTAAGCTAGTATATTTTGTGCCACTACATTATTTAGAGCAGAGATGCACCCTTCTATACTGAGATGCACCCACCCTTCTATACTACTCAAAATGTTGCTAAGGTTGGGCAGTTGATGATGAGGACCTAGTGGTGAGTGATGGTCTCATCTTCACAATCTCTTCTTCGTCGCCACCCATTTTCTTCGCGGTCATTCCAGCTTCAAAGAAGCGCTTGACTGCATTCTCCATGTAGGCTATCCCTTCCCTAACATTCATTTGCTTCGATATTTTCTCATCGAAACCAGCAAGAAGATGATCTCCATTCAGCACTGATGCAAGTTGCATGAGCTCCTGTTGAAACTCACTCAACTTGGCACCCTCATTGGCTTCACCATTCCTGATCTTCGAAGGAGTTGGAAGTTGCACTGCATGGACCACCAAAAACAACAATTATCCCCTACGGAGAGAAAAATATTGGCAGATTGAAGACATGCAGCTCAAATCAGGTTCTTGCCTTTAAAGTTGATGGACCAGAATAGATCTGAAAAACTACCAGAGGCTATGCTAATTGCAAGGTTTAGAGGATGCTATATTTGCCAGTCCGAATGCTTGCGGTTGTCTAGAGTAAGCTCATACAGTGAATAGATTCAGAATTTTCGAAGTTCATCAGGTTATATGGAACATCTCACTCTAGGTAACTCAAATTTTGCAAAATGTAATAGGACTCGGAGACTATGTCAAATAAACTTCAAGCCTGCTACAAAATGACAGAGGAACAAGACATGATTTTAGTGCAAATATGTGCAATGACTAGGTTAGGTGTCAGGGGATTAAAAAAGCAAAAAAGAAAAGAATATTGCAGTTGATAAAACAAACACCTATTATTGCATCAATCACTGTGCACAAGGCATGTTTTCTAATGAACAAACAGTAAAGCACCATTAAGATGAGGAGAAAAAGATCAGAAAATTGCAGTCTGTATCCTCTTCTTCTCTCATTTTCTTTCCTTTTCAAGAAGAAGAGATGCACAAGGCTCATCGAAATCAATCATATGTTGATGGCAGGAGACAAATCCAAGTCCCCGCTACCCTATGGCCACCAGTTGACACCCTCACTGCAGTCTGTATCCTCCGACGAAGAGAATTTTGCTTGCTCCAGCAAACTAATATCTCACAATTCACAGCACTTAAGGATAGTGAAGAACCAAAAATATATAGAGCTAAAATTGCACAGCAGAAGTGTTCTCTGTGTGGTATATCAGGCTTAACATGGCTTGCACACTATGTAACCAACCACTTGGCTCTCAAAGCTTAAACTTCAGGGAACGGGTCGACTATAAACCAAGATAAACATAAACTGATTGGTTTTCACTATATTTAGTTCAAGAACTCATAGTACTTAGAACAATTCTCATTCATCTAGATGTAGTGAATTTTAAATTGTTCAATTTAGTACTATGAAACAGTGGAAGGACAGCAACAAGACCTTTCTAGTAAAATGTAGTTGTCTATCTGGTGAAACAAAGTAAGCCACTAGGTTGGCTTATTGTATCACATAGGCCAACCCAGCAAATGTGGCGAGTTGTCAGGGTAGAAATCAGATGCATGCATGCACAAAACTTTCAAAGTCTCAAAGATTCAAATTACAGTTTGATTTCTAAGCTCCAACTAGCATCAAGATTGATTCAGAGGGAGCAGCAAGCAGTTACCTGGGCAGTCAGCTCTGGGTTCTGTCCTACTTTGCACGATGCCTTCAAACGTGCCGGCCCATGCATCCCTCTGAGTCAGGTATGGGGAGGGGAGATCAAAAATTTTCTTTACAGTTGCTGGAATGGATGAATGCTCATACTCTGAAGTCGGAGATGGTACACCATTGGGACCATGAATGACTGCATCCATCAGGTAATGAAATCATAATTCAATAACTTCGATACATGAGAGTTTTTATCAGGATTCGCCATCTCATACCAAATCCCATACTGGTACCATTCTAGTACAGTATCGATATATTGTACGGTACGAGACAGCATACTAGTTCGATACTGATCAATTTAGTGCTTACGAACTTGCTTGCTTCCTTACCAGTGCCCTTGTCGATCCAGGGGGAGACCATGATGGTTGGCACCCTAACTCCCAAGCGGTCAAATGCGAAGAAGAAAGGGGGAGGGCCAACAATACCATCAGGGCTGGGGACACCAGCGATAGGAGTTGGGACATGATCAAAGAAGCCACCATGCTCATCATAGGTGATGATCAAGAGAGTTTCATTCCACTGGGGGCTGGCGCGGAGTGTCTCATAGACCTCCTTGATGAACATCTGCCCTTGGTAGACATCATGAGATGGGTGGTCATCAGTGGCAGGTTTAGACTTGGAATCGAGGTACCTCTGTTCGATGACGGCATAGTTGGGGAGAGAGCCTTTGGCGGCATGACGCTTGAACGTGTGGTCGTAGGAGTGGAACTTAAAGAGGTACTTGAGCTTCCGAAGGTTACTGTAGAAGAGGATAGCGGGAATGTTCTGATAGTAGATGCCAAAAGAGAGTCCGGCATCATCCATGTTTTCGAATATTGTCCTCTGTGGGTACCCCTTCACTAACAAACTGCATTTGTGTTCTTGTGTCATTGAGATTATGGCTCTTATACCAGGAAATGGAAACTCCATCTCCTGTAAATCTAAAGAGATTTTAGAAAAATATAACTTACAATTTGCAGGAACATGTGAGGAAACATTAGGCAGATATTTGCTTGTTTATGAAAATTCTAAACACACTTGATCCTGTTTCACATCTAACATCATGTAACATCCTTCACATGTCAAGCTAACATATGTTTCGTGCTCAAATTCTCGATCATGCTTGCTAGAAACCAACCTTCAAAGATTTTGTCAAGTCTTGAGGAACTATTTTTCCTTTTGGATATGTGGAAGAGAAAAGGAAGGAAATGAAAAGAGAAAAGGAAGCAAAAGAAGAGAATTTTGAACTCTAGAAGATAATAGAAAAGAAAAGAACTTAGGACCCAAGGAAAAAAGAAGAGAAGAGGAGAGTTTCTTCTTTCCAAATCTCTCTACGTTTGGAGAGATTAAAAAAAAAGGGGGTTTGAGGAGAAATCATTTGTGAAAACTTGTGCGGGCATACATTTAATCTCATATCAAATATATACTGGAAAGATCATAAGTGCTTATATCGGACCAATAAATCCAAATAATACCTTCCAGTTAGTTTTTTCGGATGAGATCCTAGATTATTACAAATAATATTAAAGTAGACCTAATTTGTGGCGCATCTGGAATATTAGTCACTGCAACACTAGCTTAATTGGGCTGACTACGAGATAGTTATGGTGTTTGTGATTGGATTTATGGTACTAAAGAATGGATTTGGACCCTTAACCTAGTAAGGACACTAAGATTTAAATGAAGAAAGTATGTAAGGACCCATGCAAGCATATATTTAGTCTCACATTAGCTATGCACTAGGAACATATTGGGTACTTATATAGAACTAAGAAATTCAAATAATACTTTCTGGCTAGCCCTTTTAGAAGAGTCACGAGGTTGTTATATCATTTCTCTCCATCTCTCTTCTCTTCGTTTCTGACTTACTCTCAAGCAAAAGAAATTAAATTTTTTTTCTTCTTCTCTCCTTCAATTTCTAACCAAATGAGAGAGAATGAATTTCTTCTCTCCAAACCAAATAGAACATCTATATTTTTTTTCCCTCTTTTCTTTTCCAAATATGGCAAGTAAGAAGGCGATTTCACTGTAAGACAGACTCATCTCAATGTGTGTCATTAGATAAAAGATAAGTTCTAATAAATCACCTAGATCTACTCGTACATGGCCTAAAGGAGTGTAGTTTGAAAAAGTTTGCCCTTCTCAACTTGATTAATTGAATAAAGCATTGAGATACATCTAAGCATCAAAATGTCCTACTCCTCCATCCTTGAACAATTCACCTCTTGAAGTATTTCTTATATGGTGCAATTTAAGAAATTCCATATTTCATCAAAATTAAGCACAATGAACATGCCCACAAGGTTTCAATCCTCGCCACAATTCTCTTGTCATATGAAGGCACATTTCACATATGGTGAAATGTTCTGTTTTGGTCAACCTAAATCAAACAAATGTTCTGAAACCTTGGTATTGTTTTGACCCACAATAATATCACCATTGAAACCATCAGTAATTTGACAAACAATTTCAACAAGAATTCAACCTCTTATTGAAATCTTTCGTTGCTGTTTTCACAAATGGGATGTAACATCCATGCACCCTCCAACCTCCACAGCAGTCTAAAACAAAAACTGACGCCACTTCCTCTCACTACCAATTTCTTTTCGTTCTTCCCTTTTAACAAAATAAAACAAAAAGAAATATTCTCCTAAGCCTAATCTTATATAAAACCACAATTAGTTTTCTACTATTATTTTAAAAAAGAAGGGAAGTATTAAAGAGAGAGAGAGAGAAAGAAGGAAATAAAGACGTGCCTGGCGTTGTTACCGGTGGCGCCGTGGGAGGTGGCGGAGTGGACGAAGAGCCGGTTCGGCTGGGTCGACGCCGGGACCGACGCGAACCACCGGTCGAACACCGCGAACTCCTCCACCAGCGTCTTGTAGGCCGCCGACGTGTCGTTGGACCCGAAGATCTGCTCCCGGATCGCCTGGAACGAGTGCCCCGGGTCCGGGTCCACGAAGTGGGCCCCGTCGCCGAAGTACACCCGAGGGGAGGCCGGGTCGGAGGCCGAGACCGTGTTCCATTCCGAACCGGTCACGCCGTCGATCTCCGGGTTGAGCCGCTTCATCCACCCGAGCATGTGGTCGAAGGACCGGTTCTCCATCACCAGGACCACCACCGTCTTTATTGGACCGCCGGCCGAGGCCGGCGGCGCTCCGCCGGACAAGAGGATGAGTAGGAGGAGAGAGAGACATGGGAGGGGGCGATGGGACCTCGTCCTCTTCGATGTCTCCATTCTTTTGTTCGTCGTATAGGGAGACGCCCCGTTACCCCTGCGTTTTGGAGTAGGTTGAGCTGCTTCAGCTCTCCCGCTTTCTTCTATTAATAACTGATTTAAGACTTTTATTATAGAAAATTATTCATGTTTTGGATACGTTGAATTGTACCATCAAATACACGCAGTGGGAATCCAGCACCACGTGGTCCATCATTTGATTGCCATTTTTATGATTAGTCCAAAAACAATTTATATCTTACATATTTAGTTATTTATATATTATTAATTTTGTATTTTGGTATATAACTAGTTTTGTCTCCATGCATGGTTGTTACAATTTTGCACCACATTTACTGCTGTACATATATAAGTGTATAAAAATCAATGTAAAAGATTACAGATGTTAAATGATCATTAAAATCAAGGATCAAATATTAAGATTTTTGCCGACAGAAACCAAATGTAGAATAGAATTGTAGTCCACCTAAAAGAAGCATTGCAATTACACTAATGAATCACATCAACTCTCTCACGACATGCGGCATAGGTTTTTTTTTTCATGTATAGCAACCATTTGCTTCTAGCATTGCTCTTATAATAATACAAAAATTAATTAAGTTTAAAGATAAATTATATTGATATTTATAATCTAAAAAAATTATGCTTATCCTCTTGAGATTTTTTGTCTAATATTTTAACCCATAATTTAGCAAGACGTTAGTCAAACCATTAATTTAGAACTCCAAAACTATGTCAGAAAAAAATTAAAAAATGGCTAAAATAATCTTAAGTGACGTAATAGCCACTAAAGATATAAGAAAATATATGTATTCTTCTTCTCATTCAAGAATAATTTTGATATTTCACATGAGATAAATAGCTTTTCTAAAACCGTTAATTTTACTAGATGTAAGTGTAGATTTTACAAATAATTAAATATAAGTATAATAAATATAAATCTCATGAAGATTTTTATAATTTATTCTAATAAAAATTATGATGTTCTTGATCCCTTGACCAGAGAGCATTTGATTTGTTGCAATATTAGATATTCTAAGTTGATGCTTTAGGCCGGATTGTTGAGTGGGGCACATGGTTTGGTAGTGCTCAGATTAGAGAGACACTGTTACCCCACGTGCATGCGATGAATGGACCATCCCATGTAAAATATCTCCATTATATGAAACTTGTTCCCACCGACCAACCTTTTGTTGCACCAAACCCTAAAACTTTCCAATCATGATCAGGAAAGGTCAGGATTAATTCATCAACCTCACTATATGAAACTTGTTCACACTGACCGACCTTTTGTTGCACCAAACCCTCAGACTTTCCAATCATGATCAAGAATGGCCACGATTAGTTCATCTACCTCACTATTCCCTACTAGAGGAGGGGGCAAGGAGGGACCATCAGCGTCATGCTGAATCTAAAATACGAGACAAATTCGGACATATTCACAGTTGCATTGTAACAATCCATGGCCTCACCGAGTGTTATTTGAATTTTTTAATTCTATATAAGTTGACGTCCCGCTAAGAGTTCAAATTCATTTAAATTTAATCACAAGCACCACGATCGGCCCATGGTTAGCCCCAATAAATCTATGCTGCGGTACTTTCTAGTCCACATAGGTTATAGGCCCGATCCGCTTTGATATCATTTGTAACAACTCAGGATCTCATCTAAAATGGCTAGCCGAGAGGTATTATTTAGGTTTCTTGATCCTGTATAAGTATCCAAGATCTATCTAGTGAATAACCGATATAGAATTAAATATATGTACGCACAGGTCATCACATACATTGGCATTATGGTCAAATGAGAATGACTATAGGACGATCCCTTGCAATTTCTAAACTAGTACGAAAGGAACCATCTACAGATTTGGCTAAATTATTGAGACAGGGATCATATGACTTTGTGCGGGTTCTCGGTGCCGAATGCAGTTTAGGCAACCAATTCTTTTCATTTCAGTTTCTAATTTGAAGATCTCATGATGATTGCAGACGGATCGACCAGAAGAAGGGGATAGAAAACTAATTGCACTACCTAGGTATCATGGAGTCATTTTCTGTGAATATGCTCTGGTGATCAATTTGATGCTTCTCTGATATGGGTCTGCCACTCTTAAAGCAGTAAACCCATGTTATAGCTTGCTGGAAAATTGTGTGTAAGGTTTTGAATGGTGACATTTCATAAGCTAGTTAATTTTCTGAAGAGAAGATAACATATAAATGAGACGCAAAAAATGGGAGATACTGGCAGTTCATAAAATTACTATTATTTTTTGAGAAGAAGTAAATATATCCTTTTGATTTCTCTTGCATGCTATTTGTAGAGATAAAGATCAATGCAAGGCTGCTCAACCCTTAAACATTCAACGTGATGTGTGAGTGCCATGCATGGAGTACTAAAGTATACATGCATACTGATATAATCTCTCCTTTGCCAAGTTGATACTGATGGGACCATGCATTTATATTGGACATCGTGGGAATGGCCCAAGGAACAAAATGCAACACCATCAATCACTTGAAGACATGGGGTAGCCTCATCCATCTCCATTGTGGCCTTTGCATTTCCATTATCAATTGTGGCCGGCAAAGACTTCTTGCAGCTTCTCACAACTCCCCTGAAATCTAGCAAGTTCAGTTTACCAACCAGCAAAAGTATAAGTTTTCTTTTCCTTTTTTTCTTTAAAGGAACAGATGCTATTATATAGATGCAAACACTGGATAGTGCGCGTTCTATAATCCACCTCATTTCCAATCCATTGCAGCCATCCACATGAGCAGTAGTAATTACACCAAGGGATTGTCCACGTACAATGCATCATGTTTATGTTTGCATGGGCCACATATATGGATAGTTATTTTTTAGTATTGAGCACGGTTTTTAGTATTCTTTTTTTCCACTACGGGATGTCCTACTGTCCTGCTCAGTCCCGATGGCGATTTCAACCATGCATCTCATAGATATTCCTTTCCTTTCGATCTTTCTTTTCTTTCTTACGTACCTTTCTTTTTTTTTTTCTTTTTTTTTTTCTTTCTTCTTCGTATCCCTTCATTTATTTATTTTCTTCCTTTTTCTTCTTATTTCTATTTTCTTTCTTTATTCTTTCCTTCCTTTCTTTCAATTCTTTTACTTCTTCTTCTTTTCTTTTACTTTTTTTTTTCTTTATTTCTTTTTTTTCTTCTTCTTCTTTCTTTTTCTTTCACTATATAGATAGGTTTCAAAGTCCCAACTCTATAGGGCCTTGCCTAATCTAGCTCAACCTAGACCCATGGTTTTAAAATCCCTAACCTCTAGATCACTGACCTTGGTTTGTTATACGAAGTATTAATTAAGATTGTATTTTTGTATGCAAAAAACGCAACCAAGTTAGGTCATATTGTTGCAGATATTTTTGATAGCATCCATACCAATACCCATTTGGAGTTCTTTCAACTCAACATCCTTTTTATTATTGATTTTCTTTGTAGTTAGGATGCCTTATTTTTTAAAAGAAAAAAGTATGGCAGTACCTAGCACCTAGAAAGAATGGGTCATTTTTGATCAAGTTCTAGCTGAATGATTCATGGATATAAAAATTTTCAACAAGCTACCCCCCCCCCCCCCCCCCCCCCCCACAAAAAAAAAAAAAAAAAAAAAAAAAAACAATGGTCCAGCCTGGTTTGCCGATGGATTTTGGATCAGAGTTATAAGATCATGACCTAAAATGAAACCAGATAGAAGTGTTCTAGCCAATTCCAAATGCTTGCAGGCCTACTTGTAAGCCATTCATGACTTTGTATGGCCACTATGTTATACAAAAGGAAATACTTAATTGACTGTGTTATATATCAGACAGATTTCTTGGTGATGCATCTCAAAACTCTCATTCTGGGTAATTATAGGGACTGTTTGGTTGGCAACAATTGGAGTAGTGCATGCTTCTCTAATTACAAGAAATATAATGTTTCATTGTTTGGTTTATAACTGTAGTTGCCAAAAAGGCCTAAATGTGGCATCTTTCATCTGTAATTTTATCCTTCCAAACAAACTCTTCTGATATTACTATATTACTATATCCCTAATTGCTGCAATTCTATATGCATGTAACTACCGTAACTGCAGTGCACCGCCAATTGCAACTTAGGTTTGGGTTGTATCTTTTGCGTCAAAGAATGATTGATCTTCTTTTGCGACATTAACTACTGGATCGCATATTGTATGGACCTCAAAATACTCCAATCTCTTTCTTCTATCCATCTGCACCAACAGTTGACATCTTTCATGTGAAAAATATAACTTGAATCCAACCAAATGGACCAATAGTCAAAGTGAACCAGAACCTAGTTAATGTCACAGCTGATTATAAAAACAATGTCATATTAACTCTACTAAAAACTTGTATTATAAAATAGTCCACTATTCACGTTGATTCCATCAACAAAAATGCCACGCATTTTTTTTCCTCCCTTTCCCACTGTTTATGTGTCGATTTTTTGTTTTTTATTTTTTATTTTTTATTTTTTTTTCCAGTGAGATTACAAGCGCCTAATTCCTGTTGATGGGTCATTGCTAGCCCTAACATAACTAGGATAAAAATATTCCTGATATTGAATCCTAAAATAATTCTTGGTTCTAATAAGAATAAATGAGTCAGAGCGAGTGCTCTTTACTTACTTTTTTTTTCTTGAAATATTATATTAGATTTAGGAGCGTCAGGTAAGTAAAGTAGCCTAGTAAAGCCACAAGAGGTGGCATGAATCTTTCTTTGACTTTTCTCAAGAGTCTTATCCTAGTGAGCATAGGAAGCGAAACTGCAATTATAGATAAACCTACCGGCACTAGAATTTGTATTTGAGATGAAAAAGCCGAGTTAGCTGTTAATAGCCTTTGTCCACCCAGGAGAGTGAGGGCCATATTTTTGGTTCTTAGCATATTGGAGAGAGATTAGAGGAAAGAACTGAGTCCTCATTTTTTTTTTAATAATTTTTCACCTCAATTAAATTTTCTTTAATTTTTCTCTTCTCGAAAATACCGGCACTTGCCCTTGTGATTCTCAGCCTCGAATAATCCTCCTACATAGGATCATGCTATTCTATACCATGTTCCATTTTATACCTATCCATTCCTTGAGGGACTATGCCAACTCGAATCGATTGTCTGCCCCTTCTCCAACTATCGATATCGTTGCTTTGGAATTGGCATGATCCTAACTTTATATCCCATCCCTCTACATGTTTTATCAATCCAATATATATATATATATATATATATATATATATATATATATATATATATATATATATATATATATATATATATATATATATATATATATATAACCCAACATGGCCTTGTCCTGACCTAAACCTAACTATTTGTCGAGGTCACACTTGACCTCAACCAACACCAACATTCCGTCTAAAATTCTTTTCATGGATCCAACCCGATCCGACCCGATCAGAATCATGACCGGTATATGAAATCGAGTCAAGTTGGGGCCAAACATGCTCACATCGAACCCAACTTATTTGCAGCCCTACCACCTTGAAGCCGGATTGAAAGCAGAAAATGGGTGTCTATTAGGAGCCTGCTGGCATTGCATGGTAGCCTTTTGTAAAAGAAGGCCCCAAGGATCTTGTGGAGCATGTCAGGCCCAATAGCATCTCGAGCATCGTCCCAAGCTCTGAGCGGCAGCAGCAGCAAAAGTACCTCTTAATTTATATATGTGAGAACCAAGAGTCGGATTCAAATCTTTTTCGGGGACACATTGTGCTTTTAACCACTAAAACTTTTCTCTGGGCTAATCGAGTTGGACCAGATATTCGTTACACTTTCACAAGGCCCACTATGAGGGTTGATCCACATGTATTAAAAGGTTTAGCCCTCAAGTGTTCATCATTTGTAGCTTTCACTTTGAATATATGTTTCAGTAGTTTGCCAACACAAAAAGTTCAAGCTTGGCACTGAGACGGCTGCTAAAATATGATGAAATCTCATGAGCTTGGGGTAGAACTGCAGTTAGTGGGAGGACTTTAACCCACAGCTAGCCCATTTAATTAATCTTGGTTCTTGTCTATATAGTTCACACTTACCAACGAATATACTTGTCAATGAATCAATATATTATAATATTTTATACTATGTAATATTATAATATTATACAATATATTCTCTATATTATATTATATTACATATAATATAATATGAAATATATTATAATATAGCATATTATAATATATAATAATATAATATAATATAGATACATTATATTATATAATTATATATAATAATATTTTATACTAAAGGGTATTATGGAAAAGATGGATTGGTGTTACCAACTTATCCGAAAAAATAGTAATGCAAAAGAATATGGATGATAGATTCTGGAACCATTTTCTAATGCGTAAAAGAACATGGGTAAATTATTTTTCTATCTAAATGTTGCTTGAAAAATACTTATACAAGAAAATACAAATTCTTAGGTAAGTATTTTAGCCTCCAAAGAACGGACCCTAAAACTCCACCCCTATGGTCATAATGTGTTAGAGTTGGTCGTTGGAAAGGGGCAAAAGAAATTGCTCGCACTTAAACTACAATAACCTAGGATTACGTCTAGTCGGAAGGTATTATTTAGATTTTTTTGTTCTATTTAAATACCCAAAATCTATCTAGTGCATAGCTGATGTGAGATTAAATACACGCTGCATGGTGAATCTATTAAGATTTAACCGATTGAACCTTTCCTGTTCTAGCCCTAAGCACTGTTTTTTTCATTATCATGGCCAACGTTAATGCTATCGTAGTCTTTTCTAAGTCTTTTCAAGTGTATCCCTTGTTTTGGGTTTCATCCACTATAGGTCATCGTCCATTGGCCATTGCAGCCGCTCAGCCAATCTGAATATTTAAATATATGCTTCTTAATTGAATAAAAGTTTTAGTTATTGATGATTTGGTTACTTAAATATGATATTGTTTGCTTTGAGATTTGGCAAGAGATATAGTAGGAAATTATATTTTATTTGGTAAGGATAAAATCAAATAACTTGATGGTTGTGTAAAGAGGATTTGGACTAGCCACGTTATGAATTGTTAGTCATGGGCCGAATCGTAACATTACGGTTTACCGGCACGGGCCAAAGTATGGGATTGTGGCTTGCCGCCACAGGCCGAAGCGTAGGATTGTGGTTTGCGGCCATAGGCCAAAGCATGAGATTATAGTTTGTCAATTACGGGCTAAAGTATGACCAGAGATAGTCCAAATTGGAAAGATAATTACTAATCAGAAATCTGGATAGTAATGGAAGATAAGATATATGATATTACTATTGAACAAAAGTTTTAAATTGATGATATATGTGATATATTTTTCTTGAATAAGACCAATATTTGATGATGTACATTTATGTGTATGTTTATGGATTTATTTGAGTTGTGTTGGATAGTCGGTCTATGGTTTTATGATTTCTACTTGCATTTCGATATGGTTTGTTGCTAACCTTTATTTCAAATTTACTATATCTATAGTAAGTGGGAAGGATCCTTACCGGATTGTAAAGCTCACACCATCTTTAGTGCTTGGCCATGGTTGGGGATCTTAATAAGAGGATGAATAGTCAGAGGTTGCTAATCCCAGTCAGGGAATTTATAATTGAACAACTCATATCACTTGCAAGTGATGGATTATTTTATCCTATTATGAAATGAGATCGATATTTGCCCAATTATGTTATGTGATGAATCTATAGATCTTGTATATTTTCTTGGGCCTTGCTCTAGAAAAATGTGCAGATGTATCATGTGGCTGATCCGGATAATGGATTTGGATCGTGATATTATCATGGCCATAGCCTTGTCGATAATTAAATATTTGCATACTACATGCATGAAGGTTTACTGTAGGAAAGTTGATAACATACAGGATAACTGTGCCTAGATTTAACTTTAGAATATGCCTTCCTGAATCTTTGAAGAATCCACACACAAAGATGCCTACTTGTCTGATTTACTCTAATGCAACTCAGTTTCTTATCTTGAAAGGCCCATTTTTGCCCTTATATTGCTAGAAATCTGAACTAAGTATCCTAATTTAATAATGGATCCATGGTGACCCCACTCAGTCATTCAACTAATTTTTATCTTGAATGATTTAGATGGAATGCGGATGCCTCGTTTCCACTACAAGCTATCATTCCCAAAAGATGTTTACATGCCAACCCCTACACTCTCCGCTTCTCCAATATTTCAGGAAACTCATATTCACACCACTTTGCTCTCCTCAAAACAAATGCTTAAACTTATTTTCAACAACATGGTTAACTTATATGGAGCAGCGTTCACTATTGGTGAAGATAGTGAGCATTTTACATTTGGAATCAATATACAAACTTCTTTGTTGAGAAAGTAGTCAAAGATATACTTTTATTCAATAGTTTTTTTGATATATATTTGAGATTCTTGTTCATAAAGGAGTACAACTCATCTATAATCATGCAGGTGTTACCCTATTTTTTTAGTCTCGATGACGATAAGCCTAATGCACTAGCTGTTCTATAGTAGTAGTATTGATGACCTATACTCACCATCGCATATGGTCTCCGCTGCTTATGTTTGCAAGTCCTGATATATAAAATCATAGTGCATTTGGTTTCGAGTGGAAAAGAGAAATCACACAATTTAACTAGCTAAATCTACTTAGCCTAGGTAATGACATAACATAAAGTAAATTATCAAGATTCGCCGTCTTAGTATCGGATCTTTTATCGGTACCACACTAGCACAATATTAATACGGTATGGTATAGAATACTGATAACGAACCGTTACAGTATAGTTCGAATACCAATAACGAACTTGTACAGTACGGTACATCTCGTACTGTTCAATTCAGGCTAGTACGGTATATCTTGTAAATTACCATACAACCCTATAAATTTAGTTAGTCGGACAATTGAGCTGAGCACGACCACATCTTTTGAAGCTGAAATATATCTAATTGTAGTGATAAACTAATTAAAGCAAAAAAAGCCACATCCATGTCCTATCATATGATGATATGATTTAGTCGATCCATAAATTTAGCACTCTCATGTTCCTTCATAAGTTATGGAGTTTGGACATATAAAATGCTAAGTTGAAAGTGAGAAGGGGACCAACTGTAAAGACATGTAGAAGTGGTATAACTACCATACTATTATATTAACAATACTAAAAGCGTAGAGAACAACTATAAATCATTTAAAAAACAGCTTAGCAAGCATATCAAGTTTATGAGCACATAAATAAAATGATTCTCCAACCGTGACAATCAATTAGAAAGGTATGATCTGGTGATAAGTTGCCAAAAATAAGTGAACTTGAAGACTGGAGTTACCATCTAACATGATTCCTGCACCAACATCACCTGCAATGGCTTCCTTGGTTGCTACATTTCAGGTGGCTGGAAGGATAGAGAAAGTGGTTTAGGTTTTAATATGCCCAGTACCAGAAGGTGGTTGAATATCCAGTCAAAGCTGGATTCTCTTCAACAGTGAATCTCCTCTCTTTAATTTTTCTTTTTGAGAAAATAATTAGATAAGGCTAATCATTTTAGTTAAATAGACCAAAGTAGCATAAAACACAGAGCAAAAGCAAGTATAAGGAAAAGAAAGATGAGATAATGAACATAATGCAAGATGAAAAAGGAAATATTAGGACAAAACAAGATGGGACTAAGAATCGTCGCCAAAAACCTAGCATTATATCGAATGATTTTAACTTTACTAAAGCCAGTATTTAAGCAATCTTTTCTCAAATTTATAAATGATTGGGGATGTTTGCTAGTCTTTTACGTTGATGTAAGAGGTCTAGGTTCACTCTATGCTTATTTTGACTTTTAAATGAGCTGGTCCGGGTTCTGGAAAAAAAAAGAAGGAAAAATCAGGGACAGTGTATAATAGGAACCATTTGTAGTATATATTCTGCCTTGTTTATAATCCACTGCTAATTGATCTCCATTTATTACATGAATAGGAGATGAGGATAAGATTCCATATCTATTATCTGTTCAATTGGCTCAAAATTTTTGATTGATTAGGGGTCAGGGAGGTAAATTCACCGGTTTCAGTCGATCCAATCAGATGCCACAACAAGATATCTATTGTTTGTCTCATCAGATCCACAAGTATTGTAAGGGACAAGGAGCACAAGCCTAGGACAAATGATGTTTTTCTATGCAAAGCTACAACATCATTGAATCATACTCATATTTTCCACTAATATAAAAATTATTGAATATTGCCGTCGGAAATCGGCCCAACCAAGATGTCAAACTGGTTGAGCTACTGGAGTGCGCGAACGATCGGTTGCTCAAATTATAAAGATCGGCTGAAGATCGTGGTGTATCTTCAAGATGGCGAGGTGGTGCCATTGTGCTCAGATGATGATAGTTGCAATGCTGGTTGCTCCTGAGATGGTACTGAAAAAAAGAGATCGTGCTCGTATTTTTGCTCCAATGTAAGTCCTCTACTCGAATAGTGTCCGATGAGGGATCCTCCGATACCTAAGTTAGACAGACTCTTAGGGAACAGTGAAGGTATTGTAAAAACAACATAGTGGTAGCACAAGGATGTAAGACAACTCGAAAGTATTGTCTGGAGGGTCCCTCAGGAATGGCTTATACAGGCGAAGATCTATTTTTTGGTAGCTTATCACACATTTTGAAGGTCATGCATGGGTTTTTTGCTTGGGCACACTTTCTGCGCATTTAGCCCATATGGTTATTAAAATTGCTTGTGATCGTTGCCGTGGTGTTGCTGGTTGGAGAGAGAATTTGAAATTAGGACTCTCCGTGCGTCTCTAGGTCGGCCATTTGGCGGGCTTTGATTGGTAGATCAAAAGCTTCTTGGCGAGCACTGATTGGTTGGTTTGACACATCAACTATGATCGGTTTCAAAGTGTATCACTAAAATCATCCAAAATATAAAATTTTTTCACAAATTCCATATATAAAATTATTATATGCATTGTCAAAATGAGAAAGCCAAAGCATGCTTTAAGACGAGCAAAGATTCTCTACAGTGCATAGTTTGTACTATAACATATTGTGCAATGCTCGATAGTTGCTATCTCAATAGCTGCCATCAGAAGATGGATACCTGTATATATGTGTGTGTGTGTGTATATATATATATAAATACCTCCTCATGACATCTTGTAATTTCAGTTGATGAATGAATAAAAAGAGTTTCTTTCTTCCTTAGCAATCTTGCTTTGTCACCTTGAGAGAAGGTTGGGCGTGAGGCCCTTGTTCCAAGTTAGGCGTGAGGCCCTAAAGCCACTATCACATCCACCGCTGCCCTACCTCCTCTCGCCTCCCTTTTCTTTTGTGATTTTCATTCCCCTTTCACGCCAAAGTTCTAATCCTTGTTTCTTTGCAGGTCCTTAAAGTACTCCATGTCATTGGGTCAATTATCCTTCCACACCAATAGCAAAAGGGCCCTGTTGCAACGGAAGATGAAGCTTGGTCATCCAATCATCAACCTTCGAGAGTGAAATCAAGGATCCTCCTCCAGAAAAATTTCAGAAGTTCAATGTTTGGTAAACCTCAACTCTAAGTCTGATTTATTGAAGGAAGTATCCTAATCAAGTGGTTTCTCAATCACAACGGTCCATTCTTCTAAGTCCTAAATGAATTAGTATATGCGGGTAACTAGTCCTGAAATTACTATGCTCATGTTAATGTTTTCTTATCCCATATGTGAATGAATTTCCTGCTGCTATTAGGCTAGTTAATCAACATAACTTACTAATAATCCTTATGTTTAAATCCCTCGCATTCATCCTGCATCATTTTTGGTATCAAATATCATGAGGAGGTATATATATATATATATATATATATATATATATATATATATATATATATATATCTATATCTATATATATATATATATATATATAGAGGCTTACAGTACTCTGCCACGTAAGAAAAAAGATTCTGGCCCTGAGCCCTTAGAGACGCATCTGAAAGCAGACAAAAATACAATCCAATAATTAGTATGGTTTGATATACGAGGGCCACCAATCGCAATCTCGTTTAATCTTTTATTATTCCGAGAATGACCCAGATTCTCTTTTGCTGTTGTGACGACGACTCCCACTCTTGTTTTTAGGCAACGCGTTCAACAGTTCATGCCTTCCCCAAATTTCCCCCTTCTGACTTCATATTTTTTTGCGTCTTGCCGCTCTCTCGCTCTCTCCCTCTCACAGCAACACGTCACCGGAGACGTCTCATTCGCGAGTCACACCAATTTTTTAGTCCTCGGGTGCAGCGAAAATGTTGGAGTCAAGTCAAACCGTCGTTTCTCATATACCGCCTGTGTATTTTAAGTTTGGAAAGTCATTTTATTTATTTCTTCCTATTTCCTTATTCCTTTCTTTCTTTTTTTTCTTCTTTCTCTCTACCAAATTGCTCTTAATATTTTATTATAACTATAAATAACAAGGTTACAAGAGTCATCCCCATAATATTTAAATTAGGAATAAAATAATAAATAGAACCACTGCTACCATAAATATAATAAAAAAATATTTACTAAACACTTTTTATAAAAAGCTATGATCTTGCAATATTTTAACCGAACTTTTATATGCCTCATCGGATATTGTCATCACTGGTTGTAGTATAATTTTGCATAATCATTTGATTAATATAATTTAGGCAATAATTTTTATCTAAAAAAAATTGCACAAGATAAAGAATTATTTTTATTTTTGATTGAAGTGAAGATTGAAGTTTTTCCCACCAAAGTAAAATTGAAGTTCGAAAAATATTATGCCTTCATTTAAGTATAAAATGGAAATTTTTAAAATCATTATAAAGGTCAATACATCATCATAAAAACTACTAATTTAGAGCTTGCTAGGAAGTAAAAAAAAAGAAATCTAATCATTTAAATTTAATTTGATGAACAAAGTTTCTTTGTGGTTGGATTCTATTCAATTTGGAGAGATCTAGCTTCCAATCATAACTGTTTGTGATTGAAACGACAGTTGTGTCTAGCGAGCCCTATCATGGATCCTATCTAATGACATATGGTTGTGATCAAAAGGCTATCCTCCTCCCCAATCTAACATTTTTTTTATAATTTAAATAATTTGATTGCCAAGTGGAATACAGGGATAAGAGTCAAATTCTCTTGCGGCGCATCACACCCCCAAACTCCAATAAGCCAGCGCAGACTCGAAAGACCAGTTTATCCCTCTCCTGTCGTCTCTCTCTCCCTCTTTTCCTCTCTCTCTCGTCTCCTCCAGCCTCAAGGGAGGTGGACGTGAGCGGAGGCGCGCGCGCGCGCTCTCTCTCTCTCATACTTATCCTCATCTTATTCCCTCCTCCACACGATCTTCCCTTTCCTATCCTCATTATTCCTGACCTCCTTCATCATTACGACTACTATTATTCTCGCTATCCTCGCCTGTCGCCCTGCGATCAGGGAATGGCGGCTCTCCCCCAACCGATTCCAGCCTCCAAGATCCTCCTCCGCTCCTCCCCCTCCAATCCCACCTTCGTCTCCTCCCACCGGACCCTCCTCCCTGGCGATCTCTCCGTCCTTGCTCTCAAGTCACGAAGGTCGAGTACCAGGGGTGGCGGCGCCCTCAGAGGAGGACTACGTCGGAGGAGCTGGTCGTCGTCTTCCGTGAGGGCCCTCCTCGACTCTGACGTCTCCGGCGCCGCCCTCAAGGCTTCATCCAACGTCTCTTCACGGCAGCGGCGACAGCAGGACGATGATCATCAGTCCAAGGTACTCTGTTTTCGATCTTGTTCATCTTGATGATTTATTTGCATTCAAATCTTGGACTTTTTTATGCAATATGTGTTTCAAAAGCCTTTATGATTATTTGGCTGTAGAGCTTCACAAGGGAGAGTTTTTTCTTCAGTTGAGTGATGGAAATTTACTTGCTTTGTACATGGGGTCCTGGAGTTGCCATTTTTGGTTAATTTTAATTGTAAATGATGCTACTGGACTCGTCTGTTCAGTGGCCGGAAGTCGATTTCTTGTGTCTGCTAGACTGCATCTGCAGTATAATCAGGATAGGTTGGCTTTCTAGATTATTGGCGTTTCTGGTAATGTTGTTACTGAGAATTGATGATTTGAATTAGGCAGACTGCTTACAAGCTTTCTAGATTATTCGAATGAAACAGAGGAATGGAGGCCCCTCCACCTTCTCTGCACGGCTCGCTGGCCCTCCGCCGGCCTCTGCCATCCTCCTTCTCTCTCCCTCCTCCTCCCCCCTTTCTCTCTCTCTCTTTTCCTCTCTTCTGTTCTCCCTCTCCTCTGCCCCCTTTACTGCCTCGGTACGGATCCGGCATGGGGTGACCCGTGCCGCTGGGCAACCAGTCCAGGCTTTCGTTCCGGCACACCAGTCCTTGACCTAGATAATAATTTCTGGTTAGCCTTTTAGGTAAGACCCTGCACTGTTACACATCAAATTTGGTCGGCCTAAAATTTTAATTGTTTTGTAACACCCAAAGAAGGCTTGGAACTATCAAAAATAAGAACTAATATCTATTATTGAACATTAGCAGGAAAGATGACCATAAATATTAGGATCTACTATTATCAGTTTAATATTAAAGAATCAATGCAATGTTATTTAATTGACATGGCCTTTGTCCCATGCAACTGTTCTTACCATGAATAAATTCTCGATAATCCACAACAATCAATCAGCTTTCCTACTAATTGCTTGTGTGATTCTGTGGTATGAGGTCAAATGATAGTCAAGGCTCAGAACAATGTTCAGATGGTCAGATCATCACGTGCCTATTAGATAATTTATGTAATAATTTGTCTCTATTAGAAGAAAATACCAGTCTTTGGTACATATAATCTAATTTTTCATGAAGTCCAAAAACTTAAAACAGCTAACACTCAACCCAGGTAGCTAGATCAGAAATGCTTGAGTTAAATCTTAATTCTACAAAGATGGCTAATGAAGGCCCATAACCATTACTTAATTCTGCAGCTTATTAGACACAAGTATGATGGACATCTAAGAGCATATTTGCAGAGGGTGGACCATCAAATCTCTCATACGATGGAAACACTAATAGTTTTATAATTTCAGTGAATAATCATGTGCTTTTTGACTATCCAGTGATTGCTGCATTGTGAGAAAGCAAAATGAGAAGTGTTCATGGAAATGATTAAGCAGAACTTATCAAGATCATATAGTTTAGAAACAAATAGGACACAAGCAATTGAAGGCAGTAGAAATGAAGACCCTGACCTGCATATGCAAGATTTAAGAATGATAATGTTAAATATGAATGCAATAGCATAAGCTTTGGAGTTAACAGTAAAAAACAAGGTGAAGTCCTTGTTATATAGCTTGGAGATATGGCAAGGAGGGAAACATGCCCTTGACAAGAGAAGTAACTTACATTTGCATGGATGGGCTTGGAGGAAAGTTAAAGTTCATGTATCAGAAATCTTTTAACTATGATGTCAAAAGGATTTTGTTTGCAAGGAAGGTTCCTGTGGGTACTTTGACTTTCACATGTTTTTTTCCTGGGTCTTTTCTTGAGGGTATTTTCATCCTCATGGTATGTGGACAAACTCGTTTGTGTATTTTGGAAATATATATATGTGAGATTTAGTACTATTAGACCTTTTTTTAATTCAGTTCATATAGTTAGTTTATAGTTTTGCTGGTTTGCTAAAATATTTATGCAGTTCTATAAGGTTAGAATTGGTATAATGATATGAAGTAAACCTAAGTACCAAAACTTTTGAGGAACTTTCAGCCTAGAATATAGAACTATGAGCAAAAAATTTGCCTGTCTAGATAAAAAGGGGACCTCTCCAGAACAACAATGAAGAGGATTCATCACTAGATTGCTGTGCATCTCCTTTTACCATGTACATATTAAATTCCCAAGCTTTTAAAATGGAAAATAATAAACCTGTTTAATGAGTTCCAGGGGTAAATTGTTCAAAACACCCAGTGTGCACTTGACAAAACATGAGAATAACTGAGAGCCATTGGAAAATTCTTCCCACCTAAGCAAGATTAGTTGGCGCTATATGTCTTTGGGTGGAGAGTTCAAACACTAGAATAAAAGATTTGGACTTTTGGTACAACTGTGTTCTGTATCTGATACTATGGGCATATATTTTCATATTTGTATATTCATACATAATACATACAAATTCACACACAATCCCTGTTTACAGAGAGGGAAAAATAATCATATGCTTGTCTCTGCATATTAGTTTATGCATAGAACCTTATGACTTGTAATATATAACTGTGGATGAATTTCAATCAACAGCAAGGCCTATATTGGTTTTTAAATGACAATGCTCCATTTGTGACCAACCAAATCCTGCTTTTTTATGGAAATACCACTTGTATCATCAAAAAAAGAGGCTTTTTTTTTAAATAATATAGAGCGTTAATTTCGTTGCACAACCTTCTCAATCAGTGTAGTTTGAGCTACACATGTACTCATAGAATATGGTAATTAGTAGTGCCATCTGATACTATGCTTCAGAATTTGGTTCCTTCTGGTTAAATTTACTCCATTTACTATCCTTTCTGGTTCTTCATAAGGAGTAAGAGCAATGCTTTTTAATTGCTGAATGGTGTTGAGCTGAATATTCTGCCAGATTCACAAGCCGTTCTCAACTATGTAACTTGTATGTTAATTCATCCAAACCCTGAAACCAAGCCTTGTATTTGCTTCTCTTGAGCTTGTGTCAAGCAAATTTTCGGAAAGCATCTTTGAGCAAGAGTATTTTTCCTTTAGAGTAGGAGTTTAGAAATCTATGTCCTCATTTTCATCTACGTCTATTATGGCTCATTATACATCATAACTACTTCTAGATTGGGTGTTTTGGAACTTAAGATATAAGCTGTCTGCATCCAGCGCAAACATGCTATATGATTTTGAAAGGTTTCTGTTCCTTGCAAGCTTGAAAACCCTATTCCTTAATTTTGAGAAGCAAATTTAAATCATTTATTGAAGATTTATATTGCCTTGAATGATTTGTCAGTAGAATTACCTGAACTTTAACCAACAAGGCTGACATACAAAATCTTGAGAAATAAAATAAGCAAGGGAGAGGTTTAGGTCCGACGATCATCCGACTAGCAGGTGGTCAGATGCAGCAAGGACCATTGGATAACCATTGTGATCTGTGATTGATGAGCTTCAAGATTCGTGATACCTGGGACCCCCAGCACTACATTTAAGGCCATGCCAGTCATGGATCACGATGGTGATCCAATGATAAAGCGCTGCATCAGACCACCTGCTGGTCCGACGAGTATTAGACCTAAACTGCTCCCTTAAGAAACCTGTTTCCATCATTAAGTTGCATCAATAACCATAGTTACCATTAGAGCAAGTGTTTTTAAAATTCCTAATCATCATTTTTATATCCATTTCAATAGATGATTGTAATATTTAATACCTGGTGGCAAGCATGCACTTTCAGGCACACTTTCTAGTCAAATGCCAAATCTACGACACTAATACGATGCAGAAAAGTAATGTATCATGTACAGAAAATCCAGTTATGATACTTCAATTTGTATTATATCTAGGGACTCATTTATGAAGCCACGCATGCATGTTTTATATAAGTTGAGCATTATCTTGAATAATAAGGCGTCATAAGAAGATACTACCAATACTACTGTTGAGTATCGAGGAATACTAGTTTCAATATCTAAAATTGAGCATCCCAATGCACAAGGCTCCTGCCACTGGGTTTGAAAAGGGTCAGATGTATGCAGTGACACCTAAGTCACGATGGAGCAAACTTACCACTATACCAAGGCTTGCCCTTATGCTAGCTTTGGTATCTACGCCTCTAAATTGTCAATTGGGGTCACGATAGCTCATGATATTTTTAAAAAATATGTTGTCATTTATTTCACATTAGAGAACTGCAAGATTTACAAAAGGTGTAGAGAAGACTACCTCTCTTGCTACACCCAAAACATCCCTAATATGTGGGCCTTGGATATATTCAAAATGGACCCTCCTTAGGAAAAGTAATATTTGTGGTTCCCATGGCATATTGGCAACATCGGCTTACAAGATTGTATATAAAAACATGCCTCAAGCATTTCTATGAAATATAGTTATTAAACCTGGATCAGACCGGCTGGTAGGGTCAAAAAACCGGTAAATCGATCCCCTGTTTGGTTGGATTTGTTGATAGGACTGAAAATGCATATGACTTGGGGAGAACTAGTTTGAATCGGGTCCTTCCCTAGCTCCAAAGTTATCATTTGAAATAGTGGTTAAGCGGAGATTTGAACCACTTACCATTTGTAAGATTAAAAACCCCTCAAGCACCGAGACAACATTTAATATATACAACTTTATTAAGTTAGACAAAATATTATCCATGTTATTTAAAAGGAGTTATTTGTCAACATTTTAATAATCAATTATCACATAAAAGAAAAAGAAAAAATGATATTTTTTAATTTTTGGTACAAAATTAAAGAAAAAATATCAATGAGGGGGATTATACTAAATCCATATAGTATAATGATGTATACAATGCTTGAATTATCGATATAGATGCTACATAGTTGGTTCTCAAATAATTTTCTAAAACCGTACAATTAAAAATCAACAAAATCAATAAATTCTATATATTTTTCCATGTTATATATAACTGTCTTTACATTCTTTTAGAAAATGGATGAATCACGATATTTTTTTTTCTATTTATGCTGCAATTGAAGCATAGTGTAGTATGTAGATCAATGTGATTTAAAGAATAGTATTTAAAGTCAACAATTTATCAATAGTGATACACTTTTATACCACATCTAATTTCTATTTTTTAAACTTTTTATATTTTAAATTATAACCTGGTATTCAGACCAATGACATGGTGATCCAGCTTTTGGCTGGGTGGGTCTCCAGCCCGGGTTTAATAACTATGATGTGAACTATGAGGCACAATTTTTTATAATTCTGTTCTGATATAAGTCTTGTCAAATCTGCAAGGACGGAAATTTCCTATTGAAGGAGTGCCTACAAATTGTGCATTTGACTCCTGGTGGTTTGGTATTTTCATTTTTGTGAAGCCATGTTCCTGATAATTGTTCCTGCTCTTGATCTTAATTTCTTCTTGTTTTGCTTTCTTGAGATATTTATATGTTCTATATATGTGTGTGCATATATATTATATGAAAAAGCAATGTTATAATCTTTATCTTATGTGTGACAGCAATTTAAATTGTTTACTGCATGCTTTATTCTGGCAATAGCTGAGTCGATGCTTGCACTGCAATTATTACCTGGTTGGTTCCATTTTAACCTTGTTGAACCAATATGGTCATACATATGATAAACGTCAATTTGAAATTTCAGTAATTTTGGCCCCATTGTTCCATCAAATGCCTTTTCTGAGTGAATAGAAATCACTCTCACACAGTAATTTTAATGTAAATTAGTCAGTTGTGAAGCAAAGAATTTTTATCTATTCTATCTTGAATCATGTAGTTGATAAATTATCAGGTTGCAAATTTGAGTGATATCATATCGGAAAGAGGGGCTTGTGGAGTTGGGTTCATTGCAAACTTGAAAAATGAACCTTCCCATAATATTATTGAAGATGCTCTTACAGCTCTTGGCTGCATGGAACATCGTGGAGGTTGTGGTGCAGACAAGGACTCTGGTGATGGTGCTGGACTAATGACTTCAGTTCCCTGGGATTTGTATAACAACTGGGCCAGTAAACAAGGTCTTGCTTCATTGAACAGATCTAGTACTGGTGTTGGCATGGTTTTTCTTCCCAAAGATGAGAAGTTTATGAATGAAGCAAAATCAGGTAATTACTGAATGAAGCAAAGTCTATTTTCTTTGAAAGCATCTTCTTCTCAAGTTTCTTGATTTCTTTATTTTCCATGCTTTGCACCTCTAGTGATATCTGTTTCTTGCATACTTTTAGTGTGCCCCCCCAACATGAAGAAATTTTCTGAATCAAATTTGTCATCTGTTACATGATTCCAGTTATTTTCACTTGGATGGTGTTACTTGCTTTTGTGACCCCCTTTTGGGATTAGGCTTCTATTTGTATCCTAATTTTATCTGTTTGTCTTCTTCCATATTTAGATATAGCAGTTATAATGTTTGTTTTCTTCAGCTTAAGCTTTAGGTTTCCTCAACATTTTTGCATACATTGAAGGTATCAATATATGTTTCTACAGTTATCATGAAGACATTTTCAGAAGAAGGTCTGGAGGTGCTTGGATGGAGACCAGTTCCTGTAAATACATCAGTAGTTGGTTACTATGCAAAAGAAACGATGCCTAACATTCAACAAGTGTTTGTCAAAGTATCAAAAGAGGAGAACATTGATGACATTGAAAGAGAACTATATATTTGCAGAAAGCTGATTGAGCAAGCAGTAAAATCTGAACAATGGAAAGATGAACTCTATTTCTGTTCTTTGTCAAATCAAACAATTGTATACAAGGGAATGCTTCGCTCAGTGGTTTTGGGGCAATTTTATTTGGACCTCCAGAATGAACTTTACGGATCATCTTTTGCCATCTACCATCGAAGATACAGCACAAATACTAGTCCTAGATGGCCTCTTGCACAACCGATGAGGTTACTTGGTCATAATGGAGAGATCAATACAATACAGGTTTACATTTTTATCTTGATTATGTTGGAAATTTAACACTCCCTTAAAGTTTTTAAGTACAATTTCTAAATTCAATGTAAATGCCTTTTTTATTACAACAAATTATTTTATTCATAGGAATATTTCTGATAGCAGTTTGCTTGTAGGGCAACCTGAACTGGATGCAATCTCGAGAAGCAACACTCAAATCCCCTGTTTGGCGTGGTCGTGAAAATGAAATTCGCCCATATGGCAACCCAAAGGCATCGGATTCAGCAAATCTTGATAGTGCAGCAGAAGTATGCGTTCACCACACTTTAGATCCCTTATCACTTTCAAACTTCCATTTATAGCGATCTAATACACACTCTCTCTCTAAGTTCCATTGTTTTGACTTATAACTTATTTGTTTGAAGGTTTAATAGTGTTTGTACTACCCAGATCTCATAATTTGAAAGCACACTTAAGAAAGGAAACTATTTGAGTAATTGGAAGGCCAAATTAGTCATAGGGCCTGAACCTGGTTTTTAGCTACTAAATCTAGCCAAATGCTGTACTCGATGATGTAATCAACAAAATAACCTAGCATGAAGGTACCAGTTTACCTTGCTGGTAAAGTCTTTGGTGCTATACCTAAGACCTAGGTTTGAGTCCCGCCTTCAATTGGGTTTAGGGGCATGCATAGAGGCAACATCCAGGGATATTCTAGTTAGGAAAATGGATTTCCATCCATATACGGAGATATTTGGATTCACCTTATTTGCATTTGGAGAACTTCATTTTTAAAAATGCAGTTAAGTGCGCCTTAGTCTTTAGGTGCAAGCACAAATATCCAGGGATGCAGTATTCTAGTTAGAAAAATGGACTTCCATCCGTATGCGGAGATCAAGGTATGCCGACCCGGTACCGATTACCGGACCGGTTCGGTACTGGTTCGGACCAACAGGTTCCGAACCGGTACTTTGGTTCGCCCGCGTGTGGCCAAAATGGATACAGCATGGCCACAGCGTGCCCCAACGCGCGGGCAAAAAAAAAAGAACCAGCGCGAACGGATCTTTTTCAAGATCAGATTGAGAGGTTTTTATTCCAATAGAACGAGCATTCGCTCTACTTCTTCTTCCCTCTTCAAGCTCGTCCTTCTATTCCCGATTGAAGAAAAGCTTCAATTTCTTCCACTCTCGCCACTGATTCTACTGAAAGTTAAGTCACAACTGAAATGGAATGAACTAATAATTCAATTGATTTGACTTCTTTCAATGAAAGTGTCCAATCAGAAGAGATTCGCACCTACCATAAACTCCTAGTCGTGAACTTCCTCATTAAACAGGATTCCTAGCCAAACTGGACGGAACTGGTCGGTTCCGTCCGGTATGCTTCAAGTATCGGCCGGTTCCAGGCCAATATCGCTTGGTTCTGGCCCCATAGGGCAAGAACTATTTTCCACTACCGAACTGGACAGGTCAGAGACCGGACCGGTTCAATACGTGCTGAACCGGCCGGCACAGGCCGACTCAGCATTCCTTGGTGGAGATATTTAGATTCTCCTTATCTGCATCTGGAAAACTTCATCTTTTGAAAGTGCAGTTAAGTGGGCCTTCGGCTTTTGGCGTAAGCACACTTGTATTCTTCATGTGTAATGTAGTATGCTTTGTCTTGCCATGCTGGTATGGCATTAATATCTGAAAACAAGCAATTCTATGGACATGGTGTAGATGACTTGACTTTGTAGTCTTGGTTTAGTTGTTTCTATCAAGCTAACCAAGAAAATCACCTGTTGAACCCAAAATGTGATTGTCCCATAAATGGGCTACCTCCTGGGACAAGCATTCTGTTTTTACTGTAAAAGACATACTACAAGTTGACCACTTTAGATAAAAATATAACATTAAAAAGAAAAGTATTATGAAGTGTGAACATTACAAAGGTATGTTTTCAAAAATATTTGATTTTATATCTACTAACTGTCTCAAGATGAATAACGACTTACTGTAAAGTACAGATCAAAACTTTATGTTAAGGAGAAGGTTGCTTTAATCTATTTTCTTGGGGGTTATTAAGTTTGAATTCATCTTGTCAGATTTCATCAAAATATTAGACTACAATTTATCTTTAGTTTCTACTACATTTGTGCACCATATTTTTTGGGTACCACATATCATGAGACTTTATTTGATAATTGATCCGTATCTCTTTAGCAGAACAATGTTATCTGGTATAAAACAAGGCAAGGTTATGAAGAAATGTGCAATTTGGCGGAGTAAGAAGTTTATTTAAATAGATCCATGACTTCAGGAGCTAGTGGTCAAGCACTAGAAAACTCAAAAGCATTTGAAACTTGTAGTTTGAGTGGCAGTAAGTCTTCAGATTAAGGGCAGCACCCAAATTGAAGCTTCATGCAGTTATAATTTTTATCTGTGATATTTAACATCAGTTTCAAATCAAAACTATTTCTGAAATTAGTATAACTATTTTTTTCCTATCTGGTGTTAGTTATGTTTCAATAATTCTTAAATGCTCAGTCCTTAAGATCCAGAAAATGCTTCCCCTAGGTTTTCAGTTCAATTAATCTGATAGTGTTTTTGTTTGTTTTTTGACTTAAATGAGTGTTATAGATTTACAAAAAGCCAAAACAACGTACTCTGGTTATGCTAGCTGAATTTGAGGAACAAGTGTTGGAAAAGAATGATATAGAGCCAATAATTATTGAAGTAAGCAAATAGCCCGCATGAGTAGTAGTGTAATATTGTCTTATGAGATAAGTTATCTCTTGCCCACCACCCCTCCTATCTCACATTCTCACCTACTTATTGTTGTTGAATTTATGACGACAGTCTGCCTGATAATTGAAGTGCAACACGTGTTATCAGCAACTTGGTAAATCAGATATAAGGAACTAAGGAAGTAAGTCTAAGATAATGGAATCAATTGAAGGAATAATGAATTTAAATATGCTTATTTGTTCATGAAAATAACATATTTTTCCCAAACTAAACTGCTATTTTTCTATCACAATAAACTTAAGTAGTAAATATGACATTCATAAGTAGGATTGCTAAATAACATTAAATCAGCATGGGACATTGCGTGAAACTTGACCTTAGAAGTGGAACAAGGAAGAATGTTTTGTGCTTTGCTCCTCTAGGAGATGAGGGGTCATCAAATGAGAGTCGCAATCTACTGGTAGATCATCAGTTAGTAGGATCAGTCATTGATTATAGACATAGGAATGAGGATATTCCTTTATCTGAACAGATATTTTAAGATAGAGATACTCATTATCTGATCTTAAACAACTTAGCTGGACAAAGGTCTGAACATGAAGAACTACAGCTATGTCTTTCAAGTTTCTAAGTGTTCGAGTTTACATGGAATGTTGAAAGTGCTCATTTGTAGCATCAGAAACTGTTAAATAAATTTTGTACCCTGTTTTAGTGTTCAATGTGTTAGAGTTTTGTAATTTCATGTCTTTGATAGCTTAGGTATATATTATCCTTGTCTCTTTGTGACCAGTTGTTGCTAAGAAGTGGTCGAAGCCCAGCAGAAGCTCTGATGATTCTTGTACCCGAGGCATATAAGAATCATCCAACATTGATGATAAAATATCCGGAGGTAAGATTTTCTTATATATGATCTATGGGCTCATTTAATGTGCTTGGACGCACGGTTGCTTATATATTTCTCTCTTTCATTCATTTTTTGTGAGATGTTTATATGTTTCTTTATTGTTTCCTTCTTTAGCTTTATCTCAACAGAGTTTATACGATGACATGTTTTGTTTGCCTGGTTAAACTTCCATAACACGTGTCAGTCTGTACTCTCTTTGCAATGTTAGGTTGTTGATTTTTATGACTATTATAAAGGACAAATGGAAGCTTGGGATGGACCTGCTTTACTTTTGTTCAGGTATTTTGCAATTTATAACTTAGATATCCATTGTATTTGTTATATAAGTTGGAAGTTTGCATGTTGTTTTAGTCATTAGTTGAAGTTTATAGGTTTATATTGAGGTTTTCATTATCTAATTTTGTACTAGTTATAAGCAGAGGTTTTTGTTCTATCCCTCACTCGTGTATTGGCTCTGTTTGGGCCCCAATAAGTAAGATAATGACGAAAAAGTGAGTGTAAGAGGGAGTGGGAGCCGTAGGTGATATTCTGGTTATTCTTCTGTTGTGGTTGTCATCGATAACAAGACAGAATCACAGCTTTTGTAACTGTGCATGTGCTTCTATTCCCTTAGTCATCCTTGACTTTGTTCTTCTAATTGTCATTTGTTACATTCTGTTCGTTTCTTGGTGTCCATTTTGCAATACATGGCTGCTTGTCATGTTAGTAGTGTTTCCCTTTAGAGAGTTTTTCCAGAGAATATTACTATGGTACCCCTTCATATTGTTGTCATATGTATTCAAGTTTGTTTTAAGGAAAACAAGATATTTTTTTTATACGAATCTACTTTGGTGTAAAGCTTATTTAGTAACATGCAACCATATTATATGATTTATATATTGCAACTTCACTTGCTCATGATGTATCCTTCTTGATGTACAGTTGCAATAAACACAAAGGATCGAGTTGGGCAATGACATATAATTATGTGGAAAACCCTATCATCAATCTCTTTATTAGCAAGAGGATCATAATGAGGAAAATCGTTGCTTTTTTCTTTTTTACAATTGTGATGTAATTGAGAATCTAAATTAAGTAATGAGAAGACATGATAACAAAATAAGATAGCAGGTATCATCTTCTCAGCTGCGTGGATATATTGGGTATCATGATGAGATTGGTGAAAGGTATGATGCGATTGGCTTTTATGTTTGTAAGATAGTCTCCTCCACCTATCCATCCCCCACCTCCACCCACCCACTCCCTCCATACCCTACATGTTTGTGTACAAACTAGTGCCCTAGAGGGAAAGGTTGTTAAAATGGTTTAAATGTGCTCTATGGTCCCTAAGCATTTAAATGATTTCAGCACATAAATAGACTATGATGGTATGCCCTTAATAAGTGGTTAAAAAATAGTACTTTTAAATTTAAGCTATTTTGTACAAAATTATAGTTATAGATAATAAACCATTAAGACTTTTAAGCTGAAACATATTTCTTTAATCAATATTACCATACAATTGTAATTTAGAAGTGCTTGGCAAGAAAGTAAATATCTGCAAGTAATAAATTTTAGAACACAAATAAAGAAAGGAGTTTGTAATTTTTATTAACATAATATTTTATTTTAGTTATCGACAGAACATGCTTTTTAGCAACTAAAGATCAACAACTAATTACAATCTTTTGATTGATCTAGTGATGGAAAAACAGTAGGAGCCTGTCTTGATCGAAATGGTCTTCGTCCTGCTCGATATTGGCGAACAATAGATGATGTAGTTTATGTTGCATCTGAGGTAAACAATATATTCAACGATTTAGAGGTACTTTAATTATATATTTTCATCTACTATTCAGTTTCTATTTTAAGATCGTGTTATTAGAGTTTCACTTATTTCAAACATGTTCAGGCCAATGTTATCTTCGTTTCATCAAACGGTAATACCAAAGAGGTTTCAATGCTCTATTTTGTGAACAACTGCATCACAAATTTTTCCAAAAATGTTCTGTTTTACATGCTGTATTCGATTATTGATGTTACACCGGTCCCTTGCATAAGAAAATTAAAGATTGGAAGGAATACAAATACCAGCAAATATTGTAGCACTGAGATGAAAAGATATGCTCAAGAAATGCAGTACCCTGCGCTGCTTAATTCAGTATAATGAATGTTAGGTTAATGTGGGCTCATGAGAAATTCTGGAGGTTAGATAGGTCATATATGTAACTCCAATTGGGTGCGCTTCACAAACTGATCATGCTATAACATCAAATATACCTTTGTGGAATGTGACCAAGACTTATCTTACAATTTTTTTCTTGTTCTAGGAAAGAGCATGATTTACTTGCATTGGCTTTTGATATGTCCACTTCAATTATCCATGATTGATCATTTGCTTGCAATATTGTGTTACTGAAAAGTTGCTTTGAAATTTATATAGCTCATCCTAGCACCCACTTCCTAAAGCTGAACCGGCATGGGTCAACATAAGCTGGCATGGGTCAGTAAGGGCTAGCATGCCAAACAATCTTGCCTACCATGGGCTGCCACTTGAAACCATGGATTGCCACATTTTTCTTCAGTCTCAAATATTATCTCCTGATGCTATTTGAATGCTTGTTGATATTCCAGTACTATTATGAAAATGTGCTTATCAGACCCACTAGCTCTTGATATCAGAATTTATGATGCATTGCACCATTTTTGTTGCTTGTTGTTATTTGCAGGTTGGCGTTTTGCCAATGGATGAGACCAAGGTGATAATGAAAGGTCGATTAGGTCCAGGAATGATGATTACTGTTGATCTGCAGAGTGGTCAGGTTTGTCAGTAACATCCATACCTATAACTACACGTAGCATAATTTAGCATTCGGTATTTTATATAAAATAGAATATACTGATGTACACCATATTCCTAAATTTGTATTGTCCATCATTGATTTTGAATTATTAACTCTTTTTTTTAAGGAGTTAGCATAAAGCGTGAAGTCTCATATATAGATGAAAAATTGAGAATATTGATGGCTAATTTTTATTCCTTTTCTTTCATTTGGAATCATCAATCTAGATTTTGGTAATTACTATTTTTGCTGGTGATTGTACTTAAGTTTTTTCTTTTATTTTAAGACTCATTTGGTTCACTGGAAGAATTTTACCTCACTGAAATGTTTTTCTAGGAGGCTGATGCCTAGGTATATGATACCTAAGAAAGTGGTATTTGCATATTGGATTGACCATGGAAAGTGACATAGGAAATACTTTCCAGAGTGACTTATGTTTGGTTGAGCATCTACTTTTCTAAAAAAATTGTGTAAAATACTTGTTATGCCCTTAATAAAGTTATGTAAAAATACCTATAAAATATGACATGAATAATCTTTAATAACTATTTTTAAATATTTAAAATCTAAAAATATATAAAAATATTTTTAGGATTTGAACCTGCATTTTGGAATGAACCCAAAACTTTCTTTTTTTTATTGATCGTAACTTTCGTCACTCGGTTCAGCACCCAAGCAGGTACCTACATCTGGGGGCATAGATAGGCCTAGACTAAAGAAACAGATTCCCAACCGTAAATTTTCATATATGGCATGATACTATAATGCTACTTTCTCATCGGCAATGACCTTGTCATCGCCCCAAATTGCATATGCTTTAAACTGAACGTCCAGGATACACCGCCGCCATCCATCCACATGATAAGATGATGGGTCAATGCGAATGAAGTCTCAGAGCCAAGAAAACAAAGAGGTTTACCTATGTTGAAACAAACTTTAGGACCTAGACGGTTAGCAGTTGTGCGTAGGCATTAAAAATATTTATTGGGTTGAGTTTTTAGAGTTATAAAAATTTAGTAGTCAGACAACTTCTTTATATTGTGGTAATTTTTAATAGTTATTAATATATTTCTTATATTAAAATTACCACGACTTCTTTATATTGTGGTAATTTTTAATAGTTTAATATTAACTATTAAAAATAGCTATCAAGAAGATCATGATGGCTTAAGGGCATTTTTGGTAAAAAAAATTACCACAATTCTCAAGCCTTGTGGGAAAGTGGCTTTCCCATATCCCACATTGGTTTTTCTTTTCCATGAAATGTGGAGAATTTATTTCCATAGGAAAGCTACTTTTCCATCTCTTTTCTTTGAAACCTCCAACCAAACATGAGATATTTTTTCATTTTTTCATTGACCACACTTCCCCTCTTCTCTTCCTGCGAACCAAATAAGTCCTAAGATGTTAACTTGATTGATACAATAGAGTTTAATGGCCCAATTCAGATAATTGACTTAGTGGTTACAATTAGTGAAGCGTTTAATAGCTCAAATCACTTGTTAACAGTTCCTGATAACATATGGAGCTGCTTCAATTCACATTCATGTATTAACATATATCGTTCTCAAGTAAGTCAGTTTAAAGGGAGCAAAATCAATTCACATTCAAGTATTGACATATACCATTCTCAAGTAAGTCAGTTTAAAATTTCTATAGAATAACATGATGTACTGGGCAATGAATTCACAAGTATTGGGAGAAACTTGAGCCAAGGTCCGCTGTACCGACCATACCGACGTACCGGTGGGCACCGGTACCGGTACCATACCGAACCGAACCAGTACTGTATCGGTTCGGCTAGTCTGGGCCAAAAGCCAAAAAAAATTTGAGGTCGGTACGAGCCGATTGGTACGGGCCGGTACCGGTTCAGTATGGGTCGGTACGGTTCGGTACCGGTTCGGTAACGGTTCGGTACGGGTTGCGAATAGTCGGAACCAAAAAAATAGCTGAACCATACCGGTACGTACCAGCCCTACCGACCCGTACCGATCGGTATGGCAGATCATGACTTGAGCCTATGGTGCACTTAAAATATACAAAGGACTACAATAGTTAGTGACTTACCTATACCTAAAGCTGCTAATAAGTACTTTTAAGAGTTTGAGATATCGCCCTGCTACATTAATTATAAATTATCATCTTAAATGGTGTTCAATGCTGATTGTAAATTTTTGGATATGCATTGCACATACTTGCAGGCTGATCCACCAACTTACCTATAGTTATTGCAATGGAGTAGTAAATGAGGTAAATGCGGACTCCTATTGCATGCCATTAAATCGCATATGCGCAGTAAGCTGTGTTTATTTTTACACAAAAAAAAAACACAAATAATATATTTATGTGTGCATGTGTTCTGGTATATGAGATTTTGCATGCTATTAATTATGAACTACTTAAATATGTACAATTTTGTGTTATCTTTACGACTTTATATGTCAAGTTGGTCATTGTTCCTATAGATCTTTAGATGGGGACATGTGCCATATAATATGTGCGTTTTATACATCTCTGTTTTTGTATCTCTTTTTTAAAATCCTCATAAAATTGTTCTAATCTCATATTTGTTATTTTTATTTTTTAGGTTTATGAAAATACAGATGTTAAAAAGAGAATAGCTGCAGCAAATCCCTATGGAAAATGGTTGACTGAAAATATGCGCATTATGAAACCTGTCAACTTTCTCAGTTCTGTTGCTATGGATAATGAAATGGCATTAAGACACCAACAGTAAGGGTCACTGTTTTATTAATTTTCCTTGATTGCTCCAACTTTGATATTCAACTTTTGAAAATCTTTTTCCCCTGCCCCCTGATAAGAGAAATGGCCCAGCCTCATCCAACCTTTAAACATCATTGTGTATGTGCTTTTGAGATTTGCTGTTATATGAGGGCATTGTCATAGATTTAAACAAAGCATCACGGGTCAATCAAAATAGGAAATGTTATTTTTATTGTTGATTTCATTTTAGCTGCTTAATTGACTATTGCCTTTTTTTTTCTGTATCTTCTCTGAATTTTAATTAGCATGGGGAGATTTGTAGTTTGTACTACAATCTAGCTGTCCAAAGATGTCCTCGTACCCATCATCATCGTTGTCATCATCATCATTGGTCATGTTGTAGTTAGAGAATTTGTTGGCTGTATATGAGCTCTTCATTGTTAGGTGCATATTTTTACTATTTTCTGTACTTTCTATGTATTTTGTGAGTATAGCAGTCTAATAACCACTCCACTCTGCTGAATTGTATTTGAATAGGACATGGGTTATTCTCTTCTGTTTTTGACTTTTTTGCTTGATCATGTTATTGCAACAATCCTATCTTGCTATCTATATCGGACACGCCTTCCTAATATAACTATTTTCTGGTTTTTCTTTATCTTTTTTTTATTTCTAACATGCATCTCTAAAAAGGTACAAAAACTCAATTTTGTTTTCAGTTTTGTCACTAGAAAATAAATTTTGCTATTAGTAATTTTCAGTATTTTCAGTTCCAATTTTGGTTTGTGAAATTGAAAAATAATAAATGCATCAAAGTGTCAGTTAGAAATTAGGAAGAAATAGATACATAAAAAAATAAAATAAGTGAAGAGAACATTTTTAAAGTATATTATTATTATTTGGGACATTGGAGGCTTCATGTCTCCACTAAAAAGGAAAAACAGAAATCATGGTAAGAGGGCCATTTATTGTTTCCTTGTTTTGTGCCAATATAGTACAAGTGGAGTTAAACATTCACGAGACTTGAGGTCTAGGATAGGCGAACTTTATAAATTGTTTACTTTTCTCCAAATTCCTCTAAAATCTAATGTTGAAATGCTTCCTATCTTCTTCAACATGTAAAATTTTAAGTTTATTTGATGGAAAATGCTTCCCAACATTTAGATAAATGAAGAAATGGAAATCATAAATAGCCATATAAACAGTAAAATTGGCCTCATATGTTTGTTTCAGCTGAAACTCAGAAACCAAACCTAATTTTCATTGGTTTTGCTCAAAATTAACTATTTCACACTTTGTCTTAGTTTCAGAGCTAAGAGCATTCCTTGAAACTGCGATATTTTACATTGTCTTATATCCTTGGTAACTTTTAATAAGACCAGCTTCTTGATTCTTTTTTTTGTCAAAATGTGCTTTCTTTTTTATATTTGTGTCATATATCTATCTTATTAGAGACAAATAAAACCATACCACTCTTTTTGATTGGCTGATATTAATTATATATTTTGTCAATTTTTCCCTATTATGTGAAGGCTTTTAGTTTCTCCATTAGTTGTTAGAACCATTTTTCAAAAGTATATGATAGAGTAGCACAAGAAGTAAATTCTTGGGCATTAAGGTAAAAGTTTCTGTGCAATATTAAGTTAAAAATGTTGAGGACGATGCTATGATAATGAAATGCATTTGCAGTAGTTCTGGCAAGGCTGGTAAATTTTTAATCATAGCAAGCGTACCCCAAGAGTCAATGGCAAGCAATATATTTTTAGATCAATCATGATAAACTTATTACTAAAGGGCAGACCTTGGAGTAGCAGTAAGGTTGCTCTATTTGACTTGGGTGTTATGGGTTCAAAATATGAAAATACCCTCTTCGTGTGTGGGGGTAAGGCTGCATACATCTAACCCTCTCCAGACTCTGTAGTGGTGGGAGCCTTGTTCATTGGGACACCTTTGATTAAAAACTTATTGCTAGTGTTTAGGAAGTTGTGCTATAATATTTGTTCTTTGATTTGATGTTGATTAATAAGAAGAGAACAAACTTACATGCTTAACTGGAGTTAGGAAGGAAATCTGGAAGTTATTGACCTAAAAATCAATATAATGAAAGCCAAGTATATGAGTTGCAACTTTAATGAAAATGAAAATGAATATGGAGCCCTTCTTGAATTTAAGCTCATGACTATATGTTTTGACTAATTACATTATCTTGAATGGCTAGATGAAATGTAAAATTCTTTTACAGTGTTATTGGACTATGCATGCCGAGGCAAGGATTGCAAAATCGACCTATAGTACTGGTGGGGAATCAGGCTGGTTTGTTGGTTCAGTATGAGAACCGATTTGTATTGGTCCGAACCGAGTGGTACCACGCGGTTCTGACTAGTACTAATTCATTTCGTTTGGTTTCTGGTGGTACTATGATTAAAAAAAAAAGTGAGAAAGGTACTGGGAGCTGTCTCATATAGAGTGCATATCATGGTTCACCAAATTGTGCCGAACTAGCTGGTTCGGGGCGTATCGAACTAGACCGGTTAGGAATCAATCTAGTTCAGCATGTTAAATTGAGACAAGACTGGTTTTTTATTAAACGCCCCTAGTTCTCCGCTCGGAACTCTCTCGAAAGCTCGGGTTGCTTGCGAAAACCGCCCCTCCAACCCCCACCCTCCGTTCGCAACCCCCCGGCCGCTCGCGATGGTCCCCCTCCCTTCCAGATAAGTGCCTCCCTCTTCCTCCCTTCCTTCCTCCTCCCCCTCCCTTTCTCTTGGGCCGCTATTAAGGTTAGGGTTTACCAAGGGCCTCCCCTTCCTCATTCGCTCCCTGTGCAAAGTGAGGAGTTTATATGAAGAGGTGCTTAATTTTTCGTTTAAAATTTTAGAATGAGAAGTTTTAAATTTATGTAGGACGGAAGTAATAGTCGGCAGAACTATCCCAAACTGTCCGGATTGGGAGACCAGGACGATTCCAACAACAGAAATGAAAAACCGTCGACAAAGGGGGAGAAGAAGAAGAAAAAAGAGGAAAAGAGAGCGAGCGGGGAGGGAGGGAGAGGGACAGAAAAGAAGAGAGAGAGGTGGAGGCCGGCCGACAGAGAGCCGTGGAGGCCGGCGAGCCGTGTGGTGGCAGAGTCTGGCGAGCCATGTGAAGGAGGCGGAGGAGGGGCTCCGCCTCCTCTGCACGGTTCGCCGGCCTCCGCCACCCTCCTCTCTCCCTCCCTCTCCCTCCTTCTCTTTAACTCTTTTCTTCTCTCTCGTTCTCCCTCTTTCCCGCCTCCTCTACGTGTCAGTACGGGCCCGACACAGAACAGTACAGGGGCATATTGACCCGTGCTGCCAGGCAATCGGTTTGGGTCCCGGTTCCCGCACAGCAGACCTTGACGGAAGTGATGAGAAAAGATTTAAAAGAACTTACGACATAACCAAAAGTAGCTTTTAGCAGGAATGATTGGTAAATAAGAATTTATATAGCTGGCCTTAAATAGTTGGGACAAAGTTTGATCATTATAAATATGGTTATCGGATAGAGATGACAATTTTTCCTACCCTTATGAAGCTTCACTTGGTGTTGGAGTCAAATGATGGTGAGCACCATGAGCCTGCATAAGCTGATCTGCTATTATCAACTAGTTGGCCTCTTGGGCTGTCCGACTTTTTGCTTGTACATTGTTGATTGTGGTGCTAGTTTGTTTTTGCACCACAAACTTCCAACACTGATGCCTTTTCATCCTCGTCTATTACGTCATACCATTTCATAGGCATTGTCTGTCATCTTTGTTTCCCATCATCTTCAAGCCATCATCTGTTTGTTATTTTGTTTTCTTTGGCATATCAGGTAAGACACAATTTTTCCTACCCTTATTAAGCTTCACTTGGTGTTGGAGTCAAATAATGGTGAGCACTATGAGCCTGCATAAGCTGATCTTCTATTATCAACTTGCTGGCCTCTTGGGCTTTCTGACTTTTTGCTTGTACATTGTTGATTGTGATGCTAGTTTGTTTCCGCACCACAAACTTCCAACGCTGATGCCTTTTCATTCACTTCAATTACGTCATACCATTTCATAGGCATTGTCTGTCATCTTTGTTTCCCATCAGCTTCAAACCATCATCTGTTTGTTATTTTGTTTTCTTTGGCATATCAGGTAAGACACAATTTCACGCTTTACCATTGAGAAGTACCACATTACGGCGCATGCATTCTATATTGGTCATTTGATTTTGTCATCTGCATTATAACATAGTATTTATAGACCTTTATATTCCAAATTTCCAAGTATGTTAGAAATTCAGATTAAAATGCCATCACTTGTCATCCTTTTTCCATCTTCATGGCATATTTGTGTGCATTGGCTGGTGCTTGTTAGTGAAATTGTGCACTAATTAGACATGCATTTTGAGCATGCCCTTGCATGCATGCCTGCTTGTTTGTTTGCATCCATGTAATAAGGTGTTTTCTTGATGTTATAGCATCACTTTTTGGATAACTTGATTTATTTTAGGATATAATATTCTTGTGAAAATGCTCTTCCATCTCATATGCATGTTTGTGCCAATGTAAGAAGACGTTTTTAGCTCAATGTAGTGTGAAACTGCTAGGTTATTATAATTTTTTAATGATAAAACTGGAATTCACTTTTTGATGAGGCTGAATTCACTTTTCTTTCTAAATCATCTACCTTCTGTTTTCAAATAAATGGTCCCCTTCCTGAACTAATTTGCATTGTTTAAACCAGGGCATTTGGCTACTCAAGTGAAGATGTTCAGATGGTCATCGAAACAATGGCCTCCCAGGGGAAGGAGCCGACATTTTGCATGGGCGATGATATTCCATTAGCAGCCCTATCTCGGAAGCCACATATGATCTATGACTATTTCAAGCAGCGTTTTGCTCAGGTTGGTTAGATATACCTCAGATGAAGCAAGCCTACTAATCTAGTATGACCTTGTCTGCCCACTAACTACAAGAGATGATTAATGTGAGTTTGTTATTTATATTGTTAAAATAAATAATGCTTTAACATACTATAAGACTGGTTTTTATACTCAAATTGCCATTCATCCTAACTTTTGAAGTCATCTAAATTTTATAAATATTTGCACTGTTGCTACTTTGGAGTGAGCTTCTTGCTTCAATGATTGTATATTTTACCATTGATATTACTGGGACATGTTTAATTGTTGGAATCTATCCTAATACACAAGTTCAATATGTATCTTACTGGTTACCTGGTCACATGCAACACACCTAGAAAAAGGGGAAAAAATAAAGATGTTTTACAATCTTCAAAAAAAAAAACAACATTAAATAATCTATTACTATATTAATCTGTAATAGTAAGTTGAGGGAATTGAGAAAGTAAGGGAATGCATTGATTAAAAAACACAACAGATAAGAGTCATTAAGGTGAATAAAGGCACATATGCAAAGTAATATGAGATATACATCTTCATCCATTACTACATAGAAGAAAAATGTCCTCTTTCTTCCTTTCTTTTCCTCCTCTTTTTCATTGATCTCGTTAATGACCAAATGCTAGGTGAATATAGAGCACAATATACACTTTCCTTTGTATTAGCCTATACAGTTATACTTTACATTGAAACCAAATTTATTTTTTTATTCATCTTCGGGTTATTCTCATGCTAGTTCTGAGCAAACAAGATTCATGTGGTTTAACATGAAGGAGCTTTTGTTAGATGGCTATTATGCCATCAATAATAATTGTTTGCAAAAGATTTGATAAATAAACTCTGTAATTAAATTTTTTTTTTATTTCTTCGTCATTTGTTATAAAGTGAATATGAAGGGGCATATTTTCTTAAAGAAAAGTGTTTTTGTACAAGGAAATTGAGATTTACAGCCTCATGCATAAATGACTACCTTTGGTAGGCCATAACTACAACCATCTATTTGGGTGGCATTACTACTCTTAATTTGAGGAATCATGTGCTTGTGGTGTGCCAACTTGATGTGGCGCGATAATTACTATGATATGCCATATTGTGCCATGCTAGGCAAGGCAATCTTTGGTAGGGCTTTGTGCCAAGCATTGGCACACAACTAATACCATGCATGTGCCACCTAGTGCTATCTAGGGTTATAGTTAGTTTTTTAGCATGGGGACATTATTGTTACTTCATGGATCTTGAAAATATTTTTACACAATTACTATCTACACGACTAGGGTTGCAAACAAGTGAACATGAGCTAGCCATTGAAGGCCTAGATAGGCATGGGTTTGGTCCTGCATTAGTTGTGCGAGATCTTGGGTACTTGAGTAGTGCTAAGGATCCCAAAATATAACTTTTGGCTAACCTTTTTAAGGTCCTTGGTCGTTACAAATGTGTTAAGAGTCTTAAGACCCATGCGGGTGTATGTTTGTGCGCTAGAAAGGTCTTGGTACTTAAATAAGGCCAAGGAGTCCAAATCATGGTTTCAAAAAACTGTTGAAACTGGCCGGTACCAATATTTTTTCAACTTTTTAGAATTTGTTAATTTCAATACGTACTATCAGTACCGATACCATACATTTCGATGTAAAAATGATGCACGATTTGGTGCCGATATTTAAAACCTCAGTATGAATAATAGCTTCTAGCTAGTCTTTTGGGTGAGTTCCTAAGTGTTACAAACTTACAAATGTTATCAGTGCTGACTTGCCCATGGCCCCTAGGGGACACTACATTGTAGGCCCTTTCGGGTCTGACTACAAGCCCATCATAGTGTTTCTGATTGGACCTTTTCCTTATCAAGGGTGCTAGAGCTTAGATCGGAAGAGTGTGCGAGGACCCACATAGACATCTTTTTAGTCCCACATCGGGTGTGTGTTTAGGAGATCTTGGGACTTAAGCAGGGCCAAGGACACCAATCAAGAACTTTTATCCAGCCTTTAGGGTGAGGCCCTTGAGTCATTACATGGGGTCATCTCAAGATTGGCTCAAATTTATAGGTGGCTATCTCGAGCTTGGCTCTAGATCGAGTTGAGCTAGGTCTTCCTAACTCAAGATTTTTTTCATTTAATGTTGAACCAACTCAATCTTAGCTCTTTTGGCTTGACAAAGTTGTAGGTTTGACAATGCTGAGGGTTTCAAGTCTCGATTTGTTGGCTTGGGGTCTAGTTATCTTAGACAAGGGAATATAAGAAGGGCCAAAAACATGTCCAAGGTGAAATGGGATGGAGAGAGTGAAGGCATTTAGTTCTAGAGAAAGGAAGGAGAAGAAGAGGGACTCAGTGTTGCTATTCTTGAATCTTTGAGACATGAAAATTGTAGGCTGGTGACGGATCTCCTTCTTGGAATAGGATTGAGCATCGTGATATTTGGAGAGATCAAATTGTTATTTTGATACCACCTGTCCTCAAGCTATCAAGAGTTCAAATTCAAGGAGAATGGGAGAGGGAAAGGGAGATAGGAAGATGGGATGTGGGATAGGAGATGCTAGAGAGAACTTTGGACATTGAGGTTTAAGGAGGGGGAGCCTTGAAGGGAGTGGAATGAAAAGGGTGCTAGTCTAGGATTTAGCCTTCACCTTTACTCTTATCTAACGGCCCAATGCATGAGCCAATAGATCATAAGTCCGACACCTCATATCCTTCTGAGCAGACGTATGTTGTAGCCATAAGTTTTGAGGTCTAATGGTTGTGATAAATCATGCTTCACATGAAAACTTGTTAACCTTTAATTATAAGTATTAACATACAATTTTATTGTATATGTTATGAATATGTGCTTTTTATAATTCGAGGTACAATAACGAGTACAAGCAAGCTGGCCTGGCTTGTGTGTCACTCATATATTTGTAGTTCAAAAACTCAGCTTGCATTCAGCTTTTCATCAAGCAAGTGAATAACGAGCTCAATTCCAAGCCAAAAGTGAGTTGCTTTCAATAGCTTGTTACACATGATCACACATCATTGTATCAATTTTATTGATCCTTTTATAAGTGTTACTTGGTGGTGACTTGCATATATTAATCCGTATAATAATAAATAATTTCCTTCACGAAATGGGAACCAAAGTGTAAAAAAGAGCGGAAAAGAGAGAGAAGGGAGGGAGAGGGAGAGAAAGAGGGGGAGAGAGAGGGAGAGATGGGGGGCTTTTGAGCCCCCATAACCTCTGGTGTACGAGAATAGGGGTGAAGCCCTTGATTTGAAACGAAACAAGGGCTCCAGGCCTCCAGCCCTTTTTTTTATTTTTTTCAGGGGCTCTGTCCTTGTTCTCATGCACCGAAGGAAATGGGGACTCGAAAGCCCCCCTCTCTCCCTCCCTCCCTCCGCCTCCCTCTCCCTCCTTCCCTCCCTCTCCCTCTCCCTCCCTCCCTCTCTCTCTCTTCCTCTCTTTCCTTCTCCATCTCCCCCTCCCTCTACCTCCCTCTGCCTCTCTCTCTTTTCCTCTCCTTCCTTGTCTCCCCCTTTCTTGCTAGTTTCTCGAACCGAGGGGCGGAAACGTGCTAGTCCGCCCCCGATATGGCTCAATACATCCCGAACCATGTGGTTCAGGGCGGTACAACATTTCTTGATCCAAATATTGTAAAAATGTTTATTTCCTATTTCTTGCTTGTACTCATGTTCTTATAACATGGTCATCATTTTAGGTTACAAATCCTGCGATTGATCCCCTCCGAGAAGGCTTAGTTATGTCTCTTGAGGTCAATATTGGAAAACGTGGAAATATTTTAGGGGTTGGACCTGAGAATGCTGCTCAGGTATGTCATGATAAATTACTAAATTTATATCCTGAAAATTATTTCTTATCTTATTTGAATCCTGTTCTAGATAAAACATTATTGTGTTTTTGTATCTTATTATGATATTATTGTATCTTTCAGGTTATTTTGTCGAGTCCTGTGCTGAATGAAGGGGAACTTGATTTATTGATGAAGGACTCGATGTTAAAGCCTCAAGTACTGCCAACATATTTTGATATTTGCAATGGTTTAGATGGTTCACTGGAAAGAATGTTAATGGAAATCTGTGAAGCAGCTGATGAAGCTGTTCGAAATGGTTCCCGACTGCTTGTTCTTTCTGACCGTACTGAGGAACTGGTGAGCAATAGTTTACTATGTATATTACTATGTTCAGCATTTTTTTTTCTATTTAATCTTTCAGGTATAGTCCAATTTACTTTGCTCAAATTCTCTTCATAATTTCTGCAAATTCTCAAGTAGAGTTCAGACTTTCTTCCCTTTCATCATGTGGGTTGGAGGTTTTTGGATGATCTATGACCAAAATTTGTTACTGGGCTAACAGGAAAAGGACTTCTTTAGTTCTATACCAATATCATTACTAGATATGTGATCATGATAAGAATCCAAGATTTTGTGCTGATGTTTTTTTCCCCAATACAGGGTTCAAGGTGGCCTTGATGCCCTTCTGGAAAATAAAGAATAAAAGTTCCAATTGACAAATTCTCATTATTATCAATTTTTAAACATTAGATCAATGATTGTCAATGCAACTAACAGACATGGTATATTTCTAGTATTGAACTTTGAAAATATGAAAGTACAGCTAGTCATGGTTGGTGTCCAAGGAAGCCATGCTTCTATGTATCATATTCTAGGAAGCAGAAAAACCAATGAGATCCCCATAATTTTCTCACTTCACCAGCTGTATGTAAAACAAGCTATGCTGGTGAAGGAAAAAATGGAATTTCATGGAAAATCGGAGTGTTGGACCTATGTAGGAATCAAAAGAACAAGACGTAGGCTTTAGGGTCTCTTAATAATTGTCCATGTCTGAAGTCTGCAACTACTTGTCATATTGTGCTACAGTTTGTTGTAAGGGGTGTAGATACAAAACTAGGGTTTTAGTCCTTCAGAGAGGCAAGGCACAAGTTTCTGGGTCTTTTTTTATGTTGATAGTTCTGGATACAAAAACTTATGCGAAAAGAAAGGTAAAAACGTAAGGGACGTAAGTTTTATTTTTCAATTTGGTTAAGTCAACAAACTGTGCTGTGGGTCTAACGCGGTAACGCCACAGACACCAAGTTCAAACATAAATCTTAAAGGAACATGTAGATTGGTCACATTTCTCCGTAATTTCGTCTCGAGCTGTGTATACATTGCAATCCTATCATACACAATTTCACATTAATTCCATTTAGAACATAATGCAATTGTAGATCCAAGGCTGTTCTCCTTTTGTTAATAGTGGGAAATGATTGAGCTTGTTATGCTTTCTCTGGAACCCATAAGATACAGTGCAAGATGTTGACTATATGAGCTTCTTTGTGCATTGCATACTCGCTGCTATTGATAACCCTCTCATGGTAAGCGTCAAGCTGTATTGGACTGGCTCAATTTGCATAGTGTGGTATAGTAAGCCTTATGTCTCTAACACAATGCTGTGATGGCCAGCTTGCAAAGTTTATGCTGATATGCAATTCATCATTGTTGTCAATTATGTAATCAAAATGGGTCTATTATGTAGCTAAACTTGAAGTTTAGAGAAACTCCATAGAGGGATTGAGCATCTTTCAGCACGTGAAGTTGATGTTGAATTTCTTGCCAAGGCAACTTTAGGCAAGACAGGTGCTTGCCCTAAAACCTAAAGGCCAGTTTTAGAAGGTTATGTTATTGTTCACAATTTAAGCTCATGCAACTATGAACAACCCTCCAATTTTGCAATAGTTAGAAAATTTCCAGTTGATGAGCTTTGATATAGTGCAAAACTGCAAATAGAAAGGGTTTTGATGGAAGGCAGATGCCAGGGATTAGCCTGCTGGTTCATACCTTACAGTATCCTATGATGCATACCAAACTAGCACGCTATAGACATGATATGAAGATCTGACACCTTTGTATACCATCTGTATTGACTGATATTGCTAATTAGTGTCTACAGACTCTACACGGTTCATACTTCATACTATTTGATATGCAGATATAAGCTGATGTAATGGCAGGCTACATACCTTGCTTTCCCCTTCCAAGCTCATTCTCAACCATCTTGAACATTCATGTTTTGATTCCAGATGGTCTGGAGATAACCTTTTCTTCCCCCTCCTTTTTTGGGCTTTTTCGATGATCAAAATGACCGATTCATGGATTGGATATGTTAATGACAAAAAACCATCATTCTACATCTGATTAAAGGCTGGAAATTAAGGTAAATGAGAGTATATGAGTGCCCTGCAATACTTGTACTATCCATACACACACCTGTAGCATGTTGGTGAGGGACCCTATTGGTGTGGGTGGCGAGTGACCAACATGACAACCCCACCACATGTTAACCTGTAAATTTGAATAGCTTGTTTAAGTTATTATGGTGTAAAAATGATTGTTTAGTGTTATATCCTAATATGGGGCTAGATTTCTAGGAATTTGTTAAAAACAATGCTAAATTGTTTGACACAAGACTAGAACTAGTATATGTTAAAATTGGTCTATGATAGAATGAAATTGAATAAAGTAGTGCATCCAAAGTTGCTTTCTTGAGTATCTGCATGATGCAGCATGGTAGAATTACCGTGCAAGCCTCTGACTGGTTCCACAATGATATACACTCAATCTTGGCAACTGGTATCATGAAATTGTGGACCAGAAGATCTTATGCATTGTATTGTCAAGTAGTATCATGAAATAGGTCAAAAAATAACTTCCTTGTCCCTTTTATCTGAGGAGAAGCATGTTTAACATTTATGGCTTGCTCTGGTGAAAACCACAACCACATTTTGCTGCACATGTTGAAGAAATATGTTTGTTTTATTTGAATTTATAACAAAATTTCATTAATTCATGCAGATTCCTTCTCCTTGGTACATATTATCTCATAAATGAAATGTTTAGTGTGCTATGTTGAGTGTCATGCACATTTTTGACTAATGTTTCCCATGGATAAGTCATATAAATTCCTTTCTGCTGACACATCTTGTGTTTCATGTTCCTATGGGAAAAGGGTGCATAGGGCTCTTTCCTATTATATAATTGTTGTTATTCGATATTTATGCTTTCTGGATGGTTGTGTAAGCAATTTTTTTCTCATTGTAAATCACTGGATGTATATGATTGTCAGGAACCAACTCGTCCTGCTATCCCAATACTTCTTGCTGTTGGTGCTGTCCACCAGCATCTGATTCAAAATGGATTACGAATGTCAGCTTCTATTGTTGCTGATACTGCTCAGTGTTTCAGCACCCATCAATTTGCATGTTTGATTGGATATGGAGCCAGGTCTCATCTTCTATATCCATCTTCTTTTTAAAAAATAAACAATTGTAAAACTTGTAATTTTTATCTGTTTATCACTTTTATATCAACTTCATGCAGTCTGTAACAGCTAGTAGAAAGATTTGGTTCATGATAGAGTTTTTCTTATACTTCCCTGTCCCATAATGCCGAGAAATTGTGAATTGTTTATGTGGTTATATAAAAAATATAAATGTAGTTAATATTTTAATAATTGTCACAACTAATAAGTTTATTGATCTTGAACACTTTGTCGTCGCCTCCTGAAGTAAGTTCGATTTATATCTCGTGGTACATGTCAGTTTATTTGGTCAAAATTTTGCAATAGGAAGGATCAGGTGCCTTGGAAAGAAGATTGAGAGCGCATTAATGTATTATGTATGTATGTATTAATGCCAAAATAAATTTGTTTAAATTGGCTATATCAAGCTGGGCCTAGCTTATGTTCAGCTCTTTTACTAGTCGAATGAGCCAAAGTTGAGGTGAAATTCAATCCAAAAGTGAGCTGGTTGCAATCAGCTGATCTGTTTGACAGCCCTAAACTCAAGCAGTGTGTTCATGTATCTCATGAAAGTATTCTAAATTTCTAACAATGAGAAAGTTCTCTTATGCTCTTGTGATCGTGTGTGTGTGTGTGTGTGTGTGTGTGTATATATCCTATCACCTTTTACCTTCGAGCTTGTCATATAGTGTCATTAATGTTTAGCTTGTCATAGAGTGTCATTAATGTTTACATATTCATATAAAATCCTTAAAGGTTCTGTGGTTAGCCAGCAGGTGTCAATATTTTGTTGTTCCCTAGTCCTGATCAGCCACTAGTGCTACTTGTGATTACCCTTGAATAGTCCTGTCGGGCATCATCAAGCAACTCCTGATTTCGCTAATAACATTGAACTCCATTTGGCAAGAGTCCCACTGGCATAGAGACCTAGGAAATTACTAGAGATGAATTGCTAGAAATCAAACTAAATTGTTGAGCATCATCACCTAGAAGAAACTTTTCACTTGGGCTTTCATCATCTGTGTACAGTACTTCTTTCAAGTCTTGAAAACTACTAGTACTAGCCACTACCTAGCCATCATGCCGTCAAATCAGCCTTTCTCAAAGCTAGAAATCCCCATTAATTTATTGTCTTTTAAATGTAAGACAATGTAATCCTTACCTTGGAGACTTGGTAAATATTTCAGCTAATACACCCTGCTGCCAATTGTGAATCCATCTTATCCATCTTAAATTAGTCTGCTGTAGTGCCATTATTGTGAGTCCACAATAATTTAGTAAGGTAAATGCTTCGGTTTTAATGCTGCAACAATGAGCTTTGAGAAGTATTCAAGTGTTTAGCAACATACTTAAGCTCAGAGTCGTGTGATGGAGGCTTAAAGTTTCCTGCAAGTTCTGGTCTATATTTGCAGAACATTTTACATATGTTTTGATAAGGAGTTCCTTTGTCTTAAACAGTCAAACCATTTTCTGTTTCCTAGATGGTAGTATGTTTTAATTATTGAGTTTGTGCTTATTTGCTAAGTCATTCATGAGTGATAAATGGTCACCAGCCACCAAGACAACACGTCACCACCTTTATAGTGGATTTGATGTGCATGCCTAATTCTACACTTGAAATTGACTGTCCACATAATATAGCTTTAAATCCCACTTGCCCGACTTCAATGCGCCTACTTAAATGCCATGAATAAAAACAAATGCATTTGTTATAGACCTTCCTGCATTTGGTTTAAAGACTCCAAATATTAAATAAATCAATGCTAATCCTATTCCTATCAAGCAAAAGACTCAAACTCTTGCTCTAAGTAGGAGAACCCAAAACCGATCCTACTCCTCTGGTGACTCTGCCGGTATTAACAGTAATCAATACTTTGCAGTACAGAAGTGCCGCTTCTGACATTCAACTTTAGGTTGCAGATCTCGCGCAGCAGTGGACCAACTTTTGGGCTATTAATGCTGCATAGTGAACTTATTATTTTCTCTCATTGATATAAATTAACAAATCCGATGCCATTCCATAATGTAGTGGATCTTGCTGCTGCTGCTTCTAGTTTCCTTTTGTTTATTTTTGATTTTTTCAATATATACATGAAAGAGGAATCAGTTATTGAGTTTCTTAATGCATTCCATGCTCACATGACAACTTCTGTTAACACTCTATTGTTTCACCTATTACTTAGTGCGGTATGCCCATATTTGGCATTAGAAACATGCCGCCAGTGGAGGCTGAGCACAAAAACTACTAATATGATGCGGAATGGGAAGATGCCTACTGTAACAATCGAGCAGGCTCAAAGGAATTTTTGCAAGGTTTGTATGTCTGTTGCAGGTGATAATATTTTATCTTTGCTTATCACTTTTGCATTAAGACAGTTCTGAAGGGCACATTCCAAAAGTATCCTATGCATATAGGATACATAATTTTCTTATTCTAGCGAAAACTAAATGCTGTCTAAAGGGTTCTCGTTTCTGTTTCCTGTTTGTGGCTCTTTTCGTTTGGTAAACAAAGTATTTATTAGCAATAGATCAATAAGTTGATGCTTCTGCCTTAATCTTCAATGTTCTGTCCCGATGTTCAAATGGACTACACTTTCTTACAGCACAAAAAATTAAAATTGTTGTTATATTAGTATGTGTTCTCTTTTTGTTTCTTGCTAAATGGTTCTGTTTATATATTTTGGCAAGTCTTTCTTTGCTGTTGTTTGTATTCTAATGCTGGTGAAATATTTTGTTTTCCAGGCTGTAAGATCTGGTCTTCTCAAGATTCTTTCGAAGATGGGCATCTCATTGCTTTCAAGGCCTGTGAAAGGATAGGATGAAATCACTTTTGAGTTTATTTTCAGTTTTACCAATTATACTAATCATACTCCTATTAATCAATAGTCTCCTCAATGTTGTTTCTTTCCTCCAGTTACTGTGGGGCACAAATATTTGAAATTTATGGCCTTGGACAAGACATTGTTGATATTGCTTTTCGTGGAAGTGTATCAAAAATAGGTGGACTAACTCTTGATGAGGTGATTGATACACCTTAGTAAACCTCTAAGCTCTTGCGCCTACATGCTAAAACTGCTACCTTTTAGATTTCGAAACTCCAGTATATGCTATAAAAATGGTGTATCTGCATGGATTAAATATTATGCAAAATAACCTTGTCTTTGCTCTGTTTTCTGTAAAAAACAAGTTCATTCTGTAATGCAACATATAATCAGAATAAATTAAAATATCTGAACATGATCAAGTGTAAGGTCACTTTTCTTGGAGCAGTGCATCCACTGAATACATAGCACATTGATCATGTTATTTATGATATACATATATGCATACATATCCGAAGCCACAAAAAGACATACTTTGTCTCTTTTGGTGCAATAATGCATGAAACAAAAGGACAGGTAATCCTTGTATGATGGAGATCAAAACACTCTTGAGGGGTGAAAAGGATACATATAGCATCATGATAATATATATTCTGCTCATTTCAATTGGTATCATACTTCTGGATTTTATATTGGTTTTGACATGTCCTTTTATCTTTCCTCTCTTTGAGAGTAGTGTTTAGTTTATCAATGAGATCTTTCTTGTCCAAGAAACCACTCATGGTTAAGTTAATCTAATCCTGTGGGAGACTTTTATATGACGAGGCATTTTACAAGCACATTATGTAGTGCATTCACATGATATATAAGGGCTAAGAACTATACTAGTTGTGTATTTAGTAATTGATGTGAACAGTCGATAATGCATGTTTGTGATGATCTTTCATTTACATATTTATGAAGTGATGCTTTGTGTAGCATATTCAGCTCCAATCAGGTTAAAAAAAAAGCAGTCCAAGCAGCTAGTAGTGGAAAATAATTTGGCAATATGGAAATTGATGAATTCTCTGGAAAGAAAAAGAAGGCCTTCTAGGAACGGTCATCAATGCAAAACGCATATAGAAAAAAGGCAGTCATCAACACAAATTAAGACTAAAGGTACAAAGATAATATTTTATAAAGTCATCAAAAACAGCCCATAATGCACAAAGTGAATCCATTTACTAAATATTGATTGCACTTTTGTTCAGCAAACTAAGATTTCATGCAACGAAATTGATGACTCTGAAGCATCATAATTTAATAATGAAAAGAGGAGTTTGAAAATTTTTATCATTCACTTAAATTAATGTATTTTTATGTAAAAATGATTTATAATTTCAGGTTTATGCTCATATGCTTTTATCAAGACCAAATGATAATATAATCAGTACAAAAAATATAATGATAACATGCTGGATAAATTTTTAAGAGTAACATTATATTGCTTACCATGTGTATGTGTTGTCAGTCTTAATATTTATAATATTTTTTTCATCCTTTAAGCAAATATTATTTAATAATGAATGCTTGATAATCATGTTGTTTCTTATGAATGTCCTTTTATTTCTTGAAGTTGGCAAGGGAAACCTTGTCATTTTGGGTGAAGGCTTTCTCAGAGGATACGGCTAAGAGGCTAGAAAACTTCGGGTTCATTCAATTCCGACCAGGAGGTGGTATTTGTTTTACTGCTTCTTTGACATAAGAACATGTTAGTTGGTTTTTCCAAATAGTTTTCATGGTCAAATATTATTTGTTGCCCTACGATCCAAATCAGTTTTTTTTTCCTGATCTAAGGAGAAACATTGGGTTAGCATTATTGTAGTACAAACTGAAATTATAGAAATTGATGATATGTGGATATTATTCCATACAAGGTGAAGAATGATGCTTCTGTGAATTGTACTTGCAATGCCCATTATATTGGTAGACATTCTACTTGTTTTGTATGGATAAAAGGACTACTTACATTGCTCTCATGTCATATGGATATTTTAGTCTCTTGAGTTTCTATTGTATATGAAGGAATATTAACTTCAAAGTAGAAGCACATTCTATTGCTCTTCACTGTAAGATTAAATCTAACCAAAAGAATGACCTAATTCACTTTGAGCTTAGTCAGACGACGGAGGATTTTACTATAAACTCTTTATCTTTTTTGATTCTTCATAAACAATAAGCAATATTAACACCACCTATGATTGCTCAATGTTCTAAATGTTTTTCTCCGCATAGAAAGTCAAAGAGAAAATGTAGGAAAAAGACAATCATAAAGGGGAAACAGTAAATTGAAACTCAACAGACATATTTAGTCATTTTCCCGAGTTATATAATCTTGTGGAAATTATCACATAAGGAATCATTATGAATCTTTGTCGTCATTAGCTTTGGAAGTAGAATCATAAACAAAATATCCAAAAATAACAAAGCTCAATCAAATTTTAGTTGGCATCATCAATGTAATTTGCTCCAATTAAGGGCCGCATCATTCATTAACTCAACCTTTTCCAAATCCTCTTTTTACAACTCTTATTTTGGTCAGCTAAACTGTCAGGTTCATCTCGTACCAAACCGAACTAATGCAGAACCAGCACGGTTCGGTACTGTTTTTCGGAAAATAGCATGAACCACTCCAAACCATCTGGTTCGAACCAGTTCGCCCCCCTTTTCAATATCTTGAAATGCTTGAATCATGGACTGTCGAACCGGGATGAACCCGTCGAACCCGGGTGAACCGCTCGGTTCACCCTGTACCGAACTGGTACCATATCGAACTAATAGCCGATCGACAGGGGTTTCGATACCTGTTTGGCTAACCTTGCTTATTCATGTTTTATTTTTACTCTAATCCAAATGTGAGCACTTTGGAACCTTTTTGGATCACATAATTTTAATCAACTTTCACATGTTATCCTCTACTATTTGGAAGTTGGAACTCTATTTTACCCCGATTAACTTTGTAATTAATTGTTGCACAGGATTGTACTCTGCCATTTGATCTCTCATATATAGTTTAACTCCTTTATCTGAGACTACATAAGTGTTTAATTGCTTGATGATTTCTCTCAAAATTTTTTGATCAAAGTGAAAACTCTTGATCTGAAAGGGGGTTGAAAGTGTCATTAAGCAGGTTAATCAATTTGTGTGATACTAAGAAGAGGTGGAAACGAGCTGAACATGGGCCAAGCATCAAAGTACACCATACTGTACCAAATCGGACGGTACAAAACATATCGTATCATACCGATTCGGTACCAGTATGTGGTATAGGAGGCATACCGACACTCGGTACGCCGAACCGGCCTCTGTACTGGGCGTGCCGACATAGTATCAGGGTGACACCGATATGGGGCCCGATACCAAGACAATGTACCTTATCAGGCACAACTTCAGCTGAACTCATTGTATATTCGAGCCAAGTCTAGGTTGTTCATGAATAGCTTGTTCAATAGATCTAGTTATAATTTAAGATCATTTGAGGCTTTTATTTATATAGCTAGGGGTAGTAATCCTGATTATATTTTATTCTTATAGTTGTAATATTTTATTCTACATAATCTATAGTAATTTATATATAAAAGTAATTATTAATATAATTAGATTATCTATTTTTTCTAGCCATCCTGCCACATCCCAAAACTTGGGATGAGGGATGTCTCGGGATGCGTTGAGTAGGATGCCGAGACCACCATGAGACAGTTCCATCTTTATGCTTGGGCCTACGCCATCTCCTACTTCTTGCTAGATGTCCCATCGGTACTTGAATCCTTGTTCAAGTTAATTTGAGCTGAGGTTCAGTGAGCTAAGCCTAGCTCTAGCTAAGCTCATTAACTGAGACAATGAAAGCTGAGCTAGCTCATGAACAGCTTGTTCGTTTGCTAGCGATTGTATTAAGTAATGGCTGTTGCTTCCCAAGTTTTTCTAATAATGTAGATATATATAGTTCAGTTGGTATAATTAATATTTATGCTGGTCAGAAGCATTAGAATTGCAGGTGGTCATTATGTGCTAAGTCGGCATTAAATTTTTCTTGAACAAAAAGGATCCAGTAATGACTCTTGATTTTTGAGAATAATGGTACAAATTTTCCAAAACGCATTTCTTGTTTATGCCTATATTATTTAAATGGGTTATATAGAATGGTCTATGAGCTTGTCAGATGTTGGTTGAACAAAAATGATGCAAAACTTTGGCTGTTAAGCTGCATTTCCATTAAAAGAATGGATTTATAGAAAAAAATTAGTTGTCTTGACCAAAAGGGATATTCAAGTCTCGACTCAAATAAATAGAACAATGGACTATATATTTTGTCCTTTTTTCCCAACGTCTATTCACTGCCAACTTCTTAAATTAATGTTGCTGGATAGCAGTACGTTTTAAAGGCATTGATATTTTTCATTTCATATTACATCTGCAAGTTCCAAACCCAAAATAGATCTGAAAAAGCTTGTTAGTAATGGATTCTTTTATCTTCAAGATCAAATTAATTGAGAGCAAATATGTCTATATCAGATTATTCAGTTACTCATGAATTGGATTAAATGCAGTGTAATCCTGCTTCCATTGTTTGCCGGTGCATATTATTTGTTTTCTCACTTAATTCAGGAGAATATCATGGAAATAACCCAGAAATGTCAAAATTGCTTCACAAAGCAGTTCGCCAAAAGAGTGAAAATGCGTATGCTATTTATCAACAGCACCTTGCAAATCGGCCTGTAAATGTGAGTTTGTGCTTTTCAACTTCATCCATCAGATGCTAATTTCTCTTTCTAAGTCATCTAGGATTGATGTGGTTGATATTTTTGTTCTTTTCCATTTTAGGTTCTCCGAGATCTTCTTGAATTTAAAAGTGACCGACCACCAATCCCTATTGGCAAAGTTGAACCTGCATCCTCCATTGTCCAACGCTTCTGCACTGGTGGCATGTCTCTTGGGGCTATATCAAGGGAAACACATGAAGCAATTGCGATAGCAATGAACAGAATGGGTGGAAAATCCAACTCTGGAGAAGGTGGTGAGGTAGGCCCAATTTTCTTGCTATAACTGAGATTATATAAAAAATGTACTAGAATTTGTTTGTTTCTTAGTCACATTTATTAGATAGTAGTTTAGATTACAGGCTTATCAAAAATTCTGAGTGTTTTGCAGGATCCAATTCGTTGGCATCCACTAACAGATGTTGTTGATGGCTATTCTCCAACATTTCCTCACCTTAAGGGCCTTCAGAATGGAGATACTGCCACAAGTGCAATTAAACAGGTCATAAATCAATCTTTTTCTCTATAAGATCTCCTTCCTTTATCATGTGGATCATGGTCCCCTGTGTATCCAGCATGTTTTAAAGCTGACAACATTGTCGCAGTAAATCTTTATTATGTCTTTTCATAATCAAGTTCTTCTGAACCATGTAAATCCTCTCAGGTTGCTTCAGGACGTTTTGGTGTCACTCCAACATTTTTAGTCAATGCTGACCAGTTGGAAATTAAAATTGCACAAGGTGCAAAGCCTGGGGAGGGGGGTCAACTTCCAGGGAAAAAAGTTAGTGCGTATATTGCCAGGTTAAGAAATTCTAAACCTGGGGTTCCACTTATATCTCCACCACCGCATCATGACATTTATTCAATTGAGGATCTTGCGCAGTTAATTTTTGACCTTCATCAGGTACAGTATGCATTGTCTATGGCTATTTCCATTTCGTTACCTCACAACTGATGATGTTACTCCGCAACAACAATGTTTTTTGATATGTTCTCAACTTTATGCTTATGCTAATCTGCATGTGGAATCTACTCTACATGTATGTAGGTCAATCCTAAGGCAAAGGTATCTGTAAAGCTTGTGGCAGAAGCTGGAATTGGCACTGTTGCTTCTGGAGTAGCTAAGGCCAATGCTGATATAATACAGGTGCCGAGTCAGTGCTGTCTTTGGTATTATATTCCAAAATATATGCACTCTTTATTCTTCCTGTCCAATATGTATTTTTGTTAGTACGACAATGATGACCAACAAGTCTTATCTCATCAATCATCTATCCCTGCTACACAGTTCTCATTCCCTCATTAATATGAATTTCTTACAATTCGTTAGCAATTGTTCACTTGGTGGGCTCTCAATTTATTGGCATCCTCTTCATCTATTCAATTCACTTAAGCCTCCAAAAGCAGTTATTTCTGTCCTAGATGAAAATTGTTTAATGCTCAGATAATTTGAATTTTGGTTGACAATATTTTGTGCTGGTGCATGCTGCTAATACTGTGAACATCATGTTAGTTTACAGATTCAGATTACCTTACGATTTGATAATATCTATCAATTGAACACAAAGTCAGTGAAGTTAAGCTTGGATGCAATAGGAGCAGAGTAGAAAGAATACATAAGCATTGGTATTACAGAATAATCAATTTCTTTAGGTGAGGCATGTAATGTAGACAATATAAGATTATCTTGGAAAATAATTTGGATAATTTCAGTTCCATGCAGGAAATCCTGGGAAACATGACTTCAACCTTAGTATTAAATATGAATTCACTCTATGTTGGTGTGTTTATTGTCCTTGTTTTGTGGTGATGCAGTAGAAAAGTTTGGTATCAATTTTGCTTTTCGCTCATCCATTATGAAAGGAGTTTGCAACCTAACTTCATGTTATTGTTATGTAATATTTGGTTGCTTTTCCATGTCCATGTTGAATGTATTTTTATAACCAATATCTATGCCTCAAACATGTACTTTTGTGAAGGGGTGTGGGGAATGCTCTATGCATGGCTTTAAATCCCATGGGATGGGGTTGTTTTGGTTTTCCCATGAAATGGGACGTGCCGCCATCCCACCCGGTCCCTTCACTTGGGACAGGGGATGTCCAAGATGTGCCGGCCAAGATGTTAGGACAATGGCAGGACGGTCCTGTCCCAATACTTGGGATGGTACCCCATCCCAGTGTCCCACGGGACGTCCCGCCGGGACTTGAGTCCTCGGATATATGATATCTAAAAGGTAAGGAAGTCTTAAAATTCCTAAAGCGGGAAAACATGAAACACTTATGTAACATGATAATAGTCATTTCACCTACTTAAATTCTTGTTCACGAACACTAAGGTCACTCGGCATGGTCCTCATATGCTGCATATCATTCCAGTTTTGCTTAGGCGGCAGAACTAATTAGCGTATGCCATATGATGCCAGCATGTGGAAGACATCATCACGTACTAGGTTGCATGGCCCTTTTCTTCATACTGAATTAGCATGTTGAAATAGACATAGCTAGTTGTTTTCTTTTTTTTTTATATGAACCAAAACATGCTTGTTTCTAACGCACTTAAATATTGTTTCTGCAAAAAAAAAAGGATAACAACTGAAAGCAACATGATATCCTACAATTAGAAACTATGATGCACGTTGATAACTGTGTATTGTACCATTCGAGGTAATACAGCATGTATTACTATCATAGTAATACACTGTTATCAAATGTAGGACTTAGGTTCATCAAAATAAGGTAAGTGATGCTTGAATATTAATATATCATATCATAAAATTCTAGGTTATCGCAATATAGTACTAAGAATATAATACGTATATGTATATTCTTTGAAATCCTCAACCCCACATAAAATGTCTTGCAACTTGTAGGCATCCTTGTGGCTTTACGTTGTTGGTGCTGTAAAGGTACCATCATTGCTATATGGAAAACCCATATACTGGTTGCTGCACCAGATATGATGTATGTGTACCTAAATAATGTGCACAGACATAGTAGCACTGGAGCACTGATTATGTGAAACTGGTGTGTTGGGGCTAACAGCCCTGAAGATATGTAGGTTATAGATCACATTGATTGTAATACATGGCATTGTGATTATATCATACATGATTATATTCATGAATTAATAATCAAATAGTCATTGAAAAAATTTCTGCAGCTTTTTTTTTTCCTTTTTCTATTTTCATGTTAAATCTGCAGTTTCAGGTATAGTCCCAAAATGTCGTGTGTTAATATCTATTAGTCACTTCACTAAGATTATATAAAAGACATGGTTTCTTGAATATTGTTGGACTATAGACCACATAATTTAGGCAAGTTCAATTAAATATGACATGTAAAATTGGTAGCTCATACTTCACTGAATAACATGCAGTTAACCAGTAGGGCAACATGGTATGCCATATACTAACTCATATTGCCATCAATAGTCTAGTACAAGCAGCGCTGCAGGATTTAGGCACGAGAATCAGATTTGGACAAGTCTCCCTGTGTTTGACTCGGCAAGCGGAAAAACGAGATATGGGATGCATAAAAAAAAACTAAAATATTATACTTAAATTAAATATCATATTAAAATAACATTGAAATGTATTTGTTATTAAGGTCTCTGAATATTCATGTTTCTCCTCGAAACTTCCTAATTAACTAAAGGATTTCAGAATGATGACATTAGTAAAATTATTTTATACTTGAGATTCTTAACTGATCTTTGGAAAAAACAAAACCTTCCTTTTAATGTTAATATAGTGGCTTGCATTCATTAGTCCAACTCTAACGATTTTAAGAGCTGTAGTTGATAAAATATGATGAGCATCAAGGTGTCATACAAATATCTGATTCAGACATGTCCAACATGGATTCTAGGAGTTGGACATGAGTATCCATGTAACACAAGGTACAAGACCAGCTGAAAAAGAAAATTGTCATAGGAAGTGTATCATATATCATAAATAAGTCCTCGGTGAATGCTTATCCTGCTGAATTACCTGGAGAACAAAAGGGGCCACACCTTTGATGTGTTATTGTTGAGTTGGGAGTACTGTTATCAATTGTAATCTGCTTATATTCATTCATATCCTTGTCTAATTGAATAAAAAACATTTGTTAGCTTTCATCTATTAAGGCAATAAGTTTGAATAAGATCGAGTTGTTCTGTCTGTGTTACAGATATCAGGGCATGATGGGGGAACCGGAGCAAGCCCTATAAGCTCCATTAAACATGCTGGTGGGCCGTGGGAGCTTGGTTTAACCGAGACACATCAGGTTTGTCTTGCCTATTATGGCCAAGCAATTTGATTTTGTATGCTGAGAATTTGTATGTCCAGGTAATGAAGTTAATATATTTTTTCAGATGCTTATTGAAAATGGATTGAGGGAAAGGGTGATTGTGAGAGTTGATGGTGGATTCAAGAGTGGTCTTGATGTCCTTATGGCTGCAGCCATGGGTGCCGATGAGTATGGTTTTGGTTCTGTTGCAATGATAGCTACAGGATGTGTTATGGCACGCATCTGCCACACTAATAACTGCCCAGTTGGTGTTGCCAGTCAGGTAGCAGAGGAAAAAATGTTCTCTTTTTTTTTTCAAATATCCTGTGAGACAGCTTTTTTAATTTTTTGCAGAGGGAAGAACTTCGTGCCCGTTTTCCTGGTGTTCCTGGGGATCTGGTTAACTACTTTTTATATGTTGCTGAAGAGGTAATCCATCATCGATTAGTCTTTATTGGTAAAAGAAGTATCTCTACTTTAGCAACTGAATTTACCTTTTTTCTTTGAATACTTTGGAGTACCTAACGTAAAGTTTTCTCTTTGATGTGTACACCTGATCTGGTCTCGAAGCTTTATATTACAAGTTATCATAATAATCAAGTTAATGAGATTTAAATGTTCGGTCAGGTAAGAGGTATTTTGGCTCAACTGGGTTATGAGAAGATGGATGACATAATTGGACGAACAGAGTTGTTGAAACCAAAACACATCTCTTTGATGAAGACTCAGAACCTTGATCTCAGTTACATTTTATCAGTATGAATTTTAAAACTAGCATCAAATTAAATTGCTTGACCTTTTGTGTTTATGGCCTCTAGATTTCTCATGGGCGTCATATGTGTAATTTTCAGAGTGTTGGACTGCCAAAATGGAGTAGCAGTGAAATAAGGAATCAGGATGTTCACACAAATGGTCCTGTTCTTGATGACATTATACTTTCTGATCCTGAGGTAGCAATAGATTTTAAGTTCCTGTTTACAAAACATGGGAATTTTTTTTATATGAAATATGATTTACTAAAAATAGCATTTAAAGTCATCTAATGTACAAAATTTTAACTATTATGTTTTTGCTTCCATAGCCCTAACTATAACTGTGAAGAATTGAAATCATTTGTTTTTTTTAATGAATCCTTATTTGCCAGAAGTTTCTATCAAGGAACACCTCTAGTCTTTCTAGTTTCTATTCTCGTTTGCAAACAAATTTCACAACTTCCATCTTATTACCTTGGGTCTTCTCTTGCTATTTCGAATCCCTTTGATACAACTTTGAGCAGTTGCTCTTATTAGGACCTTGGATCTTTGTAGCACGTCTATACTCTATACTAATAAAATCAGTTCTTTGTCACCTCATCCATCACTCGTGCAATTCTTGTATCTCCTGTAATATTCATGTTCCTCCCTTTCTATGTTCTACCACAATTCTAATTAAAATTATTGCGGCTATCACAATCATATTGCTTGCTTGCGTCTTCTTTCTTTATGTTTTGGTCTGCATAATGTTAAGGCTTTGTTGTTGTTTTAGTGGAATATATAGGTAACTCGCCTGGGCATGTGTTTGTCACATGTCATTTTAGCAAGTCTCCGCTTTATTCACAGACTCTACTAGATGTCATCATCCATCAGAGGACCAATATTCTTAGCATTCTTCTCTCTTTAGCCTTTGCTAGAGAGAGATCTGTAGATTTTGGCTAGGCTCCCTGGCCTTGGGCAGCTGAGGAAACCATTCCCCTTCCTCCACCACTCCTCTCTCTCTCCCCTCTCCCTTTCTCTCCCCTTCTCTTCTCTTCCTTTCTTCCCGTCTTTTTTTCTTCTTCCCTTCTTTGGCTGATGGATTCTCTCTGAGGTCCTTGCATCACCAACAGCGGGATGTCCACATGGGAACGGTGTTTGTGTTAATGAGTCATGACAGCCCACTATAGCAAAGCTGTTGTCACAAGCAATGGGATCAAAGGTAATGGGTTGGTGAGGATTAAGCTGGCGGTTGTGGTCAGGGCCAAAGGTAGTGGGACCGGTAAAGTGAGAATGGGCTCAAGGATGGTGGAATCAACTAGAATGGGGTTCAGTGGCCAGATCATAGGTAAAGGGTTGGGGAAACCAGGGTTGCTGCTAATCAGGTCGATAGTGGTTAGATCTATAAGGATGAGGTGCTAATGGTTAGATAGGTGGAGCTGATGCCAAGCAATGCAAGGTGACAACTAAGTGGAGGCCAGTTATAGAATCAGAATGGAGGCCGGTGATGGATTCAGAGAAAGGATAAGGTACGCACAGAGGAGCAGGCAAGTGATGGGATGGTCCTGATTAATGGAGCAGGATGCCATTATGCAGCAAGGTGCGACTAGTCTGCAGGTGATGAGAAGGTCCCATTAATGAAGCAAGATGCGGTCAAGGGGTGAATGGGAACCAGTCTGCAATTTCGATAAGTGGAAGCTAGCTAGATCAGTTCAAATTTTGTTTTATCTGGCTGGTTAATGTTGGATCCACTATTCTTTGCTGGACCTACCCAGTATCTCAATGTGGGCTATGTGGAGCTTGGACTTTTTCTTTGTGGGTTGGCCAGTCTTTGAGCTTGGGATTTTAATTTGTGGGTTCGCCTGTCTTTGGACTGGATTGGCTTGTTTGGACTGTTGGGGCTCCTCTATCTTTTCTTCTTTTCTTTTTTCTTTTATTTTTCTTTTACTCTTTTCTTGTTTTCTCTGATCTTGTGTCATTTTGTATACATGAAATGGGAGGTGGCTTACCACTGTTTTGCTCGAGGAAAAAAATCTTTCCATTCTTTGTGTATGAGATGCACACCTGTTTAACCAATTGCATGATGGATTCTCAGCTATTTGTTTTCACCAAGGCCTTATTCTTATTTTCAATTTCATCAGAATTACATTCTGAATTGCCTTTTTCCCTAATTTTGAGGCCGTCATTGTTAAGGGTTTTCTGCTGGAACATTGTTCCAATTTGGTTGGCCTTGCACTCTTCCCATGAACCAATAGAATATCATCTTCTAATAACGTGTACCACATCTTTCCTAGTATCAAATAGTATGTTAACTAATTGAGATGAAGTCATAATTCTAACCCTTATATAAAGTACTATGACAGGAAATTTATCTCACTTCTAATAATAAAACTTGTCGCTAACCCGACATGCATTTCCTTGATAATGTCAAAGCACTTGTTATGTCGAACTTTATTCCTTGATGCCCATGAAGTTGCCTCATGTGGTATTCTACTATATGCCTTCTCAAAATTGAGAGCATATGTAGATTCTCTGGCCATTCTCTGAATTATTCTTTGGATAACCAACAAAATAATCACCTCTGCTGACTTTTTGCATAATGTCAGATTTGTTATCTTGCAGAAAGCCAAATTGGTTACTTAAGATTGTTCTCATTTATATTTATCTCTGTTATCTAATGTTTTGCATAACTTTATATTGTGGCCTAAGTTTGATGGTGACTCTCTCTCAACAATATGGATAAATATTTTAATTTAATTTGTTAACTATCAACATAAGCTATTTATGCTTGAAACTAAGAGCGCTTTCTTTTACCGACTCTGAGCTTAAGAAGAATCAGTGCTTTTAGTTGCATTTCGTAACCTATCTTCTCTCTTAATGCAGTGGTTTTCATGTCATACGATCTTTAGTGTCCAATCTTATCAGTTCTTACTGGTATCACCATTTGGAACTGTATTGCTTTGGTAGCTTTGCTTCTTAAATTTCAAAAGCTTTGCTGCTCATTTTAGAAGCCATCTCTTAAAATTATTTGACAATGTCTGTTTAGGCGTTAACATTGGACATTGTTATGACTCTTTTCCTTCAAACCTTTCCTTGATGCAGATATCTGAGGCGATTGAACATGAAAAAGAGGTTAGCAAATCCATAAAAATCTATAATGTTGATCGTGCTGTTTGTGGCCGCATAGCTGGTGCGATTGCCAAGAAATATGGAGATAAAGGTTTTGCTGGGCAGCTTAATATAACGTATGTTAGGCCTTTTACATTGCTCTAAACTTTATGGCAGACAACTTATGAAAATTTAAATAATGCATTCTATTTTACCTTTCTCTAGTTTTACTGGAAGTGCTGGACAATCTTTTGCTTGTTTCCTGACTCCTGGAATGAACATTCGACTGGTGGGAGAAGCTAATGATTATGTCGGAAAGGTACAAGTGCGAATACACTCTTGCATATTTCTGCTTTCTTCTGTTAGACTGACACTAGGTAAGAACCTTTTCTTCTAGGGTATGGCTGGTGGAGAGCTGATAGTAGCTCCTGTTGAGAATACTGGCTTTTGCCCAGAGGATGCTGCTATAGTAGGAAACACCTGCCTATATGGTGCAACAGGTGGTCAAGTATTTGTGCGGGGCAAAGCAGGCGAACGGTTTGCTGTTAGAAATTCTCTTGCTGAAGCTGTGGTTGAGGGTACTGGAGATCATTGTTGTGAGTACATGACTGGGGGTTGTGTGGTGGTACTTGGAAAGTAAGTATTTCTTTGCCCCATATTTCTGTTCTTGAAATTTGTAAATCTGTTAACAAATATTCTCATTTCTCTTTTTTTCCTTTTTTCTTTTTTTTCTTTTTTCCCCAATCCAATAGAGTGGGCAGGAATGTTGCTGCAGGCATGACTGGTGGTATGGCATATATCCTCGATGAGGATGACACTCTTTTTCGTAAGGTGTTTGCAAAAACCTTTCTCATTCTTTTTATCTCGTCAGTATAGAAATAATGAACTTATAAATGATGGCAGATTTTTAATGGTAAAATAATTCAGTCGTTTGCAGTCTCTCTCTCTCTCTCTCTCATATCGGTCATTTTATTTTAACATTCCTCACATTCGTTTATAATATTTTTTTCACATTCATCTTTGCATATAATTATAAGACTTCACAGGTCATATGTTTGAAAAAATAGCATTAATCTTTGCATGGATGTGTCCTCATGTCAGGCCTTTGTTGAGGATCTAGTATTATTTGGGACAGTACATTTAATGTCAGTCACAACTAGTAGCTCTCTCTTTCTATTCACCTGTCATTCATGGCAAAAAAAATTTGGAATTAATGAAATGAAAAATGTGAACCTTTGAAATCAAACCTCAAAACATATAGTCAGGACCTATTTTTTAAAGGGCAACGCATGTAGGCTTATGAACTTGCATTATCCTTTTTAAAGTTAATCAAGACCTATTTTCTCAAGGGTAATATTGCAAGTAGGCATATGAACTTGTGTTATCCTTTTAAGGTTAACAGGGCTTACTGTTTGTATGTGTTCTGTGTTTTATAGAACATTTTGAAGCTTGTATTATGTCCTTGTATATGATAAAGTGCTACTGAGTTGCATGCTAATCCTTGGTTGTAACAGCTCAACAAGGAGATTGTGAAGATTCAGAGAGTGGTAGCTCCAGCTGGACAGATGCAGCTGAAAAGCCTAATAGAAGCTCATGTTGTAAGATAACATCTTATACATTAGGGTTTTTATTTTTGCAGGTAATGCCATAACTTTATCCTTTTTGTTTACTTGCTAAAGGAAAAAACTGGGAGCAATAAAGGTGCTGCAATCTTGAGAGAATGGGAGGCATATCTGCCTCTATTTTGGCAACTTGTGCCACCTAGTGAAGAAGACACACCAGAGGCTTGTGCAGATTTTGAGAGAGTAGCAGCTAAGAAGGGGATGACACTACAATCAGCTTAAGATTAGAAACAGATGAATCTATAAACTGCCAATTACTTGTACATTAAGCAGCAGAGTAACAACTCATCAGTTGTCACAACTGGGATTCACAATCGGTTGTGCATGGCTGATGCGGTTACACTCAACAATGAAGAAATATTAGAGTTGGGAGAAAGCCTACAGATCTTATCCATGGATTGTTCCATTCATCATCTTGGTGGAAAGAAAAAGATTGCAAGCCTAAATGATGCTTCCTCATTTTCTTGTAGATCTCAACTGGAAGGGCGGGTACACCTCTGTATAATTCGCTGTGGATTGTTACTTTTGTAATTAAAACCTTTGCTATTTCAATTTAAAGGCTGCAATTTCAGCCAGACTGTTTGTGTCATGTATATTACCTTTGTAGTAGCTGTTGGGCCTACTGAGAACAAGTGATAATTTGATGGCTTAGTGCTTAAATTGTCATTTGCATTCAGGTTTCGATCTAAAAAGAACCGTATTATAGTTGTTTCTTGATGCTGTAGACTGCTTTGTGGAAGGATTAGGACCTGAAGATATTTTGTTGTTCATGGACTGCTTGAAATCGGAGCAGACAATGGATGTGCCAATGGGAATTAGAATTTGATACAGTCAGGTGTTTAAATACTGGAGGGCATGCCAGTTTTTTCAAGATTCAGTATGGTATTGGATAGGGATATATGGTATGGGATACACTATATACTTGTACCAGTTTTCTTCCAGAATGATATGGTATCACTTTTACTGTCCCATTTCTGGTGGTTTTAAAATCCTGGGACACAATGACTGCCATTTTATGTTGTCATCGAGCCAACATTCTTAATATTGGCATTGTGATAAAAAGTGAATATTTCCATTTTTAAAATGTTTGTCTACATAAATAATCAGGATATTTTTTTTATCTAATGCAATCCTTTTGTAACAATATGTCCAATTAATTCTTGTTGGATCATCATTTTTTTTAATTTCATTTTTTCAATATGATTAACAACGTGAAAACCAAATGAGTTGAAACAAATGTAAATTGTTGATGGATAAAAAGATCATATTTGGTTAGGAGATTGATTTCTTTTATGCACTTAGATCATATCTTAATAAATTTTTCTATTATGGAACAAAAAATAAAGTAATTCTGCGCTCGCACAGAATGTTTTTTTTTTAAAAAAAATCACAAATATATATCTGCATATATGGCATGCTAAACCGGTCCTCGTGGTGCAAATAGACATGTAATTAACCTCTTAAGTATATCAGTTCAAGATCTCATTCAAAAAAGATAGCAGAAAAATATCATTTGAATTTTTTATCTTATATATATATATATATATATATCCAAGATCTATTCAGTGCATAACTAATGTAGGACTAAACATATATCTATATGGATCATAGGTTAAGTTTATTCCAATACCTAAGGCTTCATTCAAAAGGGCTAGCCAAAAGGTATTATTTGATTTTTCACTTTATATGCATATCTAAGATTTACCCAACATATAATCAATATAAAATTAAATATATGCTTGCAGGAGTCTTCACACCGAAGTTTAGAAATGTACTAGGTTGCAATTTTTCATGACTAGGAAATGGTTTAAAACTTTATATCCGCTGGTCTTCAAAGCAGTACTCAACTCATCATTTAATCGGGACTTTAAGTTTCCCATCCTCCCAATTTAGAAATGAAGGGTCTCTCTCTCTCTCTCTCTCTCTCTCTCTCTCTCTCTCTCTCTCTCTCTCTCAGGTGAATGGACTCCTTTGGTTTTCTCATATCCTAGGATGTGTTTGGTTTACGACCGAAATTAGAATTGGAACGGATTGAAATGAGCATCAGAATGGCCATATCTTTCGACGTGTTTGGTTCGTGACCAAAATCAGAATTTAAATCAGAATGAAATTTGATTACTAAGAAAGAATAAAGATTGGGTTTTGAAGAATTGGGCAAATTCCCAGTCCCCCCCTAAATCGGAATAAGAATGGCAATCTACCAACCAAACAGCTAGAACGAGAGTTATACATTCCTATTCTCATTCCAGAGCCCAACTCTCCCCCGCCAAATATACCCTTAATATATTGTCAGCTAGGGGGGGCCTTATTAAGTGCAATCTTTAGAAAGCCAGACCTTAAAGATCTCTGGTGATGTCTAGAAGCAACCAATTGCTAGTTTCTTAGAATTAGAAACGACTATCTGCCCCCTTTGTGTGCTCTCGAAGCATCAAGCGGTGCTTGCATGTAGCGAAAGAGAAGAAGATATCAAGTTGCAGTGGAAGAGGCCAATGTACGGGACATTCAACTAGATTGTTAACAATTAAAGTTGGCCGAGGCCAGCCGGCAGAGGCCGAAGAGCCTCCGCTTCCTCTGCACGGCAACTCCTTAGCCTCCGCCACCTCCGCGCAGCATCTCTTTGGCGCTCCACTAGCTCTCCGCCGGCCTCCCTCGGCCTTCTCGTTCTCTCTCTCTTTTTCTTTCTTCTGTTCTCCCTCTCCCCCATCTCTACTATGTTAGTACAGGGCTAGCACAACATGGTGTTGGGCCATATCGACCCGTACCGCCAAGCAACCGGCCCGAGGCTCGGTACCGACACAGCAAGTGTTGCTTATAAGTCTTTATTAATTACGATGATTATAAAAGTATAATAATGCTCAAAAGGTTAATGTGGAGACATGGCTTAATTTGAAATATAGTGTTAAGCAAAGTTTACCATATCGATACCACTCTATACTGGGTGTACTATACCATACCATACCAGTTCCATACCGAGACTTGTTACAGGAAGCATATCTTAATATACCTAACCAACCTTGTACCAAGTATACGAATACTATACTAGCATAGTACTAGTACAGGGTCCGGTATCAAAATGTTAAACCTTGGTGTCAAGACTAAACCCGTTCTACATGTTAGGTGACTATGAGTGATGGATCCAGAAAAAATAGACTCTAAAACAATGATGGTAGAAGAATGCTTAGAGTAACGGTAGCAGATGTTGCAACCGAAGAAAAGACATATGTGAAGAAGATGAGATTATTAGTAGTTTGAGGGCATAGGAGGAAACTAGTTGGAGAGGAAATTTTTAAATAGAAGAAAGATGTTGCAGGACTGTAACACCCATACTCTCTAGTTATAAATTGTATGCCAACCCAGGCACAATTGAATTGAGTAATGAGTCTATTTTACTTACTAGATTGTTAAGAGTGTGCTATTAAAAACCCAAGGATTGGATTATGAGGGAGACCAAAAGTACAATCACTTGATAGATAGATAGCCAAAAAACCCATCTCACCGGCCAAAATCTTCTACCTACAATGAGTCTGTGCCCTAGAATATTTTTGGAATCTCAATCTACACCTTCTTCCGAAGAAAGGAAGAGAGAGAGGAGGGCGCGGACATCCGGCAGAGGCCGATGGAGGGCCTCAGAGTTGTATGGAGGGGTGGAGAAGGGACTCCACCTCTAATTCCCCTGTTTTGCGCACAGCTCTCCAGCCCTCTATGGTCCTCGACCATCCTCCCTCTTTCTTTCTCTTCCTCTTCCTCCCTCCCCCTCTCTCTTTTCCTCTTTCCTTCCTCTTCCCAACCTTCGCCGGTTTCTCAATTTCATTGTTGGAACTATACCAGTCCACCGCCAGTACAACTTGACATGCTCCAAACTCGGTGATTTGGGACGATTCTTCCTTCTTTGATCTAGACATTATTAGTCAAAGAGAAGGGATGGTCCAAAATGGGAACTAAATCCCGTTTCATCTCTAATGTATATTTGGGAATTCTTGTTTCTAGCTGAGCTGTTAAATTTGGAAGTGTTTCAAAAGTCTCAACTCAACTAGTGCAAATGGCGGCTACCTAAGTCTCTTAAATTTGCAGGTGTCTAAAGAAAAAGGAATTGAATGAGGAAGTGCTCAGGAAGCTAGTGTAGGGATGAATTTTCTGAAGAGATTCCAAAAGCAAGTATGCTACCCTAAGCCAGCGACTCACGTTTGTGGTAGCTGCAAATTCCTAGAGATACCTTTAAGCAAGTGACCGCAAATTTTGTTCTAGCGACTCCATTTTATGAGTTCTAGTTGTACTCTATAGCCGATGTTTTTCCTACCAATGCCTTTAATCCAACTCATAATGTTTGATGTTTATCCATCTATTCTTTTCTTTCGCTTGTTTACTTACCCATTCATTGTTTAGATAACTTCTTTTGCATTAAAATTTGTATCAAAATGCCAGGCACTTCTTTCAAATTATGTGCTCCAAGTCTTCGAGTCCAACTTCCGTAGATTATCTTTGACCAAGAACTTCTAGGACTGCCTTTAATGTTTGTCCTGTTTTGTGTTCCACTTGATGGAGACTTAACGCTAATGACGAAAAATTTAACTGCAGGTGGATCTTTATCTGCTGCCCCACGCTGCATTTCCCTCAGGAGGATTGTATTTAAAAAATGAAACATGGGTACAGGCAACCAAGGGCATGCATGTCATCATTCACAATAACAACATCACTGGGCTCTGCATGAATAAGAAGGACAAACGCTTCCGCAACCGTGGGCTCTGGTTGGTAGACGACCACAACCATGAATCATCGCTTGGTAAAATAAAAACAGGCAGTGAAAAACTTGCTGTTGTACGATGTGATGGCATGAAATCGTATCTGTTTTTCTTCTCCACCATGAACTCCATTGAAGGCTAGGGTAAGTATAACCTCCACTTCTATTTAGAGCCCCCCCCCCCCCCCCCCCCCCTTCCCATGGACCTCCACCGGTGATCATCGAGCTTCTTTCCCTCTCTTTTCTCCTGTTGAGTTCACAATTACCCATCTTTGTGCTCGCCGAAAAATGGGGCTGCCGCATGTCGCTGGAGTTGAGGTAAAGCCCTCTTCTCCTTTTCTTTCTCTTCTTCCAACAACTACGAATTGTCTCCGCTGGCTGAGAAATAGGATGGAAACCAACCAGCAAAAGAAGATCCTATTTTTTCATATTTTGGCTGAGTTTTTCTTTATCTTTCCAGCCACCAGCATTGTCGTCTCTTAGTGTCGGACCTCCAGTTGAGTCTCACAGCCTCCCTACTCTCTTCCACGACGGAGCTATAGCCGCTAGTGAGCGGCCAATGGCCAAAAATCAAGGAAATGTCCGATTTCTCTATTTTTCAAGCCATTTTCTTGAATTTTCTTACCGGCCGACCACCATCGCCGGGCGTCACCACCGTCGGCTGCCACCTTGCCGGACCACCATAATTACAGCCACCAGCCACTCCCCTTCCTCCTACATTTTACCAAGAAAGAAAGAAGAGAAGAAGAGAAAGAGAGAGAGAGCTATCCCTCTCTTGTTTCTCTTATTTTCTCTCTTCCTTCTCTCTCATAATGCTCACTCTAGAAGATCTATGGTACCCAGTATCGGGTTCGGTCGACCTGATCTACGAACCCGAGTTGACCCCTGTAAAGGGTCCTGATCCGCCTTGGTGCCCGGATGGCCTACTAGAACGATCACCCCAGCCTGTTGTATGTCCTTCAAACCCCTATTGATGAACCATGTTGATTGATCTTGGCTTAATTGAGTCAGATTCATTGAGTAAAATGTCTAGACCTTACCCACATGAAACACCGTACGCTCGGTCAAGTCTTCTCATATTATTTTATTAAAGTCATCAATTAGAAATTAATTATGTTGTTAATATTTTAAATAGGTCTAGCGGGGTTGCTTAGCGAAGTCTGATAATCTAACAAGAAAGAAGTAGATCTTATACTCCATATTATTTTCAAATTTTTACTTGTCTTTTAGTATTATAAAAAATCAAAGATCAAGTATACGATATTATAAAACTCATAATTTATTATGAAATAATGGTTCCATAATTGTTTTACCATTAAGCACTATTGATGAATTATGAACTCCATATTTATGAAGTTTGTATTTATGTTATGAAAAAAATAATTTAATAATTATTCTATTGTTAAATGCTTATTTATGGGCTATGAATCCTGTAGAGGCATTTAGTGTTTTATTCATGCATGATTCAATAGAATACGGACTTAAGAAGAATTGTTTTAAGAACTATGGCAAAAACTCTCGGATAGCTATGTATGGCTTCTGAAAGTGGGGGTAGATCGACATCTAATTCTATACGACCCTACCGGCGGATAACAGTAATTAGCATACGATCCTACCAATAGATAATAATAGTTAGCATACAACCCTGCCAGCAGATAATAGTAGTTAATATACGACCCTGCCAGCGAATGATAGTAGCTAGCATACGACCCTTCCAATGGATAATAGTAGTTAGCATACGACCTTGCGAGCGAACAATAATAGTTGGCATACGATCCTACGGATAATAGTAATTGGTGTTTGTCAGTTATAGCCTTGTCACATATATAATAGTGACCTTAGCATTTAGTCTGAAGTAGTAATTTGATTATTGATATAGTTAAATGGTAAATAATTTATGATTTAATTTATGCTATACCCAAGAAATCATGTTTATGAAATATGAATGATTTATAAATGTATGATTAGCTTTATGACTTGTTTTAATATACTATACTATGAAATACTTTATTTTATAAAATCTATTATTTTTTTTAAAATGATGTATTAACATAAAAAATTTTATTCTTGATCTGAAGATTTACTTACTGAGTTGTCGCTCATACACCTTTATAATTCTTTTTCTCTCCCTAGACAAATAGAATCAATAAGAATAAAAAATGGTCCTAACTTGAAATTCGCACTAGCAAACTTAACGATTTATGTAGCAGAATTTTATTTGATTATAAAATTATAGTTCGTAATTTTCTTAATAATAAAAATTATAAATTTAATATTAAATTTAAATTTTAAAGCTCAAAACCAGTACTGATTGCATTTATTGAATAATAAAATTAATTTTTTATATATTATATAATATTTATAATGAATTTGAAAACTAAATGCAATATTGGCTTTATATTATTGTAGACTGTACCCTCAACAGCACAGCCAAACCATATTCCAAATCTAGGGCATAGCAAATCATGCTCCAAATCTAGATCGTGACATATATTGACTGAAACAAGAAAGAAGAGGGTAAACCAATCTCTCGTTCTAATGTATATTTCCTAGTATTTCATTTGCTGAATCCAAAAGACTTCCCCGTAAGCTACTTGTCAGATCAGCTTTGTTGAGCAGCATTGCTGTTGAAGTGCAGGAGTTTAAAATTGGGGTTTTAACTGATTAAATACAGCTGATATAATCTCTTCAGTTTACAAGGGCAAAATGACACAAGTGAAAACCAGGAGCCAAAATTTCACACTGGTCTCTACTCTCTACAAGATAAAACAACTTTGCCAGAAGTGTCCATTCATACAACATAATCAAAAACGAAATTGCGAAACATACAGATGACTCGAATAGAGGATGTACAAGTGGTTTACATGTTTCTCTCAGCTTGGACTGTTCCAAGGAGAGGAGGATTTGTATGCTAATCCATGTGGGGGCGCTCCATGGCTCAAATCAAGGCTATGCAATTGTTCCATGAGTTGGGATCTCCGTTCTTTGAAGAAGTCAAGACGAGCTGTCAGTTCCACCAAAGTAGAAGATGCCACCGGAGGTGGCCTCTGATATTCCATACCCTGATGGCACAAACTTTTGGTTAACAATTATGCACGGAAGTAAAACTGGTCAAGGTCTTCTGATGGATGGCTTCCCTTACCTCGGTTGTTCTGGGAGTATCATTAGCAATGGCAGCCATGCTTTCTGATGACATGCTTGTTGATGCTTCCATACCTTTTAATTCGATTACACCTGTCTCCAAGGAAAGTTTACGAGAAAGCTTGTTGGAACTAGCATGAGGTGGCACTTGAGGCTTAATGTTCCTCCAATCTGTTCCAGATGAGCTCTCCTGCAATGAGTTCTGAGCATTAACATTCGAGATGACATTCATTCACAGCAAAATTATGCTGGCCTGTCAACAGGCCTTCACACCCTCCCTGCTTTGTCGACCAGCTTTAATCCCTCGTGACATAATTATCACATTTGAATTTTTCTGCTTTTTATATCAAAATATCAACATGGGATATAATGAGTATACATATTTTCATAGTTCCTCCACTATAACGTGACATAAAATCCAGTAGACTAGTATTACTGTAAATTCTACAATTGAAGTGCAAATTCAATCTGCCAGTAATATTCCCCCAGTAACTCTTTACATCATATAGTTTTCAAGCAAATGAGAACTATGTACCAAAAGAAATGAGGATGGCTTCATATAATAATGGGGTTTTTGCATAACTACCCTTCTAAAAAATTAAAAATTCAAATTTGTGCGAATACCCTCTTCAAATTTATATTTATTTCTGCACCCTCATAAAACACTGTTTTTGCACAAATGCTCCTAATATAACGGTTCTTCTAACACCGTTAATAAAAAACCATATTTATTTTAATTAAAAATAAAATAAAATTTTGAAATTATATTGTTATCTTCCATCGTGATCACCTTATAAATGTTTCCTTTTGCACATCTATCCATTAAGGGTGTTTTAGTCATTTTAATTTAAAACCATTAATTTTTTAACAACGTTAGATGGCATAGGTACATATGCGAAAACAAAGATAAAAAAAAAAGGATAAAATAGCAAAACAAGTGTTTTACGAGGATATACATGCAAATATCACTTTTGGAAGGGTATTCATGCAAAATTCGATATTTAGGAGGGTATTCATGCAAAAAACTCTATAATAATTTATGTTCAATAAAACATCAAATAATATTTGGTTAGGTGTCATTGAGCATTCCAACTAAATCTCAGTACACTAGATTATGCACATCAGATGTCAATCATCATTTACTGATGACAAGTGATGAACTTATCATACTTTGATGTTGTGATTAGACTAACAGTTGTTAAAGGAAATGATAGGTGCATGTTAAAGGTATAAAGCATCTTACTGAAATGTCTATACAACAAAACAAATGCTTTATTAAATAACTGAACCTGTCAAGCAGCCATATCCTACAAGAGACTTACACAAGCAAGCAATCTAGCAGGTAGCATCAGTAACTTTCGCTATAGAATCTGATTCTACATTGCTCCATTCCAAAGACCACTCCTAAGCAAATGTGTAGTAAAGTGGCACCTACATGCATTGTGAGCTGCACAAATGCAGTGTTTGGTGGGTCTAATCTGATCATGGATGGGGCCCATGATGAACTTGAAGGGATCCATCAGATTTATGAGTGCAGACGTCCTCTGCAAACATGTCTCATTTATGTTCAACACCACTCTTATAACTCTTAATTAACTTAAAGAGGTCATCTCTAAGAACTAAATGTTTGCCATCCATGGGCTCATTCAAACTACTTATATAGTTGTTTCCAGATCCAATCAGTCTTTGATGATTATGTGTGCAAATTTTCTATGCTAGATAATATGACTCCCCCAAACAACACACAAGAAGTGCAGCTCCTTTTACAATATGTTATTTTCAAGGATAAATTGAAACTTATGCAGCTTTATCAGCAAGTTGTCATAAGCACCTATAACTTCAGTTAATACTTGCATAAACATAATTGTCCTGTCAATAGCATGATATTTACTGCCATTAACTTCACCGAGGCTGGTCCCACTGATGGCCATAAAATTCTTTGTCAATACATGCAGACTAGCTTTAAAATTATCCACTTCCATTCTTTCCTGGTATCCGTCAAAAACAAAGAAAACACTGTCCTAGCCAATACCCATATTGCAAGTGTGTACTGATAGCAAAAGTCTCCAGGCTTGTCATTATAGAAATAGTACTATAAGCCAGCTTCCTGTAGCATTGCAGTATCTGACACATCTAGGGCTGACTATAAACCCAAGACAGGCCAAGGTCACGCATGCCTTAGATTTTCAAAGCAAAATGGTTTTGAGCAACCTCAACCTGGCTTGAGCCCCAAGCAAAAGCTGACCTTAAACCTAGAATACAATTATATATAATTATGTACATTTATATATTTTAATTAGGTTTAGATATATGTTTCATAGGGAACATAATTGGGTAACGCTATCCTTGGAGACACGTGCATAGACATTGTTATGCAATCATTGGATCTGCCATCTCAGATTCTCAGTTTCCCTTAAAAAGTCTGTCTTGCATGCGCCTATATCACATAATCTTGAGGAAAAGTGGCTGGTGTAATAGATGTGTTTAAAGGGGAAAGACATCTAGAAGAATATCATTTACCTATAAGAATAGCATTCTTCTCTTGCTACCCACCGTAAATTTTATTCCAAAATAAAAAGGTTACAAAAAGCAATGTGGTTTCAGGTAACTCTAAAAGGTAGCATCTAGGCAGTTCTGTGACCACCCTTGTGATTCATACCTGATAAATACTTAGAAATATATAATCTGAAAACTAGAATATAGAATTCGCTAAAAATTCATAAAACCAGAAAATTTATTGTGAGGCCTAGAGGAGGTAGAAGAGGGAAGGCAGAAGAATAGGAAAAATAGGGCACAAGCAGGAGAGACCTAATGAGTAGGAGAGCAGATGGATGAGACAGAAGAGGAGGATAAGAAAAGGGGAACTTTAGACCAAAGCGTGATCCAATCCCTACCAAGCTGCATCTACCAAAGCTTCATATATGGGAACATAGGCATATTCAAGCTTCCTGTTTCCACTGTGTGGCCATCTGTATACAGGATTCACTTTTGTACTACATGAAGTGACCAAGGGCAGCATACACCTTTGAGATGACTGTTTTCACTTGACCCAAGCCAACTCTGACCCAACCCAAACAAGCAGCACCCGTAGTAGTCCATCACATTATAACAGTCGATTGTTTGAGCCCCTAGCCAAAACTTAAATCAGAATCACATAACCACCAATGAGAAAATATCCGATGAACGTGCACATAATAAAGTAAAGTACACTAAACAGGTGAATGCGCAATGGTCTTCAAAGCCTATATTGCCCTAATCAGATAGACCTGGACACCAACATATTCATCTTCATCCATCCTATAAAAGGTAACAGGGAAGTCATGGAAGCATTTTCAAATTGTAATAGTTTTATCTGGACAAGTTGTTGGCATGAACAAAATGGAGAAAGGGATGGCCATCCAAGAAACCATGAGGTAGTCATTGGTTAAACAAGTATATGCACATGGAGAAGCCTACTCCACTAGGGTAAATATTTGTCTTGTTTGAACTTGGTACACATTGTGGTTGTCACATCACAGAAGCTCAAAATCCTGCAGATCATCTACATTAATACGAATTTTCAAATACCCCTTATTTTATGGGTTTATGTGAACTTGCACCTTAAATGTACCTCAGTAATTGGTCATATCTCAAAAGTAGTCCAAAGATAGAATATGATCTGGATATCACATTTTACAACAAATGTTAAAATCATCTCAGATAAAATATTAATTATATTGCTGTTTATGTAAATATAACCAGAAAAACTATAGATAAATAACAACATAACAATGCTATGATTAAATGTTAAGAACATGATAACAATGTTAAATTTCTCTACATTATAGAAATGACAATGGATCAGAAAATACCCATCTGGATCCATTCTTATATCTGAATCTACCCAAATATGGACACATTTTTGTGTCCAACTAACCTTAATTTATATCCATCAAAGAAAGAAGATAATCCTAGGATAGACAAATATCCAAATTGTATCCAGATATCTGAATCTATCTTTGACCCTATTTGGTCACATATAGGTCTAATACACTCCAAAGAAAAATAAGAGATAACCCAACATGTTTTCAATATAATTTTCTTCCATACAGCGAAATTCTTAATCTGGTACGTTTCATCCCTACAGTCTGTAGCATAGAAGAACTATTAGGATCCACTAAAGGAGTCATGTCATTAGGTAGACATGGTTATTTCTTTATTGGTATCATATTATCATCTGCTTGCTTTATAGAAGTAATAAAAGTCTGGATGCTTGTAGGCTTGGAAATATATCCTACCCAGAAAGTTTAACCATCCAATTCATACACATACCTCCAATTTGAATCTATATCAGTTCAAACAATAGATTCAAATTTCAGCATCTCATTAGCATTCATGCCAGTATTTTTGGTTCACCAAAAAAATTGGATATGGATATGGATATACTAATACCTGATACATGTCTGATCCATTTTCAATGATCCTATATTCATTATTACTGTAAAGATAAAACATACTATTAGATAGAGTCAAGCATTCATCCCATGGTTCGTCGTCTCGGTACCAAACCCCGCATTGGTGCTACACTAGCACAATGTCGGTACAGTACGGAATCTTTTCGGCATACCCAATGTCGGTATGCCACCTATATCGGGTACTGGTATGGTATGCCTCGTACCATCCAATTCGAGCCAGTATGACGAACCATGATGCATTCAAATCGCTTGTCATTGATCAATTCTTTCATACTACCATGTTTTTATTTAATATCAATTTTTTTTCCAATTTCAATTTCTTTATCATTTTTAAGTATTGGTGCTACACTAGCACAATATCGGTACGGTACGGGATCTTTTTGGCATACCGAATGTCCGTATGCCACCTATACCGGGTACTGGTATGGCACGACTAGTACCACCCAATTCGAGCCAGTATGACGAACCATGATGCATTCAAATCGCTTGTCATTGATCAATTCTTTCATACTACCATGTTTTTATTCAATATCAATTTCTTTTTTCAATTTCAATTCTTTATCATTTTTAAGTATTTCAAACTCGTCTGAGAACTCGTCTCTAGAAAGTGGAAACCATGGGTTTTTCTTTGTCCAAATTATTTGCATATAGATTTAAAAATTTTGAAGTAAAACTAAATATTACTTGCTCGAAAGGCTCGTAGATCATACTTATCTGACAAAACAAGAGGATTTTCTGCAGAAGAATACTCTGGGGACAGTGATGTCACCAGAAATCAAAGAGGAAATGTCTAAAATAGCAATAGGCTAAAAAAATCAGCTATTAAGCAAAGAAGGAAGAATGGAATAAACAACTAATGTGCACTGTCAACAAATAACAAAACAAGAATTTGACTATATATAAAAGCACACAGAAAGGGAATTGGTTAGACATGCCTCGTTTATCTGTTTCCTCTCATGGTTGCAGAAAGCAAGGCTCATATCAAAATCTTGCTGAACAATCTTTCTGCAAAATATTTAAAAACAAAAAAAAATGGGGCAACAAGATCAGACAATAGAGTTTCTCTATGAGATCAAGTAAATAACCAAGTACATGCAGGCAACTTATGTTGATTAATATATTAGTGCATACATAATTACATAGATATGCTCAGTTATCAACCAAAAGTTAAACCAATGGTTATCATGCATGCCAAGAAACAAAAAGGTTCGCTTGGTTGAAGAATTTAATGCAAATATAACACAACAAGGAACAATCATGTGACCTACTTATTGACAAGTCATTCCTTATTTAAGATATCTAAAGTAAAAGAAACTTGTCGGAGATCAGGTCAGACCAAGCCAGGCAGTATATCATCAGGTCAAATTGTCAAAATCATTTGGAGCTAATGTTTCAGGCAAACTTCAAACACCTGGAGATTTAATCAAGTTCGACTATAGGTCAATATCAACCCAGTTTGAGGCTAGCCAACAAATTACAATATGCTGCGTATTTTTCATATTGCAATCACATGTATTTATTCAGACACATGAAATCCATGATCCCCACTAGTGCAACTGTCTCTGTCTTAACTCTTTGCCAGCATCATCATGGTAATAGATGATAAGAACCAACAGCAGTTTATCCTTCCTTGCTCATGCACCCATGAGAAGTCTTTTCTCCCCAAAAATCTCTTGCAGAAACCTCTTAACCTTACCCCTAATTGGCAGAGTTGGTATGGGTTAGTTATGTCAGGCACAGTACAGGTTGCCATTGGATTGGGCATGGAACCATGATTAAAAACAGGTTGGATAGAAATTGGGTAAACACCTAGGCACCAACAGGTCTAGTTGTCAACTTTAATTGGGCCTTTATTTGGTTCAATAACATGCCAGAAAAAAAAAATTGACATAAAGAATTGGTCCTTCATAAATAACATTAGAAACAAAAATTTTGGCATCAAAACCCAGTAAGGACTGCACTAACTGTAGCCAACAATGATTTACCTAATAACATTTTTTGTCTTTATATAAGTCCTTCAACCATCCAACCAAACCCATCTAAATCAAGTCATACTTCTTATTTACCAAAGTTCGGTTAGACTATAAGAGTTCCAATTTTGGAAGTTTTAGCCCTAGTTTTGCTTGAAAATCTAAAATAAAAAACAAAAAAATTAAATCAAAATTAGCAAAAGAATACAAAAATACTAAGAAAATATAGTTATCGATTCCCCTTGGTTTATGCCCACATCAGAAGTATTCTTTGACATTTTTGGACCCTACTCAAGTTTCCAATCCTTGCAGTTCCTTGATCCCCTTTGGTAACGATTTCATCAAGACATGAACATCTGGAATTTTTTTAATGGCCGTGTTTCAGTTCTCACACGTTCCTAACCATTTGCTTTCAATTTGGTGTCACTTAGCATTCTTGGCCTTAAAATTGGCTCTACCTGCATCTTTTGGCCTTCTTTGGTGGTTTCTTTATCTGCACCAGGTTTACAATTTTAATCCCATCAACCTAGTGCCCTTCTCAAATGTCGATATGGCCTTTTTGCCACTCAGACGTACTTGATTTGATTTTCATGATAAATCAGCACAGCAAGGGATATTTCTTGCCTTGTATGTTTAACTTGATCAGATGAGCAGACATAATGTCAAGTTGGTTGCACTTCCTATGTTCGTTGTCAGCTTTTCCAAATCATTTGCATATTCAAGAACTCATTTATGCCATAAATAAATTACAATTACAAGCCTAATATAATCTTTAGAACCAGCTTTACAAACTGGTGCAGATTTCCAGTGGCACTTAGATGCATGACATGGAAGGTTGTTATGAAATAAATAAATTGAGATATAAGAAGAGAGGTGTAGTATCTAAAGATACAGGTGCCTACCATGTCATGCTGTGCTGACAGGGTGCTGGCACTGGGCATGCATGGGTATGAACCTGTGTCAAATTGGCATGGATCAATACGTCTTAGTTGTGCTAAGTTCCAGGCCAATTCTCTCTTTTATTTTTCATTGTTTCAGCAATGTCATGGCACAGTTCACCAGCATGCCCATCAGCACCAGCACTCAAATCCATGGTTCTAACAACTTCCTGACAATTTCCAAATGATAAAGGTGTTGTCTGTTTATGATGCCCTATATATTCAGGAACATGTGTAGATACAAAATATACATCTTAACATAGGATCTTAAATAACCTTTTTACACAAACAAAGTACTTGATATCCAAATATAAAAAGTTGTGATGATATACCAACACCAACAATTGCCTTGATATATAGAACTAGTGTTTACATGCCTAAGTGTAAGAAGCATGATAAATTCCTTGTGTTTGAAAATGTCTTACTGTTGTGTAAGATGGGCTGGAAGGTGCTGATAGCGATCACATGCATCAGAGAGAGATCCATAGTGATTTTGACGTTGTTGATTAAGTTGAAGATGGAGTTCTGCAACTTTCTGTTTTAACCTGGCAACATCAGCCTCAGCAAGGGCAATCTCCTCAAGTTCTGCCCTTGTCTTCAGAGAAAGTTAAAAAGCATAATGTCATACTCAATGGCATCCATTACATTATTCGAAGAATGATGAGCAGGAAAAGAACATGCAGACCTTAGAATCCATGGCACGTGAGCTACACAACTGTCCAGAAGACATGCTCAAGCCAACCTCCAGAGCAGCTCTAAGGTCCCTCTCAGCTTGTAATTGCTCTTGCAACCTTGAGACCTTAAAACATCATCAACAGAATGTTAAGAACATATTTTCAGATAAGGCATATAGTTGCTTAAGATAAAACAGCCTTTCAATAAATGCAAACAATGACCAGAAATGAGAAAGGGAAGTGATTGCATATCAGATACTTCGCATATATAACTTTTGCACTTCGTTCCTATAATACCAAGTCATTCATGGTAGGGACAGCAATACAAGCAGGTCAGATCAAATTGGGTCAGGTTAGATGAATGCTCAATCCCAAATCTATACCATATTTGACCATGTCAACAAAATACAAACCCACAACCAACATATCTAATTCAACATTCTTAAAAATGAATTTAAGAAACTAAGAATTTTCATAAAATATGTTTCTATAAACTTCATACTCCATCCAATCTAGGGCTGTCAAATGAGCAAGCTTTTGTGAGCAGCTTGTGTTTGGTCCTGAGTTCAGCTCAAGTTCAGCTCACTGGAATAGCAAACAGGCTGAGCTAGAGTTGGGTTTGCTTGCTAGAGCTCGGCTATATTAAGCTCGAAATAGGAATAGATATAATATATATTATTTTAATTATTATTCACAAATAAAAATTTAGTTTTATCTAAAAAATATTAAAATTCAATAAAATTTATACATAGAAGAATGTATTTCAACTATAGTACTTGATACATAAAAGCTTTGTAAGATGTCAATTTCTCCATGTTCTCTCAAACGAGCTTTTCATGAACAAATTCATGTTCAGCTCAACATTACACAAGCTGGCTCGAGCTCGCCTTGATTACAAAGTGAGCCGAGCATGAACTGGCCTAGCTTGCTCGAGCTTAGCACATTTACAACCCCCAATCAGATAAGGATATTATAGATCCACCTACAGGGCGAAAGTTTACGAAGGTTGAATATTACGCAGAAAAGATTTTTCAAATACTTCGTACAATCATATAGCAAGAAACTTTTTAATAGTCCATAACCTGTTTGGAGATTAGTCTTGGAACTTTCTACTCCAACTTAAAGCAAACAAACAAATGAAACTTAAGAAACTTCGGTAGAAGGATGCAAGAAAGTAACATACATCTTGTTCCAGAGCTAAGCGGCGCTCATGCAAAGCCTGCTTTCTTCTTTCCAGACTTGCCTGTAGAATAGCATTTCCTTTGGCCTGAGAGAGTATTTTCCATAAATGTCAGTAAGATGTCAGCCACTCTATATCCTCCCCAAAGAGAATTTCTTCCCATACCTCTTTTGCAATCCTCATCCGGAGGTCATTCTTTGTGATCTCAAGCCTTTGAATAGCAAGCCTGGCAGAGGATGTGTTATATTTTATCAAGAATATATGGGATGAAGAAAGTGAAAGAAAAGTTTCTTTTGTTATTACTGTCTTCCAGCAAGAAAAGTTCTAGCCAAAATAGATAAGATAAAAATTCATAGGCACGGTTACACTTGGATAGTTCAAGCAACTCTTCTAACAGTTCCACAATTTCATAACTAAATTTCAAATCATGGAACATCTTTGACAACAGCAATTTTTCGTCAGCAGAATTTAACTTGATACTGGTTCTTGTAGAAATGTCATATTGGTCACACCCACAACTGAACTTCCAGAATATATAATGCATGAAAAAGAAATCTATTTTAGAAGAAATTCATGCCAAAGCATGCAGAGCTACAGAAATCCAGCTATGTTGGTCAACTACCTTTTAATCTGCATTAGCACAAAAATGTGCATATAGATAATGAAGGAGTGTAAGTCCGGTAACTTCAAGATTACAAGAAATCAAGCAGAACTACAGAAATCCAGTAGTGTTGGTCAACTACCTTTTAATCTGCATTAGCACAAAAATGTGCATATAGATAATGTAGGAGTGTAAGTCCAGTAACGTCAAGATTACAAGAAATAAGGTGTCATAGAATGGCAAATCTTAGTTTAAAAGAATTTTAAACATAATTACTAGAACTAGAAAAGTGTAACAAGGATAAAGGATATTGACATCAAGCATTACAAATTAGAAAGGTAAATTTGTCTGGCCATATTTGATCTGAAGCCAAAATCCAGAATTGCTAAAAACTCTATCAAAAGTTGAATATGAAAATATTTCTCTGTTTCTCAGTTCAAATAAAGCAGAACTCAATCTCTTTCCATATTTCTCATCCATGACATCTTTCCCTCTAACATGACACGGCAAATGAGGTGGAACAAAACTCTGTTGTCATGAAGAGGAGACCAGTACTTTGTGTGACGGCTTCGTCAGGGCCTGATCCACTTGACTGGCCCAACCCAGATGCTGACCCAGCCACTAGACCCATGCGTGCTTCCCCTGTGATGGGAGGAGGCAGACTCCCGATGGGAGCCTACTTTCCATCCAAAGCTCTGGCGACTCCGAGAAGAAATCGGAGACCTAGGACCATCAAAACCCTAGGTCTCCTCTATAAATAGGAAACCTCTCCCCTTCGCGACACTCCATCATTGAGCAACACTCCACATCGTCTCTCTTTCTCCTTCTTTTCTCCTTTCAAGATCATATCCCATCACTGCGCCTGCCAGAAATCAAGGTTGTGATGCTTGTCGTAGCCAAGGTAAGCCCCGATCTCCCTTTTCTTTGCTTTTCCCTCCTTCCTTGAGCTTTGAATCAGCACTGCCGGCCTCGATTTCACCAAAAATCAACCAAGAAAGAAGAAACCCCTGTTTCGCCCATGTTTTGCCGTTTTTCTCCTTTTCTAGCCTCTGGTGCCACTGCCTCTTGACATCAAACCCATAGTCAACTTCTTTGGTCTCCCTATGACCCTCCATGGTGAAGCCATGGCTGCTAGTGAACGGCCAATGGCCAAAAACGAAGAAAAGCCCATGTTTCCCTATTTTTCCGGCTCTTTTTCCTCTATTTTCTCGCCGGCCAGTCACCATCAATTGTTCGCTGCCTCCGGCCATCGACCATGCCCCTTGGCAAGGTCTCTGGCAACCTCGGCCTCCCCTTCCTCTTCTAAGAGGCGAAGCCTCCCTTCCTCCCTTGTTTTGCCAAAGAAGAAAAAGAAGGGAAAAAAAAGGAACGAGAAAGAAGACCCATCCCTCTCTTGTTTCTCTCTTTACTCTCTCTTATCTAATTCATGGGTCCTAATAGAGGGTCCTGTCTTCCTTTTCTATGGACTCAAGTTGACCCCTATGAAGAGGCTCTGAACCACCCTGATACCTGGACGGCATGTCAGACCTATCACCCCGACTCTTGTTAAGTATCCTAGAAACTCACTATTGATGAGCCCTATCATACCTGGGCAGCATGTCGGACCCATCACCCCAGCTCTTATATTTCTTGTTAAAAAATATAACTATGAGCCCTCAGATAACTATGTACGGCCTTGCCAATGAGCTATAGTAGTTGGCGCCAGCGGTTTATATTAGCTTGGCATATGGCCCTCGCCAACAGGTTATAGTAGCTTGGCATACAGCACTCGTTAGCGGGTTATAGTAGTTTGGCATACGGCCCTTGCCAATGGGCTATAGTAGCTTGGTATACAGCCTTACTAGTGAGTTATAGTAGTTGGCATGTTTTCAATAACGGCCTTGTCACAGGTATAAGATGAAGTTAGCATTTAGTCCACGAAAATTATTATGAATTATGATGTAGCAAAATGACAAAAATTATGACTTTATTTATGAAGTTAGCATGATTTATGACTTTATTGACAGTATGCACTTAAAACTATATTTATGAAATTTGCATGATTTATGCATATGCAAAAGCATGATTGATTTATGACTTGTTTTACACGCACGATTGATTTATGACTTGTTTTATGATATTGTATATTTAAATATTTTATTTTGCAATGGTAGTTATTTTTTTTAAATAATTGCATTGATTTATGTAAAAAAAAATATGCTTAATCTAGTAAGGTAGTATAAGATTTACTTACTCAGCGGTGTAGCTCGCTTTCTTCTAACTTTTTCAAACAAATAAGGAAGCTACGAACTGGAAGTGATCCAGGCTCAAAAATCATACTAAGAGGCTTTAGTAGTAGGATTTTAGTTTATTAGTTGATTATGGACTTGTAGTTAATAATTTTACGGATTTTTAAAATATGGGTTTTGGAATATATGAGAATTTTGGGTTTAGAAGCTCCATATTCTTATTTAATTGATGAAAGACTTTGGACCATTATTATTATATTTTGTATGCGTTGAATTTTGTTACAGGTTGTTATGATCAGCTTCATGTTATCGTGGGCGGCACCCCATGGTAGCATAGCCCGGATTTGGGACATGACACTTTGATGGAGATAATGCAACTGAGATCTCTAATCCATTATTGCAGTAACTAAATTATTGGTGCACAGAACTTGGGAATGGTAATATAGCTCCTCCATAATTTCTCATAGCTAAATAGTTCACATCTTTCTTTGTTACTTTAAATTAATTTATCTTCTATAATTTAGAGAAACATAAAACATAATGGTGATTTTGGATGTAGAATGTGTTATGAAAAGTTAAATACAGTCAGATATTACACAAATGACAATCTTGCAAATTTCCTGAAAAATAATCAATGTAAACCATAAAGGCATTTAAAAATAGTCTAGCTTGGAAAAATTTCCTTGTTAAATCCCTGTATATCGGTTAGGTCCTTGCCCAGCCACATGCCAAGGCTTATAACTATAAAATTGAGCTTGTGCCTCCGGGTTGATCTGTACTAGTTCATCCTGAGTAGTATGCACCAGCATGAGTTTATACAGTCAGCTCGGATTGATATGCATAATACATGGGCAACATCCGATATAGCATGTTGATATCTTGCTGCCACAGTCCAGCACAGCACAATATTTAAGCCATGACAGGTACAAGTATTGACAAATTTGTCAAAACAGAAGTTAGTCAGATGAAACCAAACCTCAACGAATCAGTCTGTTAGGTGGCAAATCTTGACTAGTTTGTGATGGTCACATCTAATAATGAATAGCTTTGGTAGAAATGGTTTTTCTTTCATGTGCGAATCATTTTTCTACCAAGAACTTTGCTGCTCTTATCCCTAGCTAATAGTTTCTAATAAATCAAATTTGATTCAACTAATTTAGTCCGAAAAAAGAAAAAGTTGGGCACTAATTTATGCTTCAGTTGTAGTTCAAATAACCCAAAATCTAGAACAGTTCATTCACTTCTTATTTAGGAAGTACTTAAAAGCCAACATTTTTTTAATGATCTTAAGTTTCTTTCACACTCAGAAAGCTCTCAAAGGGAAATGAAAGCATTTTCCATCGTTACAATTTTTAAAAAGAAAAATTAAAGAAAAGTTTCCTCTCATATATGCATGCTTTTCAGTGGGACAACAGAAGTCAAAAGAAGTCTAGCACATCTGAACAAATGAAGAGCAACACAGATAACCTACTGAAAGTTCAGGAGAAAATATCAAGATGGTTCATTTAGTTCAATTTTTCTTTTTGCACCATTATCATCTTGCTGGAGATTTGTTATTTACTTTCCCATTTTGCAAGTCACCAACATCATTACCAGCCAAGGAAGAGAGAGACAGGAGGCGGGAGAGAGAGAGAGAGAGGGAGAGGGAGAGAGAGAGAGAGCACAACATGTTACTATAGTACAACCATATGATCCAATAATGGATACCTCTGGATTGCATTAGATATTGCTAAAATTAGAAATCAAAAAATGCATAAGACAAGCACAAGATGACTTACTCTTCTTCACCGGACGAATCAACTGCCTCCACTGATTGATTCTTTCTGGCCTATAAAATTAACAAGTATGACAGCAGAAAGCTATCAGATAAATTTTACATTAAGGTATAGAAAGCATGCATGCAATAATTACATCGGGGAAATATTTTTATCACCAAAATATAAACGAAAATTTCTTGGCAATATACATGATTACTGAAAAGAATTACCTATAATGAAATTGAACTTTACAACAATCTACATACTTAAGGGGGAAACCTACGACAGTAATTCAAGCTCTAGATTTAGACATATAACAGACCCAAGATAACAAACATCCAAAATAACAATTACAGGGGAAAAAAAAGATAAGACAAAAGATGAAAGACATCTAGAAACTTTTAAGGATTTGCAGCAGTGAGCTCAATTTTTTTACAAATAACAGGATTTGATGTTCAAGTAATCAAGAGTATCAGCTTAACTCACATTATTGCGTCCCCAAAAATTAGTTCGCTTCATTTGTGTGTGTGATCCATTCGGTTTGCTTGGATGCCTCTCCAAACAATATTCAGCTACATGAGCTGGAAAAGACATTCCTGGTTCAAAGGATGACAGAATCTCTCCCATTGATAGAGGAGACTCATGGGTAGGTAAGACATTAGAGGTATCCTTCTCAGTCATCGAGTTATTGATAGTTTTATCCGCTGAACCATGCTCATTAAGTTCGGATTGGGAGCCTCTAGTTAACTCTATATTTGTTGCTGAAGCCTGATTATCTCTAGGAGACTCAGCATCTGAATCATCACCAGCAAAGACCTGCTTTCACACACCAGAAAAAGTACTTTGATTTAACAAAAAAAGAGTAACTCTAAGTTAAGTTGACTACAGGAAAAATGCTATGACGAGCACATCAAAAAATCAATACTGAAGCATGTTATCACAGAGAATAAAGCACACTCACTAGCCAGAAACAACTCTTGTAAGCAAGGCATTGTGGTCTAGTTTTAATGTAATATCATCGCAAATAAGCACTCCCAATTGTAGCACCAATTTTTGTATAAGCACTACCAAGATGATGAATGATTTACTAAAGAATGCAAGACGCAAACAATCATGAATCACAGTAAACGGCACTACTCACATTGACTAAGGTCATTACAACAAGCTTTGCATTTTATATTCTATCAGCCAAGGTTTGTCGTACAAGTTGGTACCGAACCAGTACATGGTATTGTACCGTACCAACACTCATTATGTTGAATCTCACCAAACCGTACCGTGTACGGACACTATACTGGGTGGTACCAATACAGGGTCCGGTGAGATGGCGAACCTTCTATCAGCAATGCCGTATACAGTAAAATGTTTGGTGCCTGGAGTTTCTATATAGGATTCCCCACCCACTCCAAAATTTTGCACCCACTTTCTCATTCCTAATGCTTGGGTTATATCTTGAAATACAACATTATTTTGCAAAATCAACCAAAGCTCTGTAAGTAAATAATTTATTGTTTTTATACTTCTCTTCAAAATAGAGCAAGCAAACAAGTAGATTCATGTTATTATATAATATATGATATTACAAAGGCTTCCTAGGTGCTTCCATATCTAATTTTTGTGCGTTTTGCTTGCTTTCACCCTCGTCAACTCTTCTTTCAAGTAACTAATGATTAATGTAACTAACTAATGATTAATGTAACCAGCAAAACAGTTTGGCAATACCCTGAAATGGAATTGACATTCAATTTTTGTTTATCTTGTTAAGATGTTACACCAAGAAGAGCATAAGTTGCAGTTAAAAATTGGGAAATACGGCAGGGAAAAGGAAAAGACAAGTAAAAACCAGTTAAAGACCTGGGCATATGTTATAATTTGACCAGAAATTGTTACCCAAAAAAAGCAATCAAGGGTTTTATCTAGCTATGGTTGTCAAAAATGAGATCATAACACCAGTCTGAAAATCAGAAGGAGGACTACATCCTTATGCAGAGACTGATTGAACTTTTGCCCTGAAAATAAGAAGGGATGTATTAACCAGCTGAGGACCCAGAAAAATATTATTTAATGTTCATTAATTAATGGTGCAAGTCATATCCACGGTAAGACTTAGACTAATTTGTAGAGTATATAGCTTTAAGAACAGTACATTCTCCATTTATACAGAATGGTGGATTGGTTATGCAAGTTCATAGTTAACAGGTAAAAAGAATTATTTGATTTTAACAAATTATTTCACACTAGAAAAACAATATCACAGCAAAATACATTAGTAGCCTCAATGAGAATAAGCATGTGCATTCTCTGCACTCAATCATCCTTATTTACTAATTCTACTAGAAAGTTTCAATCAATTTGGACATATATAAATTGGTCAAGATTTTAACAGGAAAAGAAAGACAGGCACAACACGACCATCTGTCATTTAAAATAATGAAAAAAAAATGCCAATAACATGATAAACAAGTCATCAGTGGTAGCTTAGAAATAGGTAGTTGCACGCACTCTTTTAGGTAAGCGGATTTATCATATCAACTTTTCAGATATAGCCCAGTCACCTGGACAAATAGGTCATTTGCCTATCAGTCTTGACAACCGTTCAGAAAATAGAAAAAGGAACAGCACAGAGCAAATTACTTTGCAAAATAAAAGGTCTCCCTCTCTCTGCAAACACAGCTAGAGCTACAAATAACTAGTATGAGAAGAAGAACAAGAAGAAACACTAAGTTGGAGGACCAATATAACCTCAGCCTACAGAAATGATACATTGAAAAGATGGCATATATTAATTTACAAAATTAAAGGTCTCCCTCTCTCTGTGAACACGGCTAAAGCTACAACTAACTGATATGAGAAGAAGAACAAGAAGATACACTAGGTTGGAGGACCAATATAACCTCAGACTACAGAAATGATACATCAAGCAGATGGCACACGTTAGTCATATCTCCAAATATATTGCAGCTACCTATATAAAAATGTCCCCGCTAGCTTTCAGCTGTAGGAATTTGAAAGCAATAGGCGCACTAATTTGTCAATATTTATGGGAAATTTGTTGTTTTAACTAATGAATAAATCATCTACAAATAAATCATCCGTAGTCCATTTCTTCTTCCAAGTTAACATTGAAGAACGAATTGCTTAATAATCATTTCTCTAGTTTTTCAGCTTCTTGATGCCAATAGCACACAGCTATTGGCAAGTTACACCGACTTGGTACCGGGCTCTATACCAATGCCACTTTGTTACTATATTGGTATGCCCGATATGGAGACTGATTCAGCATATGTATGCCTCCCATACCGTGTACCAGTACCGAACTGGTACGGCACAGTACACTCCGTATGCCCATTTTGGTAGGATACGGCATACCTTGGCTATTGGATTCTTGTACCACAAATTATCTAATCCAGAAAGTCTAGACATTGTTCCTCTGACATGTGTAACAGAAGTTAGCAGTTTTAATGAGGTAAGATTGTATCTTCAGGCATACTTTGGAAGAAAGAACCCAGTCATATAGTTCTGTCAGTCTGTACCCTTGCGGAGAGCAATTAGCAAATTTCTGGCACATGACCAAGGGAAATAATAAGGAAGAATCATTACAATAATAGAAATCAATGGAATATAGGACTCAAGCAAGGGATTTTTATTTTTGAATCTAGAAAAACAAAAATAGGTATCAAAACCTTTAAGGCAAGATATGAATTCATACATTTTTTACCTCTCTGGTTTATACATAACCAAGTCCCAAATTTATGTTTAATAATGGACTTAGATTACAGTTATGCTTTCCAAATATTTCTAAGCCACCTTATATATTGTAAAGCTGTTACAAACATACAGCCTAAAGGCCCTAAACTATGTAACATCGAAACATATCTGTGCACCTGCATGCAACAGAAATATCATCATGCCTGGAAATATATCAGTTATAACCCATACAGGTTCCCTTCTCAAGGTTTAATGCTCAAGAGGATTTCTCATGATTGTTGGGTGTAATTGCAAATGAAATGATTAAATGCTGAGTTTATTTCACCAGGGGGGAGGGGGAGGGAGGGAAAGAAAGAGCGAGAGAGAGAGAGATTGGAAAGTTTAAATATGAGAATCATGATTAGACTAATCTTCGTCATGATTAAGAAATATCTTAAATAGGCACATCAACAAGCATTAAGGAAAAAAGAATATGTACAAAACCAAACTTGTGGACCTCGGACAGATTAAATATATGCACACATGCAATTGAGAATCAGAACCGAAAACCAACAACAAACAGCAATTTAACCCCACTACAAAGAAGAACATGGATAAAGAATAGCCTAAAATCTTCTCAGCTTAGAACATATTTTACAAAAACATAACCCTCCTTAAAATGCATGAATGTGGCATGGAAAAAGCTCAACAAAGTGGAAGGCATTATTCAACATGAAAAGCAAACCTTGTAGTCATAAAGGTCACTGCCAGCATATCCACTGCTTTCACTCAGTTTTCCACTAAGTACACGTTCAGGATCATCATCCACTTCTGGATCTACATCATTTTCTGCATCATGATATCCATTATCTTTCACATCAGCATTTCCATCTTCTGTTGACTCCTCACTGCCAGTGTCTTCAATCTGGGAATCATGTGACGGAGAGCACTGGTGTAAATTATCATCCTGCAAAGCAAGGATAACCCAGATGATCGTGAAAATATGAGCAAGAAACAAAGGATTAGACACAAGGCAAACAAATATCTACAGGACAAAACATCTGTTCAAGATGAAAAAAATAAGCAGTTGCTAACTGCAAGAAATCATGATACTCAGAAAGGTTCGGGATGAATCTTGCACGTAATTATTTGCAAAGAGCAAGCAATCATGATTTTCAAATGTTTGGCATGAGTCGGAAGTAATAAAAATAATAAAGCAAGAAAATTAAGAAAAATATTTGCCTTTTGACTCTCTAGAGATTTTATTATATATAGGTGAGGATAAAAGGAGGAAAATACATAGATAGATGTTGACATTAATCAGAAATGCAATATAGGCATCACTCCATTCTACCATTTTCATATTGCTATCCTGTTTCTAATGATGCAACTTGCCCCTAAAAAAGATGCTTGGCAGCAAAGTCATTGTCATCGAAATTATACAGGCACCGGACGTTCCTTCTTGTGCTTAGGACTAAGTATCAGGTATCATGCCTATTCTGGCTAAAAGCCCAGATAGTAAACTACAGTGTTCACTACACACTTTCTGGTCATGATGTGCAGTTGCCACAATAAAAATAAAAGTAACTTTTCAAGTTCTAAACAAATTTGAAGTGCCTTCTGTACAAATACAAAGACACGTTTTGCACAAATAAACATAATTTTTGAAAAATTTTAAAAAAAATTAACAGCAAAAATCATCCAAAATGTATTTGTTAGTTTTAGTTTCAAGAAATGATATCATATAAACAACAATCACATAACTGTAAAGGGCATATAGGTAATGAAAAAAAATACTAACTCCATGCACCTGGTGAAGAATGCATAGTTTTTTTTCCTTTTTCTGCCCCAAAAGTTTTCATGGTTTTGGTTCAAATCTGCGGCAAATTTAGTGATTACCAAGTGACACCTAAAGGAAAGAAAAAATGGAATACCTTGATTTTTAGCCTTTAATCTGATGCAAAAACATGATTCTATATTATTATTTTCGTCCATAAATCAGCCTTTCAAATCCAAAAGAAATTGTAAGGAATTTTGAGCCATCCCATATAAACATGCATATGTGGGACACAAGGGCACAGTCCTGTACCGCAATGATTTGCCTTCTGTAATGTGACAAATAATCAGCACTTATTTGGCTGATATGTAGCAATATGAAGCGGTGCATATGCCGGAGGTATTCAGCCCTTTCTCATGCCTACAAGTTCCCATCATCATATGTATCACCAACAGGATGTGAGAGGAATTGGTATTTCAATGCATGATTTGCACTAATTCATGGTTTTAATATTCACTTCTTCAACAGCCTTGGTTATCAGAAAGCTCCTGATGAATGTTGTGTGCACCAATTAAGATCCACTACCAGTCACCAATTAAATTCAATCACCATTAATAGTAGGTTCATAAATCACATTTGGCCTGAGCCAAGTCACATTGTGGCAGTTAAATTTTTTTCCCAAGTGAAATAATATTGCAGAAAGAAAATCGAGCAAATAACCTCATTTTTAATTCTAAAATTGGGCCTAAGCTGCTTCTTCAGTTCCCAAACAAATGCAGCAAACAGACTTGGACATGTTAAACTATATCAGGACTCAATTAGAGCCACCGCATAAACCAAACGCAAGATCAACAATGCTTTCTGAAAAATGTGATTTGGGCCCTATACATCACTTTCATAGTTCAATTAAAGAAGAAAACCAACCAAGCCACTTGTCCTATCAACATTTATAGTAACTTTAAACTCTGTACTATCTAAAGATTAATTTGTCAGTTGACAAGAATCTTACATCAAATATATTCTCGTACTCCTCTAAGAGAGTTGTGATAATGGCCTGAGCATTGTTAGCAGCATTTGCTGCAGCCAGAAGCTGAGCAGAATTATCACCATTCATATCAAAGTCATCATCCATCTCACATTCACCAGCCAAAAGTGGGCGCAATAATAGTGGTGCCATGCACGCAGCAACAGCAGATGGAGTCATCCGATTCTCCGCAGTATGAGAAGCTATCGTGTGCATCATTTTTAAAATCCTGGAACCGATATTAACAATTGGATATAAAACCATAATTTATATAATACTGAGAGAATAATCCAACAAATGAATGATGGAAACTTAACTCAGGAATATAGAAAAGCAGATACAATTTACATTTGGTTGATAGCAGATACTCATTGCATGACTGAGGTTCCTACATTTTGCATTCATAGAAGATGGTATTTTCATCAGTCAGGCTTCACGCCAGCTATATTTGTTCACACTGTCTGGTCCAGAAAGCTAAACTGATTAGTGGTTGGACCAGTGCATAAAAGGGTTGGTTCCTTTTAATGCTTAAAATAGTACTCACAATCAAGGATGATTCAGGTACCGTAGCCCTGATGGCTACACAAATGTAAGTGCCCAGGTTTACCAGAATGGCCATTCATGCTGATCATTGGGTAATGGTAGCTAGAAATAAGATGCAAGTGTAGAATTTAAATCGAGATGTCAGTCTCTTAAGATCATAATATCAGGTTTGAGATCATCCACCATCACACATTTGATGATGCAAGCTCTTAGACCTGAGAACACTATCACTAACTAAGGTATTGAAATAACTTCTTTGAGGCCAAAGCAGAGTGCATTAATTGCACATTATATAGAACTCACCAAGTCATTGCGATTAAGCCCTTGGTGGGAATTAGTTATCAAATAAGGGATCCACCTGTACATGGGTTCATTATCAGGGTGACTCATGATTAGACTGAAAATCTCTGATCTATGTACGTTGTCATTATTTTCACATATTTTCGCAAACTAGAGTACTATGATTATATATTATCCTCTTAAAAGGGTTTGACATAATTGTGTCCAATCACATCCAAAACTTTAATATTGCATGCGCAGACTACCTATGGGTTGGACAGTAAGGTTGTTATTCTATTAGAGGTATAAAAGGAATCAGCAGAAGAAAGGGATGGAGATGCAATATTTCAGTTTCCACAAGGGGCCTTCACAAGGCAATCAGCAAAAGACTTATCTCCACAGATATAGTTATTGCATAATGACCTGGAAAGAAAATTTAAGAGGTTCCCAACTAGTTACCCTTCTTCACCTAGGGCTCCCTCAACGTCACTTCTATAACTGGAACTCAAGAGGTCCTGCTGTATCACATCACCAGGCTCCTGGGATTTCCTAAGGAAACCCCACAATGATGTCACTTAGACACCAGCCTCCAGCTCAAAGAATCTGTCTTAGACAAGTATCAGCAAGTCGAGTAGACATCATAATAACCATAATGAAATTAAAAGTGGCCTTTATTTCTTAAAAAATGGGTTCAGGATGTAGGTGTTAAAAGAACTTTGTGAAATGATAAAATCTTGTATCCCTTCAGTTAATCCCAGAGTTTGGTTGAGGAATTATCTTGATAAAAGTCTTTTGCTAAGACATTTACTATTAAACTTAGGTTTTCTGGAGAATTTATAAGAAAATGTGCTATCTACCTTAACAATGTCTTTGTTTCATAATTCTTGACAGTTATAAATTTAAAAATGTAGTTAAAAACAGAAAATGAAAAATCACATAGCTCATGATTTATATTTGTGAAAAAGACTCATCTTGAAGTGAATTAAGTATGAGAATGACAATGTGTTGGATAAAGACTCATCTTCAGTTTACCCTAAAGGAAATGCACCCAATGCGTTGAATTAAGTATGAGAATGACAATTGAACTCATTCCCACATCTGACAATCTTAGTTAGTGAAATTACAGAAGTATAAATTGCTAAAAATTATTTGATCATATTGTAATCCAATAGTTTGATGTTTCACTTCTCATTTTTATTAGAGTATTGTTCAAAAACTTCAACAGTTTTTTTATGAATCTGCTCATCTTAGTTTGCATCTATGAATCTTCTCACCTTAGCTTCTGCTCCAATGTAAGCAAACTTCTTAAGAATGTGATTTTGATCGATTGCTCCTTTGCTATCATTACTTTTGTTTAGCTAGAATATGCTTCTAGTGTCTTGTTGCATTCTTGAATTGCTATGTTTGTAGGTTTCTATGCCTTAGTGGTTTTGCTCTTTTCCTGGATTCTCTTTTTAGTAATCAGGCACCCTCATTCCTCAGTGGCACCTATACACTTGGAATAAGATACAAGTGTTCAAATGTCCCAACTCTAACCAGTGAGCAACCAGGGTATCTAATTGAAAGTGAACACATGGTAACAAAAGAAATTCCCCTTTCTCTTCCATATTATTCATATTTAAATCTTAAAATAAGTTTTTTGTTTATCTTTATTTCTAGTTTGTTATTTGTATTTCAAGTGATTCCAAAGGGAAAAACAAGTGTACTCAGTGTATAAGTTAAATTACCTCTATTCATGCAGGGAAGCAAAGTGTTTGAGGATGTATCTACTCATGTTTCATTAACATATATTCCTCACATAATGTAGCATGAAATGAGAGTTACTTGAAGTAGACCTACAAAGGAAGGGTAACTGCATGGAGCATGCAGGGTCGTGAAAAGGAACAAAAGAATCAAATTAAGTAAAGGGGATGCAATTGCTAGGAAAAACTCACTCTAACTACCCAAGTCGCAAGAAAACCATCAAAGATGATGCTATTTTAAGAAAGAAGAAGGTGCAGACAAGAAGAGAAAGCAAAAGAAAAGAAGGAAACATCAAATAAGTCATGCTTTCTTTGATATGATATATAAAATCTATGCTATGTGCATCTTTGTTGTCTTTTCCTTCATTGATGTAATTCCATGTCAATATACAGCATGATAAGATACATTTGATTTGCAATGATTTTACAAATATAATATCTAAGTTTTAGACCCACATATATCTCTCTGGACTTGAACTTCACACTCATCACTAAGCAGATATGATCAGTGTTATTGTCAATAACAAACTAACCACAAACTTGCCTTCAAGTATGAAGCTCAAGTATGAAGTTCAAGTACGAAGTTGCATCCCATGTGTCATTTAGAATATGTAAAGACTAAGGTACAAACTGCATTTGAGTTCATAACATGTCAAATATGTCCCTCAATTCTGGACTCATCCTCTGGTTTCAGGCCTCCTTAGAAATTATGGGAACTCTGAAGTTCCAAACATCTTTGCAGCCGGCTCTCTAATAAGTACTTATCTTCCAATATTTAACAATCATGTCTGAGTGGTGGAGGAAAACTCTACAAATTTAGAGGTCCATAACTACATTATGTGCATAATGTCTTCAAATATGACAGGAGTAATATTTATTATCAAAAACAAAAATATGACTAATATGGCTGAGAAGTAAGACAAATCAAAATATAATAGACAGCAGTAAAAACTAGAGAGTCAATATTACTAGAGAACAGTAAAAAAATCAGAATATAAGGACTAGAAAAAAAATAGAAATAAAAGAAATAACCTCTGCAGCAACCGTCGATTTGGTTCTGGAAATGTCTCAGATATTGCAGAACGCATAGCATTAATGCGAGCTTCCTTGCCTTCAAGTCCTTATCAAGCATAACATCACAGTAGCAAATGATTAGTTCCAACTTCAAACAAGCCAAAAAGGATGGATAGGAAAATTAGGGAGACAGAATAATCAGCATTTCTAAATACTTCCAGTAGAACTACAACCAGACTGCCTCTAGATGGAGATCAAATAAATAATAGCCAGGACCAGAAATAATGAAAGGGCCTTTTGAGCAATATACACTCCAATCTGGAAATTAATGTTCAGGATTTTTTTCCAAAAGTAGCAAAACAAGTGTAACAGTAGATGACCAGAACAGCTGATTGATGCTGAGGATCGAAGTTACAAAATATTAGTTCTTGATTTCTTCCCAATAATCTACACAAGAGGTGTACCCTAGATTTATTAAAAAACATGCCAAGTTACGTACTGTAAGCTTCCAGCAATGCAGTACAACAGGATGCAGGAACCGGAGATGATGGTAGCTCCCGAAGAACATGCTACAACACAGTTTCTTGACGGTCAGTCTTTATACAGATAAGCGTCTTAAACATATGGCATATTCAGGAAAAGCCCCTCATCAGCATAAAAGTACCTTTACACAGTCACCGACAACATGGGCATCCTCGTCTTCTGCAAACTCGGTCCTCCCTAATGAAAATCAAAATAACAGTCAGATCTGAAATTAAGGCTAGTCTAGATGTTTGGACAGCAGTGCAAATCATGCAAATGCAGTGAGTAATCAATTGTTGATAATGCCGCAATAATACTAATTGATTGAGAACTGAAACCATATAAAAATTTCAGCAAACCATCATAAACTAGGAATATAGAAGAATCATATAACCTTGCTCATATTCTTGAACTCTTCGATCAACTTCTTCTACATCAGCTGACTGTCGCAAGATTCCTTCAACTTTCGTTCCTATCAGAGATAATTCACAATGCTGATTAGTTTAGTTTTGACAGTCAGAACACAAAATTGATTCAAAATTATAAAATTCCTTTAATAACATATGTCTGCAGGTCTACTTCAGCATATAAGCGAGGGACATAGTTGACAAGAAGTGTGAAGCAAATAGATAAATAATTTATTGAAAGTTGCAGGATTTGTAACAACAATTTTTCTTACAATAAACCAACTCTCTGGAAAAAATATATATAACAGGGGTATACAAATTGCAGAAACAGCACAAACAGAAAGTATGATGCAATGCTAAGTTATCTCATGATTTTAACTTGATTTATCAGCAGAGCTCAATTTAACAAGCTCTACCTGAGATCTGCATAGTTGCAGATAGGTGGCAAGGTACACACTAAAAATACATCACGAACTCTCTCTCATATACTACTTCATACAATTAAAACTCCAAATGTCATGAAAACTCGGTGCATTACAGAGCTAAATAGAAAGTTAAAACCTTGTGAAATGCAATTAAATGAATAGAAAAGCATCAAGAAAGCTAGGTCAGTTTTCAGATAAATGAAAAAACATCACTTCCATGATTGCGGAAGTGTCAACAGAACATAACATTTTATTGCCTTGTCCTAGTTGTATTATCCATGGTAAGTGTAAGGTATTCAACATTGTTTGACAGCATGAACGTTTAACAAGAAAGACAGGAGTTCCAGATCACAATTATAACTATAACCATCAAACATTGTCCCAACTATTTCTTTCAGACCAAGAAAACCTGATATACAAATACAAGAAAAATATACGTGTGTGTTTGGGGAGGCTGGTGATAACAAGGATATCAGCAATGCTGCATATGGCTGTAGCAAGATTGATACACCCAACAACTTTTATTTAAATGGGAGAAGAACAAAAATAAAATATCCTCATCTAAACAATGCAAAGCAAATATGATTAACATGTATGCTTCTCTAGATGCAGTTATTGAAACCATTAAAAACAAAAAAGCCTTTTAGCTCTTGCCACTAGAGGTGCATAAAGCCAAGGGTGGGTATTGGTCATTTCTGCTTACTCCAAATACATTTGTACAATTTGTGTACACACATGCCTGCTATGCTTATACATCTTTACCCACAGTTCTTGGAATGACTTGAGTACCATGGAGATCAGAAGCAGTCTACCAGCTAACCAACCCTAAAGACCAGCCTGACAAGTTTATGGGAAAATTATGGACAGCATAGCAAGCACTATTATTAGAGACTAGTAAATAACAGATAATATGGTTCCTCACATTCATCAGAAGCACCAGATTCATATCCAAAATAGTGTTGGCTAATTAGGGCCTACCATGCTTCTCAAGAAAGCGCAAAGCCTTTTCTAAGAAGGAAGGCCCCCCATCAATGTCTTCAAGTGCAAGCAAAATTGGTCTACCAACAACCAATGACTTGATCGGGCGCTTATCTCTCCCTGTTTAACATTAAGCATTCATAGGGAAAAGTCATAATCAGGAAAAGATGCACTTATCAGAAATTAGAATTAGTTTATGTTAAGCCATTGATTGCATGATCTTGTAGTGGAAAGGCACTAACAATGTTGGATAGACCCTTCATATGTGTCCGTGTTGTCATTACGAAATATTCCATTGTGTCCCATCACAAGGGCAGCATTTGGAGCTTGGGCAAGAGCATGTTCTAGTGCCATTTTCCATTCAAATAAATCTTCTGATGTCTCTGCCTAGTGCCCACACAAACAACAACAATTTATGGTCCGATACAAATTAATGATACACAACTAACAAGAAGAGCAAGGGTTCTGTTGCAACTTGCAACTGATCCAAAAGAGGATGTGGCAATAGAACAGCTAAAAGCACCTTAAGGGTGAATGCACGCCCATCACGTCCATCAGGAAATAAAACAGTCAGCAACTTTTTATCTTCCCTAACCACCACACTGCAGATAAAAATGAACAAGCATTTCTCAATTAGTACTATAGCCATATATGGAAAGAAAAATAGTTTTCAAATGATACAGAATAACATGTACCTCCCAGAATTATTTAGGTCGATACCCCCTAAAGTAAGATTTACTTCACCACCTCTTTGTGGTAGTGCACTCTGCAATATAACCAAATATCCCTAAGTGATTTCTCCCATGCACATTCAAATTGAGAGAATAAAGTTTCTGAAAACATGGTTTAAAAAATATGAAATTATTGAAGATTGGACAAACCACGAAATGGACCAATAAATATGAAAATACAAAATAAGAAATTATTAATTTCTTGTGGTAATTTCAAGTGCTCTTAGAGGATTCAGAATAAACAATGTACACCAGATAGCGAGCAAAGTATATAAATTTATACAACGCATCTGGTACCGAATTTGGTTTCATAGTTACAGCCAAAAGAGGAAGGAGCCAGGCCAAAAGCAAATTCGGAACAAGGGTACAAAAAGTTTTGGACATGAAGGTTATAGTTTCGGATAGAAATATGAAGTATACTATATTTTTAGGAATGAGATAGTCCTAAAAGACTAATTTGTAATATGGCATCAACAAAACAAATTTACGCCAATGTTTGGCTTTCTTGTTTAAAATTGTAGCGTAACTTAATAACTTATGTTAGAAAGCATTTTTAGTTACACTAATCTAGGCATCTGGAGTTATCTGAATATCAGTTTCATGGTCGTACTTAACTGATATGTCAAAAACTTATTCATAGCCTCCTCCCACATCTATCGAATCAAAGAAAGAAGACAAGAAATAAAATTAATAAAATGGGAGCAGATATAAGCCCACTGCTACCTCAACTCTGGCTCCAACTTTGAGAATCCGTGTTAGACATGCATCAGTGACTCAATTAAGTGTCAAGCAATTAGTAAAGTATCTGATTCATCCAATAATGAAAAAGAATATTCTCTTTACTGTTTTATTTCATCAATGTTTATTGAAGAGATGTTATTACTAAATTTTTTAGGAAGCTCAGCCCTCTAAGACACATTTCATACTAGTAAAGAAGAACTCTGGGCAATGCATATGGTAACCTCAAAAATAAGCAACTTGCGATGCTAAGATATATTGAACACATGTTAACAACATCAATTCTTTTTTCTCACATCGCAGCATCTAGACCATGACTAGTACTCATCATTGTTTGGACAAGTTGACAATGATTACTTTTACAGAGGATCACAATTTAACTATCAATAATTACTTGTGCAAACCATAATCAGATTACTTGTATTAAAGTAATCCAATCAAATTGTTCCATAAATATGAAATACTAGTATACAATACTAACAGGATCATTTTTGAAGAAAACCAAAGATGTGCGCGTAAGAATGAACCAACGCTTCTTCCATGATTTCCAACCAATTCCTGCAAAGTAGCAACGTAAGCATACCATACAAATAAAAAACAAGAGAAAAGGAAGGAAAACAGCGAATTAAGTAATCAACACTATCAAAAATATGCCAAGTAATGAATGACAATAATATGAAAGCAGCTTAAATGGGAGTCAGAGGAGAATCATTTTTGGATGCAGAAGAGAAAGATCACTCACACAAATTTTAGGGGAAAAAAAAGAGCACATATAAAATGTTGGTATAAGTCGATATTAAATGCCATAAAGTAATCGAAATTCCACAGTGGTAATATTTACATCTTTTTAAGTGATTTTTTTGGTTGTGTTCCAGGAAAAACCTAAATGGATTCCCAAAATAACAAATAGCAACTCTAGCTGAAGCTAAACCAATGTTACTCTAAATTTAGTATCATAGAAATCAAAGTTTTGATTACCAATGCCAAAAGTTATACCTGTCAAGCCTGGTCTCTAGTTTAATGCTCAAAACCTATCTTAATGCTCATAGGCAAAGCATACAATGGCTACCTAGGAATTTTGAGAACAATGATTTCAACAAAGTGATATTATGTAAGGATTCTTCAAAGTAGCCTAAAGTAATTATGCAACCCCCCCCCCCCCAAGCCTAAAGTGCTGGCACCCAGCACTTGACACGGACATTGGTATGACACTCAAAGATCACTCCTTGAGGAGAAATTCCTAGATATTAAAAGAATCTAACACTTGAAACACACATTGCGACACCCAAGTCCATGTAAGATAAGAAGTGGGTTTTGCAAAAAGTCCCTTTTTAGCACTCAAAATTCTTCAGTTAATGAAGGTTGTACTTAAAGTGGAATTGCAGGAAGGTCCTTGATGTTTTTTATCAAGCAGCTACATAAAAGTGACATGATCATACACACTAGTATTGGCTGATTTAAGCAATTCAACACAACAAAACTTAGTTCATCACCTATGCAAATTACATGGCCACCAAATGTTTTTCTGCAAGTATTTTCAAAGAAAGGCCCTCTCAAGATAACAATCCATTGAAAAGAAACTTTTCAGATGTACACTTTGTGGGGATGCCTACAACATGCCTTCCTTCAGAGGGCAGTTTCAAAATTATTTATCCCATCGAACACTATTTCAAACATTGCCTACATGTCATATGACATTATATTATTAAAAAAAAAAGCATGGCATGTTTCATCTCTTCTCATTTAAAAAAGGAAAAAAAATCCAGGAAAGAGGAGTCCTATCTTCTACTTGATTTAGAATATTTATTTCAAATATTTCTGAAAGAAGCATTTTAGGTTCCCGAGATCCGTATTACACTAACTGCTCCTAGTTCGTGTCCTAAGAATTTCAAGATAATTTTTTTTTGTTCACATTTTCTTAATTTTTTTCACGCACAGGATATATTTAAACCAATATGATTGTAAGCACACTTTAGAACATCAAATGGTGGTTGGATTGGAAGACTGCAATTTTATTGTAATAGCCCCTCAGGAAAGACTTCTTTCGCCATGTCAGAACTTATGCAGACTTTTTTTTTTGTCTCATGAAAGCAATATTTAAGCATTTTCCTACAAAAACTATATCTTGCAGTGTCTACCAACTTTTACTGTTATAACTCGTGATACAAGCACAGCACTCTCGAAAAATATCATGCATCCCAAAAAATGATTATCATTGCTCCTATCTTTCCAGATATTCTTTAGCTGCAACAGTGTTCGTCTTATTTTCAGAGTAAACAACATAGACAGATGACGTTAAGGCTTATATTGATGGAAACAAGTTAAATAGAACAGCACAAATATGATAGAAAGTAAAAGAAGCATACGCATGTACACATCCACAAATCATGCATAAAAAGCATAAAAACTACAACAGGGAGAAATCTACGAAAAGTGGGGAAAATCGAACCTTTAGATGATATGAAGAGCGGTCCACTCTTAAACACCTGTGAATGAAGTTGGAAGTTAGATAAAAAAATACACATACATAAATACTTCAGCTTGTTTCAGTAAGGAATTTTCTTAGAAAAAGGCGCTGTGGTATTAGACATTGTATTTTAGCTTATTCAAGAAAATCCACCTTACTTTTTTGACTTCTCAAAAATTTATATTTACCAAATCTTAACAAAGTGAAACATTGACTACGAAGTTGTAAGTTTTTTTTTTTTTTTCTAAGATAAAACTTTTTTAAATTGTCTTGCCAGGTACATAATTATGTACCATATACATGCCTAGTATGAGAGGATAACTAGCAAGGAACTGCTGGTGCACAAAATAATTGTGCAATCAGCATGGGAAGGGAACACTATTAAGTAACATTGTACATGCTGGTTAGGCTTGGTAAAAGTAGAGACTAAGAAGTCAGCAACAAGAAATCATTGATGCAAAGGCAAGTTAAAGAGACAATTAGTATGCACTAGGCACAGTGAGCACATCTCATGTGTGGATTATATAGTTAAATGGGCAACATGAACTTCTCTCCTTTTTATGAGAAGACAAAGTGAAGCATTTTGACAAGTTGGAAAATAAATTTAATACTGGTCCAAGGAGTGGCAGGTAAGCATGTAGAGATCGGAGACAGAGTCAACACTACATGAAAGATGATGGTGCAATTAGTAATTTGATATGTAATAGGATCTTTATCATCCATTTATGTGATTAGAAACTCATAATACAGCTGACAAGCTTGCTACAACCCCACCAATAAATGAAAGGATGATTCAGCAAACAAGTAAACTCCATACCAGGAATCCCTGAACCGATACCGGTAGGCGTACCGGTCAGCCACCGGACCGGTTCAGTACCAGTTCAGGACGGCACGAACCGGTACCGAACCAATACCACTAGTTCAGCCTGATTCACACATCCAAAAATCAAAAAAAAAATGGAACCGGTACGGACCGGTTCGGGCCGGTACAGTTCGGCCAGTTCAAGCCGGTACCATCCAGTACCGTTTTTTAACGCCGAACCGGACCGGTCTGAGACTGGACCGGTTCGATACGGGCGAAACCGGCCGGTACGGGCCAATTCAACATTCTTTGCTCCATACATACGATAATTCTTCAAATTTGCGGCAAATCAAACACAAAATTCTCAACAAAGTCAAATGTGATAGTATGAAACATTCAGGACTTTCCTCCCTTGACAAGCAGTTGGATTTTTCCTCCCAGGAATCAGAAAAGGAAAGTCATTCACTAGTGATATCTGAGATGTATGATTAGCATTAATCTATGATGGGCAAATACAGACCAAATTTTTGTCCAAACTGAAAACATGTTGGCATCTGAATAAAGTAACAGTGTTGATTATATGTTGGATAACCCAACATGCATTTTGGCATCAAGGTATAGCTAATATAGTTGTGCCATGAGGATATTAGATATTGTATGTCTGATGGCTTATATATCCTTAGCTTTAATATATAATAACCATAGACATAGGATATATATACATATATATATAGAGAGAGAGAGAGAGATAAAAATGAAAATAGGGCAAATGAATTTTGCAACAGTAGGGACAGGGGTTTGGGATACATAGTGGTCATAGAATGCATCTGGGTAAGGGACCTAGGGTAATTGCACACCGTAGAGGGTGGAATTAGATCCAATCAAATTAGGTGCTGCTCTGCTAGGCCAAACCGCCCAGCCTGATTTTGGGCAGCATCATTAATTAGACACATGGCACAGCTGTCAATTCAATGTCTGGAAGAGTCTGACGCATGACCTGGACATGCATGAGTCTCATATAATTAAGTGTAACTATGCAACAATATATGCATATCGTAAATAATGTGCTAGACTCATGCCCCTTAAGTTCATAAAATTTGATAAAATGGTTGCTAATTGTTATATTAGCCTTGATAAAGAATTGCCAAAACTAGACATGTAAAAACAATGGCATTGTGATTTGATGATATGAACTATGAAGTATCAAGGAGTGCCATGACATGTCCTAAGCGTCCAAGTGTTTGACACATAAGAAAGCCAAAATTTGTGGTGTCTAGGTAACATTATTTGTAGGCCTAGGCAGGGCTTTTCAAATGATCAAGCCAGGTCAAGCCTAAAACTTGAGGCCCTTTTGAAATTCAGACTAGGCCCAAGTTGGCGAAAAATTATAAGGCCCAACCAAACCCAATCCTACATTAGATAATACATATATAGTATATCAATTGTTTCCTAATAAAAATATATAATATCTATTATATTTAAAACTCAAGATTATTTTATCTCTAAAATATTAGAACCCTCAATTGTCCAAACCCATCTCCATCCACCTAACTTCCTTACATCCAACTCTTTCTCTCATGCCATCTCCAACACACCCAATAAGTACCATATGTACCCTTCATCCTATCCTCCTACCTTTCTCAATCTCTCCCACTCAACCATGACAAACAAGATCACCATAAGAGCGCTGAGTCACCCCACTTGATGTGGTGCATTATAGCTCTCCTCTTCTCTTCGCTCCCCCTCTACCGCACATGAAATGAGTTCCGTGTCCTCTCCCTCTCACACTTGCGCGCACACATACTTGGCTCTCATGCCAAACCAGAATTATTCCATGGCAGCTTCATGTTCCACTCTCCCCCAATCCATGCTCTAGAGCATGATTTGATCAGGTTGAGTCAACCTCAAGCCTCGTGTATAGCAGCCAAGCTAGGCTCAACTTGAATCAAGTGTCAAGGTCAGGCCAAGCAAGGCTTAAACCAGCCTGATGGCCCTTGATGCTGAGCTTAGGCCTGAACTAAACCCAATCTAGCCCCGATGAATGCTTAAGTCTTGATGGAATTAAATAGACTAATAGATTCATGCCCATCTTGGCACATTCAAAGGGTCAATAAGTAGGGCTAGAAGTGGGCTTGGGCCAGCCCGAGGCCCATCAAGCCGGGCTGATTTTGGGTCGAGCTACGGGCTAGGCCCGAGATAACTCGGATCAGGTTTGGGGATGAAAGGAAGACTCATAGACATTTTGAACCCGACTTGAGTAGATATTTGGCCTACCAGGCCCACTTGAGCCTCAGCCCAAACTAGGCCCGAAAACTGAGCCCAAAAGTCAGGCCCAGCTCTCTCACGACTATGCATCGGTAAGGGATATTCCAGAAGCGGTAGGGGGGATTCCAGCATTCGTGGAAGTTGTCGGGAAAGCCCAGCAAGGTATTGATGGCGGTTTTGCACAATGTATTATGGCAGCAGTAGGGAGGATCCCATTCTCTTTCTTTTTTATTTCCTTTGTTTTCTTTGAATAGTTCAATTCATTTTGTTTTGGAGCAAGCGTTGGGGATAAACAAGGCAAATGGGAGGGGCACTAGCCAGCACCCTCAATTGGCCGTCTTCGGCCGCAGCGCCTCCGTGCTCCCCCTCGTCTTCGTTCTCCTCGTCACCGCCATCACAGACACCAACAAGGACTAGCATCGCTCCGACCGCATCGAAAACAACTGCACCGCCACTCTCCATTGTTGTTGTAGTTTGAGTTCTCCAATCGCACATTAACATGCAGATCGACAGAAAAAAGGAGTTTGCCGATCAGCCCAATTGCATTCTGAACTGGGTCTGAGCCTAGGCTCGGGCCAAGCTCTGGCCCAGATTTTTTAAAATCTCCAAGCTAAGCCAGCCTGAAGCCTAGGAAAAAAATTTCGAGCTGGGCTCAAGTGGGGGCATGGCCCCTGGCCCGTTTCGAACCCTATTAATAAGCCAATCTAACACAAAAACAACCCGAAACTTGGCCTAAAAAAACTGAGATCAAGCTCATCAACGAGGACAAGAATCAGGCCCAAGCCTAAGAAGTTTAAGCAACGACGATTCTAGGTTTAGGATTTTAAGAAATTTTAAGTTGGGCAGATTTTGGGCCCGAGCCCAAGCCCAAGGTTATCCCAACTAGACAAATAGCCAAACCTCTGGTCATGTTCCAACCAAGCCTTTTTGAGCCTACTAATATCAAAGCCTCAGCTCTCCTTGATTTTTTAGTTCCAAGTTGAGCTTAGGCAGAACTTAACCTAGGTTTGGCCTCCGCCAAGTTCTTTACACATCCAAGCATATCCTCACAAGGTAACTGTATGGAAGAATTATGTAAACCTTCCAAGTTTTAGTTATGTTAAAAAAACATTCATAATACAATACGCTTATTGACTGCTTTTCAAGGGAAGGTAAAACTAAAAAACCCAAACTCTTGAGTTTAACTTTTTTTTAAAGTGTATATACACAAGGAATAGAGCTAAATTACTGTAAGCAAATTTTGAGCTCAATCTGATAGATGCAAAAGCATATAGGCCATAAAGATTGCAAAATGCAAACCGAACTATTCATTATGGTTCACTACATTATATTGCCTTAAATTTAAAAACAGATGCTTCGTTAGTTATATATGCATCAAGCGAACGCAAGACAGATGGTTTAAATAGAGTCTAGGCCAAAACACACAGTGGGGCTATGTCATAAAGTTAATATACACTAAAATATTTCATGCATATAAAAGTTCCATGACAGAAGCTCAACGATGTAATTTATGCAAAGGGCAGCATCTAGATATCAGATTATGCAAAACAACAGCTTAATTGCTCAAGCGGGGAGTTAAATTTCTATGCAAGCAGAATAGTTTGAGAACTACTTGCTCAAACATTAGCAGATCATTCTTCTGCTTTATTTTTTTCATTGGCTTCAGCAAATCGTTAAGTGGTTCTTTGACACTCCAAATTGCTTTAAAAGGATCTTGTTTATATGAATTGGATACTAAAGGTGTGCATTTTAATATGTTTGATATTGATTTACATTTAATACATAATAGTCAAATTGTTATCCATCCATTACCTACTGCATAATACTAGTCTTGCTTACATTGAGGAATCGCATAACCTAAAATATGTTCCATACTAATAATAACAAAATAAGCTATGAGTTGTTGTAAATGAGCTTTGGCTCTCTCTACACCTCATGCCACCTGCCTCCATCAATTTCACAACCCCATTGATGAAGATAGCTCTCCCCCTCAACCCAACAACCAAAAAAAGAAAAATATCATTGGTGAACATTGCACACTCTTTCAACCCCTCTCTATGTTCCATACATTTTTTAATTTTTTATCTATCAATTTCTAGTTGATCTCTTTTTTCCATTTTTAGATTCTCTTAGCTTTTAATTTTTTTCATCTACTTTTTGTCTTTTTCTGATCTTGTATATATGTCTTTACATTGATCCATCTGATATCCTTTTACTCCTAAAGTCCGCATCTGTACAGTCATATCAAACTGTAAGTGTCATTCAGTTTAATTTTGTTACTTTAATTTTATATCTAGAACATCAAGTGAAGTGACACACATAGTTGATGAACATTTGTACTATCATGAGATTTTTCATGATTTGGCAGGCATTAGAAGAAAGATTGAAAGAGAAAAATTCGCAAGTGCAAGGCTGCAATATCTTCTAACATGACCTCCTCCTTCAATTGAATCTCAATACCAAATTCAAAAGTCAGCAATAGCATCACTTGCAATTTAGTGTGTGCATGGAGTTTGCATTAGATTGTGCTTTGATTAAGGCATTCTTAAAAATGATCAGTGATCATGAAATCAAATATCAAACTGGTACCCACTATGGGATATCTTGTACACATCTGCACCTAACCTAGCAAGAATAACTTGTTAAACCTGAATATATTGTTGGCCATTGACCCAATAGCTTAAGTTTTGGGGCTCAATTGGTTAGCTAACATAGTACCAAATCTCAAATTTGGAGGTCATAAATTTGAATCACCTCCATACTAGATAACTTATTTAATGATCCATGGTTATCTTTTATCATTTATCTTTTATCTTGATTATGGTCTATCATGACTCAATTATCTCTCCACGTGCATAGTCCGCAGTGTATGTGAGGAGGAGTCTTAAGCCTGATATATATTGTTGACCCTTTCCCGATTAGCTTGAGCTTTTGCAGTCAATTGGTTGGCATGACTATTGCATGTAAACCAGTATAATACCAATTCATGATCTTGACAAGTTCATTGTTGAACAGAAAACACCCTCGAACTATATTGCATTTTACTAGTGTAGTACATGGTCCCAAAATATGCCCTTATCAACTTTCTATGTGATGGTTAGCAATTTCTAACTCATTGCACTCCTTGCAATCTAAAGAACATCTCGATGGATCTCTAGTTCCTCCATTACGTCTTCCTAATTAGTTATTCAACCATCTCAACATTTTTCAAGTTCCTCATTTTTTACTAAATATATGAGTTAATTGAATGCATGATCTAGTTATGGTCTAAATAACACCACCAAGATTTTACATTTTTCCTATAATTGTTTTCCCAGTATCTACTAGAAAACTCTGATTAGGGTGTTGCATCCACTTCAAAATCTTTGTGAAATCTGTTTTCCACTCCCACTTTTTTTGCACTTACTAGTCCTAAATAATTTCTAGACCTCTGCTTCCCTATTCTCTCACCCAAATCCTCTGCCACACGGCCATACCTACTCCCACTTTGGGCTTTTAAACTTCAAAAAATTGAAAAGCTTTCATAATCTTAATCTAATTTGTACCCTTCTTAAATCTTCTCCTGCTGACATATTCAGAATTGGTTTACAAAATCGTAGCTATATACTACCTAGTAATATCTCATTACCTGTAACGGCCAGTACTGGAAAAGAGCACAATACAAGTACTTAAACCTTTTCTGGTGATCCTTTTTAGTTTGCCTCTATCTACAGGGTAATTTAGCAATTTCTACTCAAACTAGCTATGCATTGTCTTGCTGCGGAAGTGAATCAACCTAACTACTCTCTTCTTTCAAATTAATGTATCTCTGGTTGCTTCCTAAGTAGGTTCTGAAGACTCTAAAGTAGAAAAAGCAAGTAATTAAGCTTGGGTATATAAAGATTTCCTTGTTTTTTCAAAGCATGCAAGACGATTAAGTGGAGTCCTTACTTCACAGCACATCGCAATTGCACAGATGCAGACCAAAAAGCATTGGTCCATCTGCGGCTTTACAATTGCCTCTTATTCAATCTTAACAAAGAAGCATCAGACATCACTCGACAATAATCTACAGAGAGGCAGGGAATTTAACAACCACACCACCAACTCCACGCTCTCCCATAATACGAACAGGCAAGAAAAGCTCCCCACTTTTGCTGGAAAAGCAAGAAAAATTCTATCAAGATTTTTAGTGTCTCCTAAAACCAAAACCTGATTTATCAAAAAGCAGAATGCATGGTGTGGCCCAGCAATTTCTTCTTCCTTAATCACTAACCACTAAGCAAGCATCCCACAGATCACATTTTTTTAAAACCATTCCCCACAAAAACAGATAAAACGGGGGAGAAAAAAAGGGTGGGAGGGAGGGGGTGAGAGAGAGAACATAAACAGGGAGAGGCAGCATACTGTGTTGGATGCTACGGCTCGACGGCGCTCAAACGGCGGCGCCGAGGCCGGAGCAGACGACATCTCGCCCCAATCCCAGCAAACAACACTCGAAGCATCAGATCAGAACCACTACCATCCCGATCTCCACCAAATCCTCCGATGCCAACGAGATATCCAACTAAAAACCAGACAGAGACGAAAATGTGGGAGACAGACAATCTCCAAACCCCCAGCGCCACCAACACCAGCACTCATCCGCGGGACAGCGACGGATCGGGCCACCGCACGGCGATCTTTCGTGCGATTCCCGCAACAAAATGCCAATGATTTGGGGATTTCGGCGCTGCCGATAGGAATATGTTAGGGTTTCCGCCCCCGGCTTGGGAGAAGGAAAGAAAGGAAAGCAAGGGGCCAGATTGAGACGGGATAACGATGAGCAAAAGAGACGCCCTTCCCCTCTTCTCTCTCTACCCGCTGTTGTAAATAGAGCAAGAAGGAATCTCTAGGCTCCCAAGCTTCTTCAAAAAGCTTGGGCTTTTTCTGTCCGTGATAGAGAGAGACTGGGGGGAAAGATTAGGTAGGTGGTGAAATGGTAAAAGGATTAATTAGAGAGCAGTGTCATTGAATCTTAGGGTTTTCCTTATTCTTTTTAACCGGCTACAGTGGGTGGGAGTGACCGTAGCGGAGAAGGCAGTAGCCCTTTACGGCTCTGTTTTCTTTTTGGTTTTCAAAATTGGAATAGTCTTCTGTACAGTGCGGCACTCGTTTTTTTAACTCAAAAGCTGACGTGCCACCTCATAAGAAGACTCTCGTATCCCTTTGTACGGTAGCGTTCAGGTTTTATGCCAGGAGTAGGAGCAGTTATCCATGTTGGAATAGCTGCACCATAAGTTACAACTTTTTATTTTTTTTTAAATATAACATATGATTGATACAATTCTAATACGAATACATCCAAAAAAAATCAAAATACACCATATCCTAGAGTACACTAGGCAGTTCAACACAAAAGGTGTCTCCGAAGCAATTGGCCACGTACGAGACCATTTAGTCCGCAGTCTTATTTGCCTTTTTTAGACATGCATAGTCTAGAAGGCCACGCCACCACAGACCATGATTCGAATGTCTCAGATCAAGATATGGCACTCACTCGCACCGCCAACAATCTGCTGAACCTATTCTCGTCTATTCAGTTGCATAAAAGGTACATGCATAACCAGCTTCGTGACTGCCATCTCAGGCTACAAAGGCTATAGCAAGTGATAAGGAAGAGTAATACTTGGAAAAATCATATTTGATATCCAGAGAAAACTTTGCAGAGTGTAATGCCTGCTTTGATGTTCTCTTTTCTGATTACAAGTCCTATGCCTGCTTTATTCCCAACCAAATGCTGCCTCTATGATGAAAGCTTTTGGGTCAGTAAAAGAGAGGGTAGAGGGAAGTGAGGTTTTGGCATGTAAAGTAGGTATTTGGAGGTCCAAAATATTTTTACTTTGGGGCGTCGAGATGGGTCGCAGCACCCGTCTGTGTCGTGGGGGCGGGACAAACGGAGAGGGACCGCCGGCCCGCGCTCTCTCCCCCCCAATTCCGCCGCCCGCCTGGGTTTTTTTATAGCGGCAAGAAAGGGGGAGGGGATAAGAGTCCATTCCTTCCTCTCGCCACAGCTACGGATGGGTCTTTCGGTATGCAGCTGGGACCATTGACAGCTTGTGATGTTAGTCCTTTTGGTTTTTGGCGTTGGAGAAAAGAAAAAGAAACCAAATGAGATCCCTGGAGCATATGTTGTTCATGTGACAAGGCACGTGCGAGGAAGGATCCATGTGACTTGTTGCTTGGAGAGGAGCCAATGGTTCGCATTATTTGGTGGTAGAATGTCTCCATGTAGGATAACTATGGGGCATGGAATAGTTGGGTATGAATTGCCCTTGGCTATGCTAATTGATGATAGACTTAGTTGTCTAGAAAAGACTTCATGTGAATTGGTTGTGGAGAAAATGTAATGATTATTCCAGTGGAATACAAACATTTGGATCTCATGGACAAGGTGAGAAGTGGGCCCAAAATATAGGACTTCTTTGCTTAAATTTTACATGGGGTAAACTTTTGCGCAATTATATTCTTCTTAATTTTGTTGATCTTTTGCAGCTAAGAGAAGATTTATTAAATGGACGAATGGTCCCAATCTGTGATGGATCATAAAACTAAAGGAACGTTGGACAAATACGAAATCTCATTCAAGGGTTAGGTAGTGGTTGGTCATTCATAAAATGGCTTGTGATCAAAGCAGTGGCATATGAACAAGTCAAAAGATTATTGAGAACGATTTGTCGATGAAGACTATAGTTGGACAATAATGTTGGTGTTCTTTTCTCTCGTAATAATTTATTAATGCAATAGAATTTTTTCTTCTTTTGCATTTAATCTTCCGTGAGCACGCATGATAGCTAGCCCTTAATTTGTATTAACTATATTGACCAATTGTAAAGGTAAAAAATATTTGTAAATTTTCCTCACCCTTATTTAGTAGAATGCAACGGTCAACCACCAAGTTTGTTGCAATTATTTAAAATAAAATATTATAAAGATAGGTATGCAGCCTTTTTTTTGAAAATTTTAAATCTAAGATGCTTTTACAAAATTATGAGAACTCACTTGTGTTGCCGCTTTAAACCCAACAAAATGATAGATAAGTCCTTTTTTTGTTTGTTTTATTCTTACAAATGCTTGGCATGGACATTAAAGGCCTTTTTGGATTTTTTTTCCCTTGATTTAAATTATTTGTAAATCATAATCATGTCATAAAAATATTGCATTAGTTCATGTCCTATTTAGAAAATAATGTAAGGGTTAATTGGATTTTAAAAGAAAAATACTGAACTTTATCATGCAAAACTGGTACCCATCTAAACTGTTGATCTTAGGTGCACCTAAAGAATTAGGCATTAGCATGTCTTATCATTAAATTAAAATAGACTATTTACGATCAAGTAGAATCAATGAACATCTATTGGCATTAATATAGATGGACTACATTAGATTTTGAATCCATAGATTAAGGGCCCAATACATGCTCCTGACTTAAATTAATTAGATAGCTAGATAAATACAATAGTTAAAACACTAAACGAAGGGAAGAGAGTAACACATCCTTCTATATGAAAATAAAAGGAGAGCTTTCATATTTGCAAGAAAATGTTAGGAAGCCATACCATGGAGTATCATGCCAATTTACCGCACCCCCTAATTGGTTAACACCGGCCGGATATCATTTTAATAACATATTATTTGTCTATATTCACAAACTATCCATAATCTTCCTCTTCCCAATCTCCCTATGCCCACCTTCTCTATGGCCTCACCTTGTTCTACCATAAGTGCCAATTCTTTTCCACACATCATGTTGGTTATAGGAATAATCAAAGAAAAGTTTCGTATTAAGTAAAGTTTGTGAGGTAGAATATCTCTATGTTGAAAGAGGGAGGGAGGGAAAGGAGGAAGAGTTAAAAATAATTCAGCACAAGCATGGGGCTCAAATTGTAATGCCATATAGCTTTCTTTCTCCAATATGGTTGGGGGCATTGCACTGTACATCTCCTAGTGGTTCCACTATGTTAGCATAGAGCAGGTCATGTGGCAAAACATGTAGTTGTGCAGGAGAAAAGAGGTTAGGAAAGGAAGTCGTTATGGTGATTAAGGTTAATGGAGTATTAAAGATTTTTTACCTCTCAAATTGTGTTACATCTCTAATTCATTTAATAATTAGTATAATCTTGAGTTGGAACAAGGTCAAAAGAAGGGAGTAATTTTTTTTTAATATTGTTAACTAAGAGTTGCTTAATATTGATAACTATCTAATTTATCCTAAAAAATTAAGCTGGCAACAAAATGTCAATATGTATATCAGTCTTAACACCCTCTTTAGATATTGCTTGAATTTAATAATTAGTGTATTCTTAAGTCATAACATAGTCAAAAGAAGTGATTGAATGGTGAAAGTTTGTTTAATACTATTAACGAAGAATTACTTAATATTGTTAATTAACTAATTTACCTTCTGCAAATTTGAGTAACTAATTGACCCCAAAAATTTAAGCTATTAGAAAAAGGGTCAATAATGTATATCAGGCTTTAACAAATATATATTTAGTGGGCATCACTTTTACCTGGTAGTTGATGGACATTAAAAGCTCGTGGCTCTTTGTCTTGATCTTATTTCAAGACAAATGGTGCAATACACTATTTTTCATATATATTAAAAAAAGAAATCAATCTAGGCGTGGATGCAGATGGATAGAAGAGGGATATAAGATTGAGAAAATGAAAATAGGTAGGAGGGGGGGAGAGAGAGAGAGATGCTAGACTTATCCACATAGGGGGCATAAAGAGAGATATGGTTAGGCCCAAAAATAAGGCAGGTTGGCCTAGAACCTCGATGACGATAAACTATGTGCATTGATAGAATCTAACAAAAAGTATATCAGTCATATTTAGAAAGTATCAGACTACAACCTATTATTGTTCGAAGGCTCCAGCCCTTACTCAAAGACAAACTCATTCCAAGGCAAATGACAGTGGATCTAGTCACCATCGATTGATTTGATGGTGCCATAAGGAGCCAAAGAAAAGATTTCAAGGACAGATAGGTCATTGTCAAAATTCTTCTAAAGGGCTGAGACTAGAAAAATTAGTTGTCTAGGTATCTTATGACTTGTTTTTCCTATTCTTTTTAAACTTTGAGAATATCCAAATAATTCTGGCTTTGTAAGAGACCTCAAAACCTATAAATACCACTTTTCACTCAGTTTTAATTATTAAAAATTTAATTTAAGTTACTTTTTATTCGGTGTACTCTGATTTTTTTTCTCTGTAGTAGATGCTGTATAACCCTGATGGTTCTAGAGAATTGCGATGTAGCTAGTTGACAGAGTCTTTAGTCATAGAGTGTATCGAAGTCCTTAGTTGGTGGAGTCCATTATGATGATGAGATGCTCTTAGTAGTGACGAAAGAAGCTACTAGTTTGCATGTCCTCTAGTTTCTTTGGATTTTTTTTTCCAAACGGATAATTGCTTTCAAAATTCTAAGTTTAGATTTCTTCTATTAGATAGCTTGTTTTAGTCTTCCGCTAAGTAACTCTAAAGTTTGCGTTAGGCCTCCTAGCTTGCATCATATAATCCAGTATAAAATAAAGATACTTTAAGAATTAACACATTTCCAACTAGAGAAATTGGTGATCTTGGTTGATATTAGCTAATGAATGGGCGTGGTCAATGATTGTGGAGTGCTAGGGAGTGGTTGTCTAGTATTAGGACTGGAATTGGGCTAGGTCAGGTTTCTATGCAGCGTAGGGTTAGCTTGAGAGAAAAAATTGTGCTTCAAGTTGGGCTAAGGCTTAAAATTTTTTAAAATTCTAGGCTAAGTCCGAACTCAAACCGATGCCCAATTGGCCTAGCCCTAAGACGGCAAAGAAAGCATAGATGGGAGAGAGATTAGATGGGAGAGAGAAGAGAGGGGAGAAATATAGGGAGGGAGAGCAAGGTGAGAAAGTGGAAAGGGGAGAGTGAGATCATGTGGGAGATAAAGGAGAATGGGAGAGAGATTGGGTGGAAAAGATGAGAGAGTGGAGAGGAGAGAGAGATTGGGTGGGATAGAGGAGAGAGGGGGGAGTACCGAGAGGGGGAGAGAAGAGAGATTGGTGGGAGAGAGATGAGAGGGGAGAGGGATCATGAGGAAGAGAGTAAAGAAAGTTGAGAGGGGAGAGATTGGGTGGGAGAGAGAGGAGACAAAGAAGATATCAGGTGGGAGAAAGAGAAGTAGGGAGAGAACAGAGAGGAGAGACAGTGGGAGAGAGATGAGGTAGAAGAGAGGGGAGAGAGAGAGAGAGATCAAGAGGGAAAGCGATGAGAGAAGAGAGAGGACACAGAGGGGAGAGATCTGGTGGGAGAAAGGAGTGGGGAGTTAGTGGAGAGAGAGATTACATACGGTTTTTTAAGCCTTCGGGCCTAATTATGGGCTCTATTTAAATAAGTATATGTATCAGATATTTTCTAGCAATCTACTTTCGTGATTGAAAGTTAATCTTATAATAATCAAAATCTTCTTTGTAGATAAGGTGGATCTTAGATCATAATGATATAGGTAGGACTCTTTCAAATAGGGACCCGCATTTTCTTTCCATCCATGCTAGTCCGCACCGACACTTTGGCTTATACCAGACCATGGGTGGGCAATAAAAATTTTTTAATTTTTATTTATTTTATCATATGATATTACAAAATAATTTGAAAAAGTAATGTACTTCTTTTTTTCAGTCTCCTAATTTTTTTCCAACTTTCATATTCAAATTCTGATGTTTAATGAACTAATCATAAAATAATAAATAATGCTACAATAAAAGGATTGCCATTCCTTTGATGTACTAGCATTTCACATAAAATAGTTTCATCTATTTGAATAACTAAGCATATATTTATTTTCATCTATGTATATGCTCAAATATCCGAGGATAAACAACTGGCTTGTAGATTAAAGATATAGATAAGACATAAACAAAAGTCACAACAAAAAACTATCTTTTTTCTTACGCCATCTATAGTGTCTCTTTTTAATTTATTCGATTCTAATCACAATCAATATGATCTTTTGAAGAAAAAATGTGTATGGCTAGAAAAAAAATTGGAATTTAAAAGGCCAGGTGTCATTGAATAGGACACTAATATAGATTGCTTATATAATGATAATGATTATTGTCTTTAGCAATGAGTTTTTACTTGATGACAAGACTTATAAAGTCGAGATAATTTAGTTCAGTGAAGAAACAAGAGATAATTTAGTTCAGTGAAGAAACAAGAAATAATTATGTTGGATTTTCAGATTCAATTTACTAACTTATTTTGTCTTCTTGGTCCATCTTTCTCCATATTTTTTTTTCTTTTTGTTACAATCATATTTTGTTAACATGCAGTCCGACGACCTTGACATCGTCCAAATGGAGAGGCTTTCCAATTTCTTCGATCCAGCCCAATCGAAACTGCCTCATTCATAGCCTATGGACCAACTTGAAGTAGGCTTGGCCTGATAGATCTCGAGCAAACTTTGGCCCCCTCCAGCCCTACCTAGCATCCTTCATGCTGGCAAATTATTTTTGTCGATTCCATTTAGCAATATGATCGAAAACCCTTAAAAACTGAAATCTCTCCATTATTAGAGTTGCCAAACAAAAAAGAAATCCAATAAATGTTAAGTATCATGTTTGAATAATGACAATCTTTGAAAAAAAATTATTTTTTTGAATATAAATTGATGATTGCTTCTTTGAATATTAAAGGTGCGCATAAAGCTAACAGCCAATTTCTCCATATCTTTGCAGTTAAGTGAAAGAATAATATAATATTACAAAGTTGAAGTTGAATATCTATAATTCTCCATCCAAGTTAATATCCTTGAAGTAGTATTGGATTGGAACTTACGTACCCTTTTGCTTAGTAACCAAAGGTTTTAAGTATGAGTCTTGGATGGCGTATTCCCAAGTATTAAAATCTTGCTGATTATAATGTAGTGATTTGGCCTTTCTTTCTCTCAAAAAAAATTATACTCTTAGAGAAGTATGGCATCTTTGTGTAGTATATTTAGGAGTGATGTGGGTAAAGGGATTCCCATCTTCTAGAGTCATTGTTAACCCATGGAGAAACTGAAGACCAAAAAGTTCCAGAAATCCGAAAAATGTCAAATATTAGACTTAATTGAACCATTTTTTGGACCAACCTGATGTCAAGCTCCCTTGTTTAATGTTTGATGCTAAAACAAATATGATTGATACATACAACCACAAAACAATTCAAGTGGTTGAGTCATATATGAGTCCTTATTTTTGTCAAGTTGCAATTTAAGTCCTTATTTCCCATGATTCAATCAGAAGTTAATATATGATAAGAGCAAATACGTTGGACATATTTGCAAGAATGCTTTAGTTATCTAGAGTACATGGGAGTTGCTTATTAGAGATAGAGATAGAGAGAGAGAATTGTGTTGCGAGATCCCTCTAATATAATTGTCACATTGTGTGGGGAGGTCCCTCTTGTATTTGTTATTGTTCTTTTCATTTTCTTTTTTCTTAATAAACCAATGAATTTCCCACACCCTTTTTGAAGCAATAAATAGCTGAACACAACAACAAATATATAATTGGATTAACTTCTATTTTTTTGATAAATCATGAGTCGAGTGGGCGGATAATATTATAAAAATAACTAATCTTCTCAAAAATAATGCTATAACAACAATAGTAGCTAGTTGCACCTAATTTTCCTTTTGTTGCCTCTTGCATAAAGGATTATTATCTCTATACTCTAACTTGATACGTCCACAACATCATGTGAAGGTTTTCTACAATTCAAGTAAGGGAAGCTCTTCTTGAAGTCTTTGATATTTATATTTTTTTTATATCATAATTGTTTCCCAAACAACTTCTTAAGCATGGCTATAATTGAGCAGTGATAAACTATGAGTGGAGCAGGTTAATCAATATCATGCCATGAAATTAAGATTTTTGTTGTAAAAATAAACTATTTTATATTTTTTGATTATCATCTTTAAGGCTAGCATTTGTTTCAACAATTACCCTATATTTTGCATGGTTACGTTGTTTTTCAACTAGTTCGATATAGATCTCTTACAATTTGTAGAAATTAGTTGGTGTTCTAAATCATTTATAGAAGTCCAATTGCATAACTTAGTCATTAAAAACTTCTTAAACTTTCTAGCTCTACATCTAAGAATGATACTGTTAGGATCAATACAAGCAGCATGATAATTTAATAACTTTAATTTTTCAAAGCAGCCTATCACCCATCACCCCTTCCTAATACATGCACATATCTTTGTGCATATTGTTGTTCTCAGAATTTAACTTTATATCAGCACTCTTCATTTTATATGGTGTCGTATAACTTAAATTTAAGAAGAAAATGGGATTTTGATAAAACAAAAGTAGGAGAAGGAGGAGGAATAGATTAAATATCCATTCTTGCATATTCAACATATATATGCCATCGAAAAGTAAACATCTGTACAAACAAAGAGAAGGACAGTAGAGTAACTAGATTTATCAATAAAAGAAAACCAATAACTCTAGTTTCTAATCCATTTTAATCATTGGCCAAATGAAAAGCAATTGGCAAAGTTTGTGCTCCCATCTTGACATCAAAAGAGTGTCGTAGGTGAAAGTTATACGAGTTATTTGTAATTGGATAGATTTTGTTTTTTAATAGCGAAAATAATAAGCTAATATCTCCGAGGCTGCGTTTCAATGCCAAATATCTAATCGGGTCTAGATTGATTTAAAACATTGTTAACCACCCCTAAGTCAGCTAACCAATAGCTAAAATTATCGTTTGTTTGGTAAATATTCTGTCACGCCCCAGGCCCGAGATAGCGAGCCGGGGGTCCGCGCCAACCGCCGCACACCCGTAGGAAACTCTCCCCACGAGCATGCAAGGCATCTTAACCAAACATCTCAGTTATATAAATAAAATAATTCAGCTGAAATAAATGCAATCTTATTCCATTGACTGACACAAATTATATAGTCTCACAGTTCTAAATACGCAGCGGAACAATAAATATAAAACATCAATTTAAATAAAGCCTAATCTAGGATAACTTGTGCTTCAGTTCTTCTAGTCGCTCTCCCATTTTAAATCCCCGATAGGTTAGTTCTCGGAATCTGTAAAACAACAAGAAATTGTATAATGAGCTAGACAGCCCAGTAAGTAATAAACACCTTAACTAGTCAATTCATATAATAACATAAAATATAAATACAAATTACGATGAATCAACATAATAACATAATCAATTCCTTTTCAAGCACAAATTCATTAAAATTCGTATTTTTCAAATATCTATATGCATAATCATAAATCTGATTCGAAACAAATTATATTCATCTCATCAGCCTTTAGCTACGACCACACTTATACCCTGTGGCTAGGCCAGAAACAGAGCCGCACTTATACCCTGCGGAGTGGGCCAGAATACCGCACTTATATCCTGCGAAGTGGGCCAGAATACCACACTTATACCCTGTGGTGGGGCCAGAATTGCCAATGCATAACCCCCTATTGGCAGGGTCCAGAACATAGCCAGGCTGAGAGTTCTAAATCTAATGCACATCAAAATTCTTTTGTAACATAATAGATATATCATAATCCGATCTAAATATGCATATACAATGCAAGAACAGTAATATAACAATAGTCCGAAAAATATTATTCCAATTTATATATCCATTTTTCATTCAAAGCATCATCTCGTAAAATTCATAAATCACATATAAATTTATTAACAATTTATTCGATACAAAAATAATATTATATAAATGAAGAGTCTAGCGAAGGTAGTTCATTACTTACTTTGAACGCGATCCCCAACAAATCCAATTAATCTCACAAATTCCTCGCATGACCTAATATCCAAAAATCATATTTTCTTTTAAAATTAATCACAATATATATAAAAACTTAAATTTTAACATGCTCCCAAGGTTGACCCTGCTGAAGTGTCTAGCACCCCGGGTTCGAGTTCGGATTCGGGTTCATACCCATAGACCACCCTCCTTTTATTTTATTACCATTATTTTTTTTCTTTCTCTCTTTCTTTTCTTTTCTTTTTCTTTTCTTTTCTTTTCTTTTCTTTTTCTTCTTTCTTCTTTTCTCTTTCTTCTTTCTTCTTTTCTCTCCCGACTCCCTTCCTCTCTTTCGGCGAAACAGGGATTCATCACCCCCTGCCGCCCCCTCCTCTTTGCTCTCGATCGAACCCAAGGGCGGCCGCGGCGGCCGGCCTTGGCAGCGGTAGGCGGGTGGCGGAGCAAGCCCGGCCACCCCCCGGTGGCTGGCGGCGATGAACACGCGACGACGACGAGCTTACGGGCCGAAACCCCATTTTGGACCCAAGTTCGGCGCTTGGCCGGCTCAAAACCACAGTAAATCATGGCTAAATTTCACGGAAGGAAGGAGATGAAAGTTAGAAGCCCTTACCTTAGCCTCCGACGAAGACCGGCGATCCTCTTTCTCTTCGGCGGTAATGGAGGAAGAGGAAGACCCGTGCCGAAGAAGACCCACCTTTTTAATGGTTCTCTCTCTCTCTCTCTCTCTCTCTCTCCCTCTCTCTCGGCCGGCAGCGGCTCCTCTTCCAATCTCTTCAATGAGAGGAGAAACCCTAAAAAAAAGAATAGGGGAGCCGGCTTCTTCGGGATGGCTCCCCCCCTCTCACCCGCCCTCACGTGCGCCGCACGTGAGGTCGAAATCCTTGGGCTGGGCCGGTCAATGGACCGGGCTCAGTTTCAGAGTCTCACATATTCGTTGGATCAGTTGGATAATTTGTCGAGAAAGTGAAAAGTAAAGGGGCTGAATAAAGTTAAAATACAGTTTTTTGCATATATTTGACTAGTTAAACTAATAACTTGCTCTCAACAAGCTAAAAGACTAGCAACCAAACAAAACTCAGAGTCGAGCAAATCTATTAGCATAACACAATAATTCACCACACCATGTTTGCATATACAACAAGCAATCATGCACCCTTGCTTAGATGGCTTGCGTTATTTGAGCATCAAACTCACATCCTTCCACCAATGAGTAACTTTGTACCATCTGAGACAGGCATTGATATGCTAGTCGATTGATTAGCAATGCAAGTTCATATATGAGACGTAACAGTCGGTTGGAAAATAAATTTATGTAAGATTTATCGTATCGACTCGAATCAGACAGTACAGAAGATATCATACCATACCGATTCGGTACCGGCATTTAGTACGGTTGTTGGTACGCCAAAAAAAAAATCTATACTATATTGTATCGATACTGTGCTAGTGTGGCACTGATACGGAATCTGATGTCGAGAT